>NC_061508.1:113827457-113936301 GCF_022539505.1 Lolium rigidum | reverse complement strand
AGGGTTATGTTGACGGTAGATTCGATCCTTTCTTTGTCCCTCGACTCCCCCTTATATAGGAGGTGGAGCCGAGGGTTTCGTTTTGTACAAGTTACAGAGTCCGGGACGGTTTCTAACTCATCCCGCCAGATTACAAATAACTCTTCCTATTACAACTCTAGCTTTCCTTAACATATCTTGGACTCCCGAATCTTCCTATTCTTCGGGTAGTGGGCCTTCAATAAACTCCGGGTACTATCTTTGGCAGGCCCATTTGGGATGCCTATGTCACCGGTCTTCTCCGCGAAGAGGAACTCAAATGGTATCAACGATCCAAGGCTCAATTCATTTTGGAAGGAGACTCAAATACGAGGTATTTCCATGGCTTAGCCAATGGGAGACACCGGAAAAAACGTATTCACTCTCTTATTCAAGATGAAGGGTTTGATTGAAGGCCATGAGCAACTCAAGTCTTACATTACTAACTATTATAAGGGTCTGTTTGGTCCTCCAGAGGAAAGTAATTTTACTCTTAACGAGGACCTAACGGATGATATACCCCAAGTTTCGTTGGAAGAAAACGGCTTGCTAACCGCACCTTATACTGAGGAAGAGGTTAAGAAGGCTGTTTTCCAAATGGAATGCAACAAAGCACCGGGTCCGAGATGGTTTTCCAGCAGAGTTTTATCAAACCTTACGGGATACTATTAAAGTGGACCTTCTAGATTTGTTCGATGATTTACACATTGGACAACTAGAATTATTTCGTCTAAATTTTGGCGAAGTCATCTTGTTACCGAAAATTAATGAGGCAGAAAGGATCCAACAATATAGACCCATTTGCCTATTAAATGTAAGTTTCAAGATTTTCACTAAAGTGGCCACCATTAGACTTAATACGGTTGCGGATCATGTGGTTTTACCATCGCAAACAGCCTTTATGCAAGGACGGAACATCCTTGACGGAGTGGCGGTTTTGCATGACACGGTACATGAGATGCATTCTAAGAAATTAAATGGGGTTATTTTAAAGCTTGATTTTGAGAAGGCGTATGATAAAGTTAAATGGTCTTTCCTTCAACAGACACTCAGGATGAAAGGCTTTTCACCTGAGTGGCGAGCTCTAATTAATGATTTTGTGTATGGCGGTAGTGTGGCTATACGGGTCAATGATGACACCGGTCACTACTTCCAAACGCGAAAAGGGTTACGCCAAGGGGATCCATTATCTCCGATGTTGTTTAACATCGTAGCGGATATGTTGGCGATACTCATAGAGCGGGCCAAGTCTGATGGTCAAATTGAAGGAGTGATTCCACATCTAGTTGATGGTGGCTTATCTATCCTTCAATACGCCGATGATACAATTCTTTTTATGGATCATGATCTTGAAAAAGCTCGAAATCTGAAATTAATTTTAGCAGCTTTTGAGCAATTATCGGGATTGAAAATTAATTTCCATAAAAGTGAATTGTTCTGCTTCGGTGATGCCCAAGACGATGTAGCTCTGTATTCAGAGTTATTTGGTTGCGGGCAAGGCCAATTTCCGATTCGCTATTTGGGTATTCCGATTCATTATCGGAGACTTACAATTGCGGAATGGAAATTAGTGGAAGAAAGATTACAAAAACGCCTCAGTAGTTGGAAAGGTAAACTGTTGTCCCTAGGTGGAAGACTGGTACTCATTAATTCAGTACTAACTAATATGGTACTGTATATGTTATCATTCTTCATCCTACCCAAAGGAATTCTGCACAAACTCGATTATTATCGATCCAGATTCTTTTGGCAAGGGGACAACAAGAAAAAGAAATATCGACTGGTTAAATGGAGTATAGTTTGTAGTCCCAAAGATCAAGGAGGGCTTGGAGTTCATGACCTGAAGGTCAAGAACTCATCGCTTCTGGGTAAATGGCTATTTAAGCTACTTACGGAGGATGGGATTTGGCAAACTATACTTCGGAGAAAGTACATAGGCTCGAAGACATTATCTCAAATGGTTTGGAAACCTGGGGATTCACACTTCTGGGCCGGTCTTATGGCGACAAAAAATATCTTTTTTCGACATGGGACTTTCTCCATTAAGAATGGTGCACGAGATACGGTTACGGGAAGATGCTTGGCTCGACAATGCACCCCTATGTGAACAGTATCCCGCTTTGTATAGAATTGCGCGTCGCCAAGGTGATACCATTGCAACTGTAATGGCTACCTCACCCCCGAATGTGACGTTCAGACGGGTTTTACTAGGACAAAGGCTCGTGGCATGGAACAACCTAATTCTGCGGCTTGGAGATATTCAATTATCACCAGAGCCAGATGAATTTCGATGGAACCTCCACGTAGATGGTTCCTTTTCTGTAAAATCTTTCTACAATGCGATGCTGCTCTCTGATTTACCAGTTGATAATAATAAGAAAATTTGGAAGATGAAGATACCATTAAAAATTAAATTTTTTGGATGGTATCTTCGTCGTGGGGTTATTCTCACCAAAGATAATTTTGTTAAGCGGAATTGGCACGGAAGTACACGATGCGTCTTTTGTCATCATGACGAAACCATCAATCATTTATTCTTCCGGTGCCAGTTTGCGAGATCTATATGGTCGAGTCATCCAAGTAGCGTCTACCTTGTATCCCCCGACTAGTGTCGCTAATGTCTTTGGCAATTGGCTGCATGGTATCAATTCAAGGTTTAAAATGCTTCTTAGGATGGGGGCGTTAGCGATTATCCGGGCGCTACGGCTATGTAGAAATGACAAGATCTTTAATGACAAAAAATGCTCTTTGTTGCAGGTTATCTACAGATGCACAGGTATTCTCCGTTCGTGGTTACCTCTTCAGCGGGAGGAGAACCGAGACCTGTTTACGGAGGTACTGTACACGGTTGGAGGTTACGGCGAGGGATACTTTTTCCCTACATGGGTGGCAGCATAGTCTACGGATAGAAGTTCCACCTAGCTCTTAGGCGTTATATAATTCATCGTTCCGATATGTATTTCGCCTCTTTTTGTTTTATGTAACTTTGGTGACTTGAGACAAACAAACGGCTGTGTGCATCCTGGTTATGCAGAGGCTGGATGTAATTGCTTCTTGAAGTAATAAAGCATCCTTTATCGAAAAAGAGGAGTCAAGTTGGGACATATGCCCAAGCGCCATTGCCTAGTTGTGGAAGTGAAGACAAAGATGGCGAGCTTGGTTTCGTATCTTGCTATGCATATCACCTTGAGGGACTCATCCTCGCCGTCGGAGGCGGTGGTGGGAGCGAGCATGGGCTCGAACTCGAAGAGGCGCTCTTGCGGGTGGGCGGCGAGGTCCTCGGGTATGGTGGGGAGCAACACGTATCGGCGGAACAAGGGGTCGCACACGGCAAGGTGGAAGTCGGCGGCGTTGCAGCGCTCCCGTTTGGCCCACGTGGGGCGGGCGCCGGCGTGGTAATCAACCACCTCGGTGCAGTTCATGAGGATGCTTATGTCGGAGCCGTCTCCGTCTTCCGGGGAGCCGTCTTCCGGGTAGCTCCACATGTGGACGACGCGAGGGTGGCGGGAGATCCAATCCAGGAGGACGCGGCCATCGCGGACATCGCGGGGGCGCCAGCGGGGGACTGCGTCCCCGTCGAGCTCGAAGGATTCGTAGGAAGAAGAAGAAATGACGGGCGGGACGAAGGAGTAGTCGGCGGCGCAGGGGGCGAGGGCGCCGGCGAGCGGGGCGGAGGGGTGCGGCGCCTCGGCGGGGTGGAAGCCGGCCGCGTCCATGAAGCCAAGAAGGGGAGGCAGGTGCAGCGAGCGGAAGCGGCGGCGAAAGGCGCGGCCTTTGATGACGCGGCGGAAGGAGGTGCACGCGGCGGAGGCGCAGGAGACCGCGGCCGGGGTCGGAAGGCAGAGAAAGATCTCCTCCAGGAGCTCGTCCGGGATGGTTGCCAGCGCCGGCGAGGCCATGGCCGCCGGGGTGGAGGAAGGGGATCTGCTCTAGGCTACGGTTGGGGATAGGTTTTGTTCTGTGAGTGACCAGTTCGACACTTCCTTTCTTCTTGGAGCGATTTCGCATTGGCAAAACTATCGCATTTGTGTCTGTATTAAAAAATAAACTATTGTATCGGTTTTTTTTTTTGCGAAAATTCCACCGATCTATTAATAATCATCAACAGTAGTACAAAGATATCTAAAAGTAATAAAAATTACAAATAGATCATTGGACCACCTAGCGACGACTACAGACACTAGCACGAGCCGAAGGCGCGCCGCCGTCCACACCCCTCCATCACCGGAGTCAGGCAAAGCTTGTCGTAGTAGAGCTTGTTGTAGTAGACAGACGGGAAGTCGTCGTGCTAAGGCCCAAAAGGACCAGCGCACCAGAGCAGGAACCATCACCAATGATGATAACCGTAGAACACGAAAGACGACCGGATCACGGGAGATCCGCCGGACACAAAACTCCACGCGCCCTCTGCCGGCGCTAGATGCACCGCCGGAGCGAGGATAGGACGGGGAGGACCTTATTCTGACTTCAGGAAGTAGCCGCCGCCTCACCATCCCGAAGAAGACACCAAAAACGAACTAAACGAAGAACTGAAACCTTCCCGCCGGCGAGAGGCCGCGGTCCGCCACACCTCCAAGGCCCCAAGGCCACCGGAGGCGGAGCGGACCGGCAGCGTCGCCGGCGAGAGGGACGAAACCCTAGATGGATTTTAGAGCCGCCACGTGATCGCCTGGTGTCTTGGTTTTTTCCGTACCGGTTTACTTGGGAGGTATTTGTGCTTAATAGTCCGGAAACTACCACTTTATGGTTTGCTAGTAAGACTTAGTCTTTTGCGGTGTGCACTAATCGAATAGTGATCGTGAATTGACAGAGAATATGACAACTAGTGGAACCCACCTGCAAAGATGGCGTGGCAAAATCGAAGCAATTTACTAAGGTGGAAATACCTAAATATCCAAAAAAAAAATTAAAAATATCTAAAAAATCCACTGGTTCTTCCCACTCGCCCCTATAGTATCCCAATTTTCGCCGGATTGGGCTTATTATTTGTCCAGCGATACCAGGACGAACACAACGCACTCGGGTGCGCATGGGGATACTGGCGAAAGGTGAAAAGGCTCGTGGGCCAGCACTGTCGGCGATGGAGAGCCGGCTTCCCTCCATATTTATTTGGGTTCCCTCCATTTCTTCCCTCAATAACATCCCTCCTCCGCTAGCTCCCGCCATTTCTCGCATGCCGTCCCGCGAACACCGCCCAGATCTGCCCCCGACGCCACTCAAAAAAATTACCAACCCAAGGTCTGCCACTGCCGGCGATGCGGAGATAAATACAATTTTGAACTAACATTTAAAATTACCGAAGGATATTATTTACTAAACTCATAATCTCTTTCTTATTTGTTGAGATGTTTCCTATGTGGTTTTGGTTGAGGTCAATACATGATGTTGCTATTGTAAAATTTCACTATTGCAAAATATAGTCGCTCTTTGCCTCTGACGTAGGCTTGTTAGAGGTAATTTTTTGGTCCCGGGACTGAGGAATCCCGTCGACTCCATGCTCTGCAGCTCATTCTGTATCACGGCGCAGGGCATCCATTGTCCCTTCACTTAACCCTCGCGGATTCGGGCCTTGGACTTTTTCGCGGCCTCGTCCACCTTCTTCTCCATGTTTTCCTTTCTAGCGAGCTCAGATGGATTCGGCATTAGTGTATCTGAGCTCCATGGCTTTGCCGAACCCTGAGATGGTTCCAGATGAACGGGGACGAGGGGAGGAGGGGCAAAGGCGAGGGGTGTGACCACTAGGGGATCCGGCTGAGGAGGATTGCGTAAGAGAGGCTATCGTCAATGGACTAGTCAGAAACTATATGACTCATTCAGGGGTATTGTACTGCATGCTGTAACTTTGTTTGAGTTTAATGAAATTTGGCGCATCCGGCGCCTCCCTCTTTTCAAAAAAGTAGAAATCAATTATTGTTTGTTTTGGTTGGCTTTCGAGCGTGCCGCTCGATGAACCAAACAAATCAATTGATGAATAACAAACTAACTACATCAGAGATTATTGTGGGGTATGATTAGTGAGATATTGATGTGGAAGGCTCGGCTGCGTCGGTCAACGGTGGACATGGTTAGTTGTTGATGGTTAGTTGTTGGAGTTTGGGATAAAAAGGAGGATGGAATCTTCGTTCTAAATTGATCGAAACGTGACGACATCAGTCACCGTTTTTAACCTTTATAGTAAAGAAAAGAGTGAAACGCATTGTGAAAAGTCATTTTAGATCATGGGCACCAGTGCTCTCGACGTATTAAAAAATCGAAAATTTGATTTATATGTTTAAAAAATTATGTAACAAAATTCTAAAAAGAACTGATGATGTATCCCACTAACGTAAAAAAAATCTCAATTACAAATGTTTTGTTTTCCGAGCTACATAAAAATGACAAAGTCTGATTTTTTTAAGATTTAAATCACTATACTTAGATCCACATATTTGTTATTTTTATGTAGCCGAAAATACAAATTATTTTCAGCTGATGTTTGTGGAATACAATACTGGCTACATCATAATTTTTTTTTAGATTTTTCTAAAACTTAAAATGTGATTATTAATTATTCTTAAAATAGGGATCACTGGTACCCATGTGCACCAAATCATGAGGCTTCAAGCACCACAATTCCTTCATCTTCCAAGTGTAACATTTCAACAATGGCCTGCACGCGTCATATTTGCCTGCATACCTGAATCCGATGAACCTGCTGCAGGTGTGCTCCGTATTTTATTTATTTATTTTAATGGAGGCACCCCCGGTTTTTATAGCAATCGATCCACAGAACCAATTTTATTACTAAGTTTCTTTTTTTTAACAAAATCAAATATATTACAGCTCCGTATTCTTGTGGGCTAGTGGCTTCGACGAAACCAAGGGATTCACAATTACAATGAGAATGCATGCAACAATATATATGTGCTGAAATATATAGTGGACTTGGACTCCAGCTGGTCAGGAGCTTGGCACGGGCACGCGGAGGGAAGGGCGCAGGAGGAGGTCGGCCTTCCGCCGCGCGGTGACTCCAAACGCTTCAGTCATGTCGAACCCGGCCAGGTCCGGCACTTCCCAGTCGAAGTGGAGCAGCAGGCTGGCGAGCGGGAGCTCCACGCTGGCAAGTCCGAACGCCATCCCAGGGCACATCCTCCGGCCGGCGCCGAACGGCAGGAGCTCGAAATCGGTGCCCCTGAAATCCACCGCGGCCGCGTCGGCGCCGTCCTGGAATCGCTCCGGCCGGAACTCCTCGGTACCGTCGGGCCAGCACCGCTCGTCATGGCCGAGCGCCCAGGCGTTGATGATCACCTGCGTGCCCTTCGGCACGTCGAAGCCCATCACTTGGCATGGCTCCTGGCACTCGCGTGGGAGTAGCAGCGGCGCCGGGCCATGCATACGGAGCGTCTCCCGTATGACGAGGTGCAGGTACGGCACCTCTCCGAGCCTATCCTCGACCACCGTGCCGCCTGCCTTGAAAGCTCGGCGCACCTCGGCTGTCGCCTTCTTCATCACCCTTGGGTTCTTGACCAGCTCCGCCATGGCCCATTCCAACGTTGTTGCCGATGTCTCGCTGCCGGCAGCGAAGAGATCCTGTCGATAGTGCTTGTCAAATATTTTTTTTGTAGTGTAGGAGTATGAACAAGAGAGATGATTTGTACTACTACCTCTATCCCATAAAAAGATATCGTAAATTCATCTAAAGCGTTAGTACATAATCCGTAGATACATCTAAATTTAAACAAATCTTCAATATTATTTAATTGATGGAGGATTTTATGGATGGAGGAAATACATACAAAGATGACGGCTTCGACTGCGACCATGTCGATCTCGCCATTCTTGTGTATTTTGAGCAGCACGTCAAGCATGTCCTCGTCTTCTTCGCCCTGCTTATTCCTGTCGAGATGGTCCTGGATAACGCCCCTGATGATACCGTACACCAGGGCGTGGTTCTCCTCGGTGTGGCGCAGGGTGCCGCTGAGGCGTCTCACGAGCCATGACGACGGCCACAGATCCACGGGGTTAAACCCCGTCGCGAGCCCAACGAGGTTGTCGAGCTCTCGCAGGTACAGCTCACGCTGCTTGCACCGGTCGCCCATGACGGCGCGGAACGTGGTGTCGGAGACGACCGCGCACAGCCGGGCGCGCATATCCAGGTCGCAGCCGGCCGCGGCGGCGGACCCGACCTCACGCAGCATGGCCGCCACTTCCTCCTCGCGGATGGCGCGGAAGGAGGCGACGCGGCGCGCCACGAGGAGCTCCGTGACGGCGATCTTCCGGAGGTGGCGCCAGTAGTCGCCGTACGGCGCGAAGATGATGTCTCGCCCGCCGCAGGTCACTACGCTCATGGTGGGCGTCAGCGGCCGCGTCGCGAACGCCAGGTCCTGGATCTTCATCACCTCGCGGGCTGCCTCCGGGGACGACAGCACCAGCGTGGGCACCTCGCCCAGACGGAGGAGCATCACCGGCCCGTGGCGCTGCGCCAGCTCGCGCAGGGCACGGTGAGGAAGCTGCCCGGCCAGGTGGTGCAGGCTGCCAATGAACGGCAGCTGCCACGGACCTGGCGGGAGCCGCAACCCATTGTTGGCCGTCAAGCGCCACCACCTGAACGTTGCAAGCAACGCCAGCGACACGAGAGCCCAGCCGAGGTAGCAGTACTCAGAGGTGTCCTCCATTATTTGTGTCTTGTCAACGATCACCAATCCAGTTATGTAGACTTGAACTGAATGCGTGGTCTGGTGTGTAAGAAGTTGAGATCCACACGTTGCGCGTAACATCCTTTTCGTAAGAAGTTGTCCGTACGTTCAGCATTATTGGGTCTGACTTATTGGCCTTGCCAGATCTTCCACGGTGATTAATACTAACGCTAGGTACGGAGCCAGCAATATGGCAAGGTTTGGCAGCTGCCATACCTAAAATTTGACGCTAATAGTAGTATGCTACCTCGTTTTAAGGAATAAGGCGTTCTAGTTTTACGTGCTTTTTATTTGATCAAGAATTACTTTAAATAGATAAAAATTGTTTGTATGAAATTAGTATCATTAAAAAGTGATTTTCAATACGAATCCAATGATACTAATTACATATAATACAATCAAGCTTTTGTTGTTTAATTTTTATGGTTAAAATTTATCTTAAAATACGCGTGCACCTTAATCCTTGAAACGGAGGTAGTACATATGAGTCAGCTCTCGTTCAGGTTTGTCTCCTGCTGCGTGCCATCGATGGTAATCCCTGTTGTATGACTGAAACTAATGAATCGGTATGACACAGTTCCGTGTTGGGCATGCCTAATCGTAAACCACTGAATTATGGTTGTATCTCTGCCGTCTACAACTTCCTGTTACGGCTGAAATCAAGGAAACGGGAAAACCTTGCGAAGTTGAGATCGTGCAGAGCGGAGGCGGCACCGGCGAAACACGGCAGAGCGCAGCCGCGGAGCGGGAACCAGAACCGCGGCCGCCGGGGACGAGACTAGGTCGCGACCAACAAGGCTACAAGGGAGATTGGACGAGTAAGGACATGGCGCCGACGAAGAAAAGCAAGTATATAATGCAATGTATTTGATTATGAAACTAAATTATCTTTTGAATTCTGAAACCCCATTTTTTACTAAAATAAGCTCCAGAATAAGGTATGCATCTTATCTTCACTCAGTAACATGCCTCGCCCCCTAATATGACAATGCTAGTTACTAATTTACGCAATTTTCTATCGTTTGTTTATTTATGCAATAGAAACGACAGATCATTCAACTGGTAAAATTAATATCTATTTCCCCCCAAAAAATTGTTCATCCATTATTGGGGCGGGGAGTATGAAAAATTACACTCCTACTTTTAGTCTCAAGGCATCTCTCATCATGTCTCATGTCCACATGCCCATCAACAAAATGGTTCCGCTGAGAGAAAGCATCGCCATATTGTTCAAGTAGGACTAGCACTTCTTACACATGCCCATATGCCCTTGAAATTTTGGGATGAAGCGTTCCTTACTGCCACATATCTCATCAATATGCTTCCTACCACTGTCATTAATAATGATACCCCGGTACATCGTCTCTTAGGGACACAACCAGACTATCAGTCTCTTCGTGTTTTTGGATGTGCGTGTTGGCCAAATTTACGCCCTTACAACAAGCGCAAACTTGCTTTTCGCTCCAAGCAATGTGTCTTTCTTGGCTATAGTCCTCGCCACAAAGGGGGTCAAGTGTCTTGACGTTGCCACCGGTAGGGTCTATATCTCGAGAGATGTTGTCTTTGATGAGGCTGTTTTTCCGTTCCAAACTCTTCACCCAAATGCTGGCGCTTTGCTTCGCCAAGAAATCTTGTTACTTGATCCATCCTTATATTCTTGTGCACATGGGAATGAAAATTTGGATGATTTAAATGCTGATAATTCTCATACTACTAACCCTGTTCCAAGTGTTCCATTTGTTGTTCCCCATGGTACTGCAGAACATTTGCCAAATGCAGCAGGAAATTTGGCTGAAAATGAGGTTTCTACCAGCCTAAACAGCTCCCATGAAATAACAGACAAGAAGACAGCAGCATGGGACACGAGGTCGATACTCCAACGCCATCAACCTCACGATCGCCTCAATCCTCGTCGGATCCAGCGCCCACTCGTGCGCCTGCTGCTCCCCCTGCAGCCCGTCAGCCGCACATGCAGCGGTCCCCTGCTCCACCTGTGCATGCGCGGGGTCGAGCTGGTCTCCCCTGCGGATCTTCTGCGCCCAGCCCGCCGCCCAGTTCACCTGCTCCGTCCGTCACACCAGAGGCCACTGGATCCTCTGCGCCGTCCGGCTCCCTGCCCCCGACAGCGTCAGGACGAGCAGCAGCAGCAGCAAATCGTCTGGATCGTCTGTGCCGCCCCCGCCTGCACCACCTCTTGTGCCTGCTCCTCCTCCTACACGTGCATCCACCCGTATTCGCAAGCCAAAGCAGTACTCCGCTGGGGCCTGTCTACTATTTCTGCTGAGCCAGTCAATCTGCAAGGTGCATTACAAGATCCAAATTGGGCAGCGGCTATGCATGATGAATATACTGCTCTTGTCAAGAACAATACATGGCGTCTAGTTCCACCTCATCAAGGTAAAAACATCATTGATTGTCGATGGATCTACAAAATCAAGCATCAGGCAGATGGCTCTACTTATCGATATAAAGCTCGTTTGGTTGCCAAAGGCTTTAAGCAACACTATGGCATTGATTATGAGGATACTTTCAGTCCAGTTGTGAATATTGCCACTGTTCGCCTTCTTCTATCCATTGATGTATCTCGGGGATGGAGTTCCCGACAGTTAGATGTCAAGAACGTGTTTCTCCATGGCGTTCTGGAAGAGGAGGTTTAAATGCGTCAGCCGCCTGGATATGAAGATAAAAGGTATCAGAATTATGTGTGCAAATTGGACAAGGCTATCTATGGGCTGAAACAAGCACCTCAAGCATGGTATTCAAGATTGAGCTCCAGTTGGTTCGATATGGTTTTTTCGCCTCCAAATCTGACACGTCCTTGTTTATCTATCTTAAGTTCAATGTTACCATGTTCATGCTTATGTATGTAGATGACATTATTGTGGCTAGCTCATCTCTAGCGGCCACCAATGCTATGCTCAAGGCTCTTGGCGAGGAGTTTGCTCTCAAGGATCTTGGTAACCTTCACTATTTTCTGGGTCTTGAAGTTCAGAAGGTTCCTGATGGGATTGTCTTGAATCAAGAGAAATATGCTCGTGATGTTCTTGCACGTGTTGGGATGACTCATTGTTCTGGCATGGCCACACCTTTTGTCCTCTTCTCAGAAGATCACTCCAAGGGAGGTAGAATTCCTTGGTCCTGAGGATAGCATCAAATACAGAAGTATGGTAGGTGCGTTGCAATATCTTACTCTCACAAGACCGGATATTTCCTATGCAGTCAACAAAGTGTGTCAGTATTTACATGCCCCTACTACCATTCATTACACTGCGGCAAAGAGGATTCTTAGATATGTCAAGCATACATTGAGTTTCGGTTTAACTTTTCTTCACTCAAGGTCTACATTGGTCAGTGCCTTTTCTGATGCAGACTGGGATGGATGTGCAGATGATCAACGGTCAACTGGAGGTTTTGCTGTGTTTTTTGGACCAAATCTTATTTCCTGGAGTGCCAAGAAGCAGGCAACAGTTTCCAGGTCTAGTACAGAAGCAGAATACAAGTTTGTTGCAAATGCCACAACTAAGGTGATATGGGTACAGTCTCTACTTGAAGAGCTTGACATCAAGTCAAGACAACCTTTGTGTCTGTGGTGTGATAATCTGGGAGCAACATACTTGTCAGCTAATCCAGTGTTTCATGCTAGAGCTAAACATATTGAGATAGATTTTCACTTCGTCAGAGAACGGGTGCTGAAGAAACAACTGGAGATACGGTTTATTCCATCGAAGGATCAACTAGCTAGCTGATGGGTTTACAAAACCACTTCATGTAACAAACTTTGAGGAGTTTAGATTTTAATCTCAACTTACGAAAGTTGTGATTAAGGAGGGGTGTTAGAGATAGATTTCATCACGAGACGTTTGTGTCCGTGACTCCTCCCTTCCCCCTGATGTAAATTCTTCCGTATCTCCTATATAAGGCAATGCATAATCAAGGGGCTCGGTTATCCGAGTAGAACCCTCCTACCTGATCGTTTACAAAGAGCTGTGATTGCATCAGACTTTGAAGGAGGTACTTATGTTCACTACCAGGAGACATTCCTTTGGTGAAGAATTTTTTCTTTTTTTGCGAATTTGGTGAAGTGTTGTGCAAACATGAAGCTTGGCAGCACAACTTTGAAGCTCACAACAATGTGCGAGGTGTGCTGGAACTGCGAATTGGTAGGCATGTCTGATTCACCGGACCTCCAGATTTTGGTAATGTAATGGTAAATATTTATGGAACTAGTACTATTTTCCACGGCAAATTTATTTTAAATCTGTATCTATACCTAATAATAAAGGAGCTAAGGTTTCTGCCAAAACTATACCTAATAATAAAGGAGCTAAGGTTTCTGCCAAAATTTTCGTCCAACTTTTTATTGGACTGTTTTACCCTCCCACCAAATCGCATATTACTGTTAATGGCGTGGTACCGGTTCAGTCCTTTATTCCTCCTCTTTCCGAAAAATCCCCTCTCTCGAGCTGAGATGACCGCCAGATCTGGTTGGGCGTCGTCCTCGGCCTGAGTATCCCGATCAAACACGAGTCCCTCTTCTTTCCTTCTCCGATCCAAATAAGAAGCGATCGATCTCCCTACACCAAATCGATTAAAGCATGGGATCGTAATCTGTAGGACTCTTAGGGCATCTCCAACCGGGCGACCCAAACGGACGCGCTGGGCCGTCCGTTTTGGGCCGTTTGGGTGGCCGAACGGACACCCGGACAGCGCCCCGCGTCCGCGTGTCCGTTTGGGTCGCACGCTGCGCCCAACGCAGCGGCCACCCAATTTGGCCATTTGGCCTACTTCTTTGGGAAATAGGCCATCTGGCCACAGATACTTTATAAAACAATGTCTAAACCTAGAATAATATCTCATAAACATGGAATAATATATAACAAACATAAAATATAGCAAATAGCATAAAATAGTATCAAATGTAACATGATAAATCAATTAAAATGTGCCATAGTTTGAGAAAAATATAAAAATTACAATTGAGATTGTCTAACTCAATTTGGGCGCTCGAGGATCTCCTTTCGCCTCTTCTCGAACCAAGCTCTCTTCGCCTCACTCATGTTGGTCAAGTCGGCGTTCATGATGAGGTTGTCCTCGGCTTGGCGTTTGAGCTCAACTTCCTGCGCCTTCACCTCCATCTCTTTGGCCCTTGCCATTGCTTTGAGCTCAATTTCCTTCGCCTTCATCTCCACCTCTTTGGCCCTTGCCACTGCTATGAGCTCAAGTTCTCTCTCTTTGAGCTCAAGTTCTTTAGCTTTGGCCTGGGCCTTGACCTCTTCAATCTCAAGCTTCTTCTGCTGGACATCAAAGAATTTCTTCTTGTCCTCTTCTTTCTCCCGGCGCCTCCTCTCATCCCTCTTGTCCGTGGACACCTCTCTGTCCGCATGCATCTCCTTCAAAGTGCCATACAATAGCATGGACGAAGCATCACGCTTCATGTCGGCTTTGGTTGACTTGTGGCCGCGTGGACGACTTGCACGAGAAGCGGAGCTACCGCAAGGCTGCCCACCATCAAGGTCAATGACCGTGGCATCTTTGGCGGGGTTGTTGCCAGTCAAGGTCGCCACGTACCCCTCGTACCCCTCCTGGAACTTGGGGGTGCCCTGGAGTTCCTTCCAACAATGAGGGAAGGCAAAGGGCTTGTCTCCATTGCTGACTTTGTAGAATTCCAAAGCTCGCCACACCTAGAGCAAAGCGAGACAACAACGATAAACATATGTGCGAATATCGGATGATTAAGTTGAGGTTAAGAATCATACCAAGTCCTTCACACCCAAGCCACTAACGGGGAGCCGCTTCGCGTGCTCATACGCCGCCTGGAACTTGTTGCATTCAGTTTGAATTGTTCCCCACCTCTTTTGGAGCGATATCTCGCTGCGGTCGCTCTCAAATGGCTCATGTCCATATTTGCGATGTTCATGGAAGTATTCATAGATCCGGCGCCAGAATGCGGTCCCCTTCTGCTCGGCACCTGTCAACGCATCTTGCCCGATGGTCAACCATCCTTGGACGATCACATTGTCCTCCTTCTCCGTGTAGTTGGCGGTTCGTTTGCTTACCCGGCGAGCTCTAGCTTGTGCAGCTGCGGCTTGTGTGAGGCCCTCAACGAACAACGGCTCCTCCTCGATGTTTATGCTGCCGGGACAGGCAGTTGTGCCCTCCTGTGTGTCAATGGGAGGTGGCTGGGAAGCCTGCTGTGTCGAAGGATATGGCAGGGTGGTCGGCATCGTCTGCGCGTAAGACGGAGGGGCCTGCACGGTCGACGGTGACTGCGCGCGCGCGGCCGACAAATCGTCGAACAGGTTGCGTGCACCGGCCATGGCAGCTGCTCCCAGGTTCTTGGGGCCTTTGGAGTTCGCCGGCGCACGGTTGAGGTCAATGGACGAAGGTGACGGCCCCGTCATGGACTCTCCCACCTCCGGTGACCCATCCCGTGACTGGTACGCGTGCCGCCCAGAATGCGCCCCCAATTCGTGCCCAAACGGGGCAGACGGTGGGCCAGTTGATCTTGGAGGAAGGGGCAGGGTCACGGATGAGGCCGAGCTCCCCCCCGAGGCCGTGCCGGTGCCGGGGATGAGCATGTGCTGGCCGAGCGCTGAGTGGCCGTAAAACAGCATGGCCTGCGCCTGCTGCTCTTGCATGACACTGTTCTTCGCCTGTGTTTGGAGTTGGAGGAGGTGCTCCGCCGCCCGCACCCGCTCCTCCGCGGCGGCGGCCTCCTTCTTCCGTTGATCAGACGCCCTGCGCCGGTCCGCCCGCTTCTTGGACTCCATCGCCCTCTGCTCCGCGGTGAGCTCGGGCTTCGCCTTCTTCGCCGGCGGCCCGGGCTCCACGACCACCGGAGCGTCCAGTTCAGGAGCCGCCTCCACGGCAGGAGCGGCAACGGCCGCGACCAGTGCCTCCTCTCCGATGGTGGCGCTGGTGGCGGTGGCGGCGGCAGTCGCTTCGTCGGCCATCTCTAGGTTTTGGGAGTGGAGTGGAGTGTTTCTGTTGTGGGAGGCGGACAGGCGGGCCAGGGGCGGACAAGGGGAGGACGCGAGCGACCAGCCTTTCGCGTCCGCGGCCACGCAAACTCGTCCAAGATTTGGGCCGGGTTTGGGTCGTCCCGGACGCCCCGGCCATCCGTTTTAGAGATGGGTCCGCGCGCTGGGCCGCGGTTTTGTCCGTTTCGACCCATCCGGACGCGCGGGCGCGGGATGGGTCGCCCGGTTGGAGATGCCCTTACCAGCTAGAAGCCTCGATACCCGGCGACAGGCGCTGCCGCTCTCCTCCGGCAAGCCTCGATGCCCGGCGACAGGCGCTGCCGCTCTCCTCCGGCGGGAGGAACGGGATCCCTGGGCCTCTTCTTCGCGCGACCGCCGCCGGCCTCTACCGCAACGCCTCGTGAGCTGGAGCCTCTGGCCTCTTCTTCACGCGGTCGTTGCCGAGATTTACCGCTCTGCCTCAGGAACTGGCACCTCCATCATCGGCCTCGGCCCCCTAACATTCATGACGACGACAAAGAGGTGCCCAAAAAGCCCATGGTCCCGCTCCTGATCCCTCTGTCCATGCCCAGGGGTGGGAGATCTGGTGGAATTTTTGGTGCTAGCGAGAGGAACCCTTCGTCTCGCCTTCTATACGAATCTCCGGACGGTTAAGCGTGGTACTGCAGGTGATTCTGCACTTGTGAAAATAGGGTCAGTGCGCGCGTTGCCTTCCTTCGTCATTTTCTCTACCCAGCTTGATGATACTATGTGACGGACCTGATGCTGGAGAATATTATGCGAATTCTGTACTTTAATATCTTTTGAAGCCTACACCAATCTGTTGAAGATCTGCAATACTTGGTATTCTGTACTTGACGTGCATCGCATTTTAGTGGAGATGTTGTACTAATTAATTAGTGGCAGCGCAATTGGAACTACTGAGCAGGATTTGTTCTTTTTGGTCCTCATGCCATCATTTTCCATTTACAAAGATGCAAACTGCAGAAGAAGCCAGGAATATTGTTGTTATGACCGGCCTGGTGTATTCACGGAGGAAGTCCAATTAGTGGGCCGATTAGGGGCTTAGCCCAAGTTATCGTTAGTCCTTAGTCTATTTAAACAGCTGTAATCATACGTTTGTGGACAAGCAATAAACAGATCATACAGATCGTTATTGCTGACTCCTTGAGGAGTCGGTCTTCCCTGCCCTAGCCGCCGCTCCTTCCCTTGCGCCGCCTTCCTCCAACCTCGCGACGGCGGCCAGCCGCCGACGCCGCCTTTCTCTCCCCCGTCCAGCACACTTCCACCGCTACAATCTACGTAACCGGCCTGGTAGGATCTGAGATCCTATCAATTTGGTATCAGAGACCTCCGTTACGATCATGTCTTCGAGCCAGCCCACCGCCACCACCGCCGCCGCCTCCGAGACGCCGCCGGCCTCCTCCGCCGCCGCGCCCCTGCCGCCGCCCTCCACGGGCGTCGCGGCGCCCCTGCAGATGTCGCCGGCGCCGCCCTCTCCTCTCGCAGCAAGAGCTCTCGACGGCCATCCGCGACCTCGCCACCGCCGTCCAAGGCATCCGCCTGTACCTGATCGGCTCTCAGGGGATGACCACGCCGCCGCTGCCGCTGGCCCTCAACGCCTACTCGGCCGCGCTGGCGTTGCCGCCCGTCCAGGGCGTGCCCGCCTCGCCCCCGGCCTCGCCGCCCCCACCGCCGTGGTCGACGTGGCAGCCGGCCCCCAGCGCCGGGCCCGCCTCGCTGCCCCAGGGCGTCCCCATCCAGCGGGTGCCGTTCACGCCGTCGCCCTCGCGGCTCCCGGCGTGGGTGACCGCGACGGAGCCCCCGCCCGTCTACTCGTCCGCATCGGCGCCTCCTCCCGTCTACACGACCGCCGGGGACCCTCCGAGGCCCTCCTTTCCGGAGCCGGCATACTCGCGCTTGGCGGAGCCTTCCGCTGGCCGCGCGGAGTACCAGGGCGCCGCCGGCCCAACTCCCCCACGCTACGCCAAGCTCGACTTCGCCACGTACGACGGCGTCGAGGACCCCCTCAGCCGGCTCAACCAATGCGAGCCGGTTCTTCCGAGGGCAGCGCACCCTCGCCTCAGACCGGACTTGGCTCGCCTCGTACCACCTCCGCGGCGCCGCCCAGACATGGTATTACTCCCTCGAGCAGGACGAGGGCGGCATGCCTCCATGGGACCGCTTCTGCGAGCTCTGCCTTCTACGCTTCGGTCCCCCGATTCGCGGCAGTCGCTTGGCGGAACTCGGGCGTTTGGCCTTCACCACCACGGTGCAGGACTTCGCCGACCGCTTCCAGGCCCTCGCATGCCATGCGCCCGGGGTGACGGGGCAGCAGCGCGCCGAGCTCTTCATTGGCGGACTGCCGGACCACATTCGCGTCGACGTGGAGATGCGGGATCCCCAGGACCTGCAGTCGGCCATGTACTACGCTCGCGCCTTCGAGCAGCGCGCGCGGGCCATGCAGCAGGCCTTCCCGGCCAGCGACGTTCGGCCAGCAGACCGCCCTCCCCCGACACCACCAGGCCAGGCGCTCACGGCCGTGACTCATGCGGGGCACTCCGAGCCAGCCGCGACGCGGCCTTTCCGTCGGCTGACCACGGCCGAACAGCTCGAGCGCCGTCGTAAAGGGTTGTGCTTCAACTGCGACGAGCTCTATGTACCGGGCCACGTTTGTCCACGCCTATTCTACTTGGAGACCGTAGACGACATTGCGGCTGATGTCGTCGCAGCTGGGCTGGCTGACGCGGCCGTCTCCCAGGCCGACACCGCTCCGGGATGAGTTCCACCAGCAGTTTCCAGATATCCAGCTCGAGGACGAGCTGTTTGCGCAGGCGGGGAGAAATGTTATGACCGGCCTGGTGTATTCACGGAGGAAGTCCAATTAGTGGGCCGATTAGGGGCTTAGCCCAAGTT
Source organism: Lolium rigidum (assembly GCF_022539505.1). Taxonomy (NCBI): domain Eukaryota; kingdom Viridiplantae; phylum Streptophyta; class Magnoliopsida; order Poales; family Poaceae; genus Lolium; species Lolium rigidum. Next base: position 113,917,712 of record NC_061508.1, on the reverse strand, counting down.
ATCGTTAGTCCTTAGTCTATTTAAACAGCTGTAATTGTACGTTTGTGGACAAGCAATAAACAGATCATACAGATCGTTATTGCCGACTCCTTGAGGAGTCGGTCTTCCCTGCCCTAGCCGCCGCTCCTTCCCTTGCGCCGCCTTCCTCCAACCTCGCGACGGCGGCCAGCCGCCGGCGCCGCCATTCTCTCCCCCGTCCAGCACACTTCCACCCCTACAATCTACGTAACCGGCCTGGTAGGATCTCAGATCCTATCAATTGTATATGACGGTAAATAGTCCTAATTGTTTTAAATCTCGAGCTTGAAAGATTTGTACCTGCAATTCACTTCTACACAGACCAAATGGTACACTTAGATTATGTTAAATGGCTTACATATTAGAATTATATTTACCTCTGTAACTGCTTTTAGGTCCCTAGCCCGTCATGTAAAAATCACATGGTACTATATATGTTTTTGAAATAATTTTCTGAATATTTCTTAATATGTTTGGATGAGTATTCTATTGTAATAGTAATAAAATTCTCTTGACTTTGGTATGTGATTCAATTGAACGGAAGTGCCTATTATTTCAAATTCTTGAATTGATTCAATCGTTTCTACGCTTATACGAGTAAATGGATATCAGAGGCTGCAAGTTATGTGAAAAATAGTTAGGCAACAAAGTATATCAGGCAAGCAAGCACTCTTGATTTCTTATTTTTATTTTGCATATATAGCACCTGGATGATATTGTCACCAAGCTAGGAGATATATTTTATTGATGTAAAATGATTGACTCTCACATTGCACAATAAACACATAGCATGGCTGATGAGTAGTTCATGTATAAGCATATGACTAACATGGAAAGCATCTCACTTTCCCTTCTCTCCAGTTCTTTTTAGGTATTATTTTCAATTAATAATAAATTTATTTTCAAGTTTCAACTACTAAAAGTGGCTGGAGTAGTGTAAACTATCATTAACTTTTTCAGTTTGTGAACACGTTGCATCCGTTTGCCATGGTGTTGGTAGAATTTAGAGATTGAGAATTGGATAGTCTATTGAAATGTCAATGCACACTGAAGAGGCAAATATTTTTTAAAGAACACTGCAAATTGACATATAGATACTCAAATCTGACGCTTCCATTAGACTTTCGGGGTACTATGGTTTGTCTGGAGAGGAATCGGCCGTCCGGCCGCTCGTGGCTAAACCAGGTGCCGCTGACGACGTTGTCCGGCTCGGGATTTTCAGGGCCTAACTTTCACAGCTGTGAAGATGAATTGAGAAGCAGAATGCTTCCATAGGTCTCTAGGAGCATCAGTATATACTGATTTTTTTATCCCTCTTCCTACAAAATACTCACCAGATGCTTGCATTCATCTTCCAATTGCAACAAGGATCAAAAGAAATCCCTTTTATAGGTAAATCCAGTCAGAAGTAGAAGCCCAACATAAAAAGCCACTGGTAAAATTATCTACCAAGAACTTGAGAAAATTTCTTGTGCCAAAACCTGGTGTGATAGCTTGAGAATTCCAATGGGCTTCTCAAATTAGTAGCAACAGAGAGTTACGGGGAAACCTATTAGAGGTGCCGGAAACGGAGTCCTCTGCAGCGGCGTAGGCGATGGCTGCCTCCTCCGCTCGCCCCTCGAGCCATCCACGTCAAAGGTGGAGGCATTGCCGGTTAGGAAAACAATGACAACTTCTTTGGCGGCGGCATTGAGCAGTCGATGACTAGCTAGAAGTTTCAACTACATGAATTACGATTAGTAAGATTTGTCACCCGTTGCAACGCACGGGCATGTTTCCTAGTAATATGAATAATTTATTTAATTCCAGGAATAGCGCGCATTTTCAAAAAAGTCAAAAAGTGTGACCCGGTCGGACAGCTGACGACTGACCGGACAGCTGCGGGCCGATCGGCCAGTAGCAGACCGACTGCAGGCCGCGCGCAGAGCAGACATGCCGACCAGCCCTTGTCGGCCACTAGCGGACCGATCGGTCAGTGGCCGGCCGACCGTGCATGGCTCGCCTTTCCACACCATAGACGCTCCCGGCCATGCGCGCAGCGAGCATCTCCTTTTCTCCTACGCGGCGTGGCAGACGCTCCCGGCCAAGCTCCACTCCTTTCTTTCTTCGTCCTTCTTTCTTCTTCCCTCTTGCTCTCTTCCCTGTTCGACGGGCAGCAAGAACACCCAGCAAAAAAAGCACTGTTTTTCTCAGATTTCAGGTGATTTAGCCACCAAAACTTCACCATTTTGCTGCTATTAGTTGAGGGAAGCCCGATCTACAGATGGGTTAGAGTTTGGAGGCGTTTGATGGTGTTGTTTTGCAGCAATGGTGATGAAGTGGTGGAGGTTGGTGGTTGTGTAAGGGGCTGAGCTGCTGCTGCTGCGGATTGGTGTTGCGTGCTGTGCGTGCTGCTACAGTTGGAGAGGCTGCTCACGCTACAAGGGTAAACCCTAATCTTTGCATATAACTGTTAATTGTGTAGGTTTATGTGGGCTGTATCTTTGCATATTAGTGTTAACTGTGTAGGTTTATGTGGGCTAGTTTTAGTGTTAGTGTATGTATGTGATGTGTAGTAGTTATGTTTGTTGACGCGGACCGATTTTTTTTAGGTGAGCAAAGATGACAGATGTAGTGAAGATATTATTTTACTATGATATGGGTAGTGTCCGATCAAATGAAATGGGAGTTGATCTCAGTGAGTTCAAATCTATAGAGATGAATATGACTGCTCCTAGAACATGGACAATTGAGCAGGTGAAGGACTGGTTGACAGAATGTTTCGGGCTTAATCCTAAAGTGCACACAGTGGGTGTGCATGCATTGTGGACTAAGTCTGTATCAAACATTTTGTGGTATCTGAGGCATGTAGATGATACCTCTAAGTGGGTGAGCTGGTTAAAAGGGTCTGAAAGGAGATGAACTAACCCTGTGGCGTTAGTTCTTCCGGTGGCGAAGGAGGTAGCGCCTCATGAAGGCGGTTACAGTGAAGGAGGTGGTTACGAATCAGGCCAGAGCAGTCAAGCACCCGGCGGTGGCGGTTGTTACGAGCCTGAAAAGAGCAGCCATGCGGAAGATGTTTATAGTGGTCAGGGTGATGGTTACACATGAGAAGACAGTGAGGTTGATGGTGACGAAGAAAATTGATACATGCAGAACCAGATGGAAGAGAAAGATACAGAAGGTGAAAGTGATGTTGATGATTCCGATGAGTCTGATGATGGGGAGGAGGTGCCTAATCCTGGCAGATGGAATCGGAACTTTTCGTCTGCAATGACAATCAACGATGGCCTTGATTCTAACTGGGAGTATCACTAGAACAATGTCGTCGTAGGGGCCATGTTTCGGTCGAAGCGACATATGCATGATGCAATAATTAAGTGAGCAATGGCGAGCCAGAGGCAGCTGAGAACAACCGTGTCATCTGGAAAATACCTGACGATGGAATGCGTGGACAGCAATTGTTCCGAAAGGGTGCATGGGTATGTTCCTAAGTATGACACAACATGGCGTGTGAGCGACTTTGTGGCGCACAGTTGTGAGCTTGCAAGTATCCACAACGATCATTGCAACCTGTTGTCTAATCTCATAGCTCGGCTGCTGTACACTGAAATAGTGGAAGGGCAAGCCATGAGAGTAAACGTCATACAGAAGAATGTTAAGAAGCATCATTTTTACACCATTTCTTATGGCAAGGCTTGGAGGGCTAAGCAGAGGGCGATGGATATGAGGTTTTGTTCGTTTCGAGACGCATACGACGTTGTTGTTCGTTTGCTGCAGACGCTACAGGAGAGGAATCCAGACACATATGTGAACATCCATGACTTGTTTTCGCCGGAGTCCCCATCTTACAGGGTTCTGCATAGAGTCTATTTCTCGTTCGGTGTATGCATCGAATCATTCAGACATTGTCGACCTGTGTTAGGTGTCGACGGCACATTTCTGACCGGTCAGTACAAGGGTCAAATCTTGACCGCCATTGGAATGGACGGAAACAATCAAATCGTGCCACTCGGTTTTGCTTTCGTGGAGAGTGAGAACACCGAAAGCTGGTTATGGTTCTTCAGGCAGCTAAAGATTTCAATTGTAAAGGACAAGCCGAATGTTTGCATCCTTCATGACAGGCATGCAGGTATACTGAAAGCTATTAAGACACTGAAAGAGCTTGGGCAAGAAACGTCATGGATTGACATTGAGAGCCGTTGGTGCATGCGCCACCTGGGGGCCAATTTTTACACACAATTCAGGAACAAGAACCTTATGAATGTCTTCAAGAAGCTGTGCATCCAGAACCAGCAGTGGAAGTATAATTTTTTGCATAGCAAACTGCAGGAGTTCACGAAGCAACAAGTTGTGCAGAGGAAAGCAGCTCGAGATGCAAACATAGCAGCACATATGCAGGCAGTTGCAGCAGGAACAACAACGGTAGAAGCACCAGTTTACGACCCCAAGGTCTGTGCGACTCGCCCGGATTTGACCCGCCCGAAACAAGGAGAAGGCAGGGAAGGCACATTAAAAACTTTGAGCAGTGGATAGAGCATGAGCCTACGGAGAGGTGGTCTTTGTTGCACGACACACATGGAGCTAGATACGGTGTCATGACAACCAACCTCGTAGAGTCGTATAACTTTGTGCTGAGAGGCAACAGAGCTTTGCCACTTACAGCTATAGTAGAGGGTATTTTCATGGGCACAATTAAATATTACAGAGAGAGACGTGAGAAGGCTCGGATGCATATGGTGAACAAACCAACCACACCATATTGTTCGAAGATTATGGAGTACATGCATAAGAATAAGGAGAAAGCTAAGCATCTCGCTGTTGTTTAAATTGAGAATGTGGAAAGAAGGTTCGAAGTCTGCTTACCTACAGATAGGTTCGGGTGTGGGAATCCGCAGAGGACGCATGATGTGAAAATTGGCAATGAAGAATGGCCAACTTGCGAGTGCACATGCAACAAACCAAAGTTGCTTCATCTTCCTTGCTCACATGTGTTAATTAGCTGTTTGTGGTGTCCTGGGGATGTCGGAAATCCCGTTCGTCTCTCCGTATTATCTGCAGGAGGCCATGCTCAACACCTGGACCGGTGAGCTAGAAGGATTTCGGTCAATGGGAAATTTCAACACTATAAACCCTGGTGAAGGGTGATATATCCTAGACCCGACGCTACTGAGGACATGCATCGGTAGACGGCCATCGCAGCGCATCCGGAATGATATGGATGAATCTGAAGCTGGAGGGCCAACGAGACAATGTTTCCTATGCAATCAATTTGGTCATTGGAACACTAATTGTACAACCTTCGGCACTGGCCCAGCAAGAAGGGGGCAGCGAGGCACAAGGGGACGTCGCGGGAGAGGAAGATACTAGGCGGCGAGGCGCTACTTCGGAACTTATTTGCAATTTTATGTGCTGAACAACGAATTTGTAATAAGTATGGAACTACTTTGCAATTTCAAATGTGAAACTATGTTACTGTAATTTATGTAGTGAACAATAAATTTGTAATAAGTATGGAACTACTTTGCAATTTTATTGTGGTCATGTATGTTACTTAAATATATATTCGTATTATGTCCTGTCAATTTTGCAAATATGTTTTGTTGTTTACAGAAATGGCAGGAAGATCGTTGCTCAGTAGGGACCTTGAGAAGGCGCACCGTGCGGCGAAGCTAGAGGCAAGCCCTAATAGCCTTCCCACAATGGTGACACGCGGGGCTAATCAGAATTGGCACATACACCCCGGTTGGGTTCAGAGGTATGTGGGATTTTATTTGATATATTCAATTTGAAGTACTCGCACATACTAATTGGATTCTTATATGAATTTGTAGGTTGAAGTGGGCTGGACTTCTACCTTTCGCTCAGTTGGTTGAGGCCACTATGTCGGAGGTCATCAGTGAGCGAGGGGGCACGCCGATCAAGCGCCTTCAGTACGACCACTCCCTACTGACCAGCCTAGTGGATAGGTGGAGGCCCGAGACGCACAAGTTCCACTTTCATTGGGGAGAGATGGCCCCTACTCTGCAGGACGTGTCTTACTTAATGGGCTTACCGTTGGCGGGTCGGGCCATAGGACCGCTGGCAGAACCAGTGGAGTGGGATGAACAAATGCTTGCACGTTTTCAGGGAATTCGTGTGGGTCAGCCTGATTTTCTCTGTGGGGACCATGGTCTAAAGTGTGACTGGTTACTCAACTTCGAGGTAAGCATTGTTATAAAAAAATATTTATTGTTAATGTGTTGTTATAGCTAACATCTTTTTTTCATCATTGTAGGTTTCGCAGTTCACAACACCGATGAGTGAGGCACAAATCACTAGGAGTCTCGAGGCGTACCTTATGTGGCTGCTTGGGAAGGTGATGTTCACATAGAACCATCAGGCCACCATCAGCAGGCGCTACATCCCCATTGCGCAGGAGATAGCAGCGCTGATGACATCATACCGCAGAGTTGGGGTTCCGCAGTTCTAGCAGCCACGTACCGAGGTTTGTGCAATGCTTGTACACTTGTCTCCCCTAAGTCTGGCCTTCTTGGCTGCCCACTGTTGTTGCAGCTGTGGTCGTGGGAGAGGTTTCCAATTGGTCGACCAGACATAGATGCTGAACGCCCTTTCGAGGCAAACGGGTTTGATGATGCGGACCGCATCGACATGCCTACGTTCGTTATACTTTGGACACGTCGCGAGGTACGTGTAATGACTATGGTTCTTTTGTAATTTATACTACAACGTGTGTACCTGACTATAGTTCTTTTCTGTCCGCGGAGACGATTTGCTCGCGACCAGGTCAGGAACTGCTACCCTGCGTTCACGGAGCAGTTTGGCGTGCTCGATGATAGGGCGGTGATCTGGGAGCCCTATACGGTGGCAGCCATGCATGCAAGATACCCTGGCGGGATCTCAATCCTCTACTATAGAGATTGTGCGTATTGTATGACGCAGTCGAAAATCATCTTCGATGTGTCCATCGAGGTAATGGCCCAGCAGAGGATCATGAGACAGTTCGGTTCTCGCCAGCTAGTCGATCCTCCACCACCGATAGCACCTCTCCCTGCCTACGTCCACAAGTAAGTTTAGAGTGTCGCTAAGGTTAAGATTTTTCATCATGGTTCGGCTTACTGACACAATAATTTTCCGCAGGTACAACAGGAAGGGTACGAGCCACTCCTCGACATGGTGGCTTCAGCGTGTTGGCTCGTATGCTGATGAGTGGCTGACTGCGACAACACACGTCTGGCGTCACGATGAGCAGTTTGATCCACAGAAGTTTGACGCATATCTGAAGAGGTACACTGCAGCAGCGCGAGTGCGCCTCATCCCGCCGACAGATCCAGCTGAGGCGCCTCCAGCGTCTATGTACGATATGTACGCGACTCAGTCCACAGCCGGTAGTCGACAGCACGTGGTACGTACTACTTTTCTATTCCACCAACATACTTGTCGTTTATATATTGGGTTCTACGGTTTATATGCTACCATGCCCTTCGATAATTTTCCAGGGCCAGATGACTTCAGATTTACACGATGAAGTCGCTCGGTACACACGTCAAGTGTCCAGTGGGCCTCTTCTGCAGCCGTGCGACCAACAGGTGTCCTGGTTGATGCGTCTCGAGGAGAAGCTACGCGGGATCTACTCGGCTATCACGTGCAGCCGTACTTCCGACGTCGTTCAGCGCCACCTCCTTCCACCACGGCCCTCCACACGACACGATCCACGGCCTCATCTCACGCCGACGGCGACACCCAGACCACCACCTCCTGATCGCGCAGGAGGTTCGTCGTGGCAGCAGCAGCACATTCCTTCGTTCGACGACTTTCAGTACCAGCAGCATGGATCACGGCCTCTTCTCACGCCGACGGCGACACCCAGACCACCACCTCCTGACCAGGCAGGAGGTTCGTCGTGGCAGCAGCAGGAGCACACTCCTTCCGTCGACGACTTTTAGTACTATCAACAGCAAGCTTCTTTCGACGAGTGGCAGCAGCAGCAGGCTCCTTTCATGGGAGGAGCAGGATATACGCAGGGTATGTACTGTTCTAGCTATTGTGTTCCATATAAACTATACTCCACTTAGTTTGACATCACTTATATTTCATGCCACAGGATACACACAGCACACTGCATCTAATCCTTCATGGGGAGCTAGTGATCAGGATGTTGAGCACATGGAGTATTATATCACGAAGCAGAACTATGTCGGTATGCAAACTCCTCCACTAAAGCCCACACAGGAGACGCAATACGACCCCAAGTCCGGGTCCTGGATCCCTGCTCGCAACGTCAGGGCCCCGGACAGGTTGGACACCCCGTGCTACGCCACCCCCACGACAGCACAGACTACGACGTCCCCCAGCTGATGTATCACCTATGTATGAGATATTTATGTATGCATGACTTACGTATGAGACATTTATGTATGCATGACTTACGTATGAGACATTTATGTATGCTTAATTTCCCTCCACTTATCTCCCGCTCACATCTTCTGTTTCGTGCTAAATCAATAGTACTTTATTAAAACAGCGCAGGAAATTAAGATACAATAGAGCTGAAATTTAAATACGGCTTATCACTACAACAGAATTTAAGATACCTCAAAAAACTAAAACAAAAACTAAGAACGCAGCACACCCTTTCCCTTGCCCTTCGCCGATGCAGCTTTCATGGCCTTGGTGCTAGGCTCAAAGTCGTCGTCCGAGTCGACAACCGGTGGTGCAACACTCTTGCCTTTCGAGGACTTGACACTCTTGCCCTTCGACGATGCAGCTTTCTTCGCCTTCGTGCTAGGCTCGAAGTCATCGTCCGAGTCGACGACCGGCGGTGCAGCACTCTTGCCCTTCGAGGAGTTGGGGCACTCTTGCCCTTCGGCGATGCAACTCTCTTCACCTTGTTGCTAGGCTCAAAGATATCATTGTCGTCCTCACTCTCAACCGCCCACCGTGCTGGATATTTCAAATTCCTTTCCCTATCTTCTTTATTCTTCCATGTTACTGACTTCCACTTCTCATTCAACCTGATAAGCTCACACCTTATTTCCCGTGGGCTACGAGCAGTCATCTTCTTCACTGGATCTCCATAAGACCAAGTCTCAAATTCCTACCCACCTTACGGAGCAAGGCGTCGCTACCGATGAACTCCTCGAATGTCTCTACCTTACTCTCCCTCATCACATAGCGGGCACTGTCTAGAAGAGGTTTGGCCATGAATTCGTTGAAAAGATGGGGGGATTCTTATATGGGGGATCCATCTTGTTGAGAGAATACACTGAAACACGAGGAAACGGTGTGGGGGTTTTTATAGGCTAGAAGGGATGAGTTTAGGCGGGAAGATGTGAGCGGGAAAAAGTGGCGGGAAATTTGGGCGGGAAAAAATGGCGGCGAATTTCGGCGGGAAACAATTGAGCCAAAATTTCTGACACAACATATTTGCGGCAAATTCAATTCAAATCAATACTACAACTGAAATTAAGATACATTACAGCTGAAATTAAAATACGGCTTACCACTACAACGGAATTTAAGATACAACGACAAACTAAAACTGAAATTAAGATACATAGCCACTACGACACATCACACTACTTTCCCTGCGTCCACCGTGGCCATTTTCCGGACTTGTCACCGCGTTCTTCTGCCGCTTGCGCCTCAACAGCTCTTTCCCTTTGTCTCTTCCTTTCCGCTTCACGAGCCTCCCTTCGCACCACTTCCTATGCAAACCTACGTGGAGCCTCATCATCCATCCTCTTCTGATTCACCTCGCGATTTAGAGCTTGTTCGGCCCTTAATTTCTGGATCTGCCTCTCTCGCTCTGCTTTAGCATTAGCACGAGCCTTTTCCTGATGCTCCTCCTCAAAGAAGGTTGCCCACGCACGCCGGTGTTTCTCCTCAACCTCCTGGCGCGCCCAATCCGGCTGCTTCGCGTCTATCCAGTGAAACCATCTACATAGGGGCGGTGGAGACTGCAGCACAAAGAGTAATATTGAACCACATTCATAAATAAAATTATGCCTAAATAAAATTAGGTCAAAACATACCGGCGGCCTAGTGGACGACGAAGCTGAACTTCGGGGTGGATCATGCTCATAGTTCGCACACATGAAAAATTTCATGCCAAACTGATCAGAGAAATCCTCCACCTGCTTAACCTTTGCAAGACGACCGCACCAACACCGCTCCGCTCTCACACCCGGGGGCAAACTAGCAGCCTTAGCCTTCACCGGCCTAGACTCCTGGTCAAAGCACGACACACTCATGGTAGCTAAGTTAGACGGCACGAAAAAGAGGGGTAGAAACACCTGTGCAGCGAAATGTGTCGATCCCTGCTTTTTATAGGCAAAAATCCGAGAGCGTGGCCGGAAAATATGGCGGGAGAGCGGTGGCGGGAGAGCGGTGGTGGGAGAGGGGGAAAATATGGCGAGAAAGCGGTGGCGGGAAAAGAATGGGGGAGAAGTGCCAGGAGATATCGCTGGTACTAACCCAAACTAAATCCATACAAATCATCGGCTGTTAGATGGCCGGTCGATGGAAGGCCGGTCGGTCGGTAGCTGACCAATTGGTAGCTGACCAATTGGTCAGCTATCGACCAACTAGTTCTTGGAGTACTAGTGAACGATCGATCAGCTAATGACCGACCGGGTCACACTTTTGGAATTTTTTGAAATTGCACGTTATTCCTGGAATTAAATAAATAATTCGTATTATTTAAAAAAAATCACATTTTCCACGCTTGATCAATATTGAAGCTGCACACTGATTTTGCATATATGTATGAGATTGAATGCTGAGAAAAAAATTCTTTCATACCGATAAAAGCAATTTTTTTCTTTCTTTCATGGTCAGATATGGAAACAAGTATATGCAGTTACGGCTTGACATGCTAGCCAACTACCGAGGATACCGTGCAGATAGTATAAACTCTTCTTCCATACTATACCGTCTGGTCGGTTCCTCACCCCCTCTTCTAAGAACATATTTTTCTACATCCATATCGCCAACGGTGTTGTCCACCACATTATTTGAAGTGTGCTTATCAGATTCACGCAGGCCTTCCAATGTCAACTCCACGTGTCTCATGGTTGGACGATCCTCACCTCTTAGTTTTAAGCATGCTACCGTTATAGTAGCCACGTCTTCGACTTCTTTGCCGCCTTCCTCCATAACTTGTGGATCTAGTATCTGGGGCAAATTGCCTTCTCCAAACAATGTAACAAAATGAACAACAAGAGCTTCATCATCCGAGGACAAATATGAAGACGGTTTCTTCCTGGTTAGCAGTTCTACAAGGACGACCCCAAAGCTATAAACATCGCTTTTCTCCGTGAGCCGCCCTGTGTAGAAGTACATGGGATCCCAGTATCCTCTTGTACCTTGAGCCCTTGTTGCTACCCCAGATTTCTCCATCGGAATATACCTAGAAGCTCCAAAGTCAGCTACCTTTGCTGTGAGAGTATCATCCAAAAGTATGTTAGCGGACTTGACATCTCTGTGGATGATAGGTACTGAAGCAGCCGAGTGAAGATAGGCGAGGGATTTTGATGTTTCAATGGCTATCCGCAGCCTGTCCTCCCATGACAATGATCTTGGTCCTTGGACATGAAGATGCTCATACAAGGTTCCATTAGATATGAACTCATAGACTAGCATCGGGACTTCGGATTCAAGGCAACAACCATAGAGTTGTACTACGTTTCTGTGATAGGATTGCAACTTCATTTATAAACTCATCGATCTCCTTTTGAACCTCCTTGTTTGGTTTCTTGATAGCTACAATACGTTGGTTCGATAAAATCCCTTTGTAAACGGTACCATGCCCTCCACCACCAACCACAAGCTCTTTATCAAAATGACACGTTGCCTTCTCTAGCTCATCCAAGGTTATGATCATTCTTTCTCCGATACCGGCACTTTGAGATACCAATTGTTCCAACAGTTGTCCATGATTTTGCTCAAAGAACTTGCGTTTTAACATTTGTGCCCTCCGAATTTTTATTTTTTTGGAAGCGAAGAACGAAATGAGAACCGCAAGCACAAGAACCGTCCCACAGGCAATTCCAATGATCGCGGGGAAGACACCTGAAAATATGTAGATCTGGTTATCCATATATTCTTGTTATCATTATCACCTGGAAAGAAAAAAGACAGTATCCTCGCAAAGTTGGTCACCTTTGAATGACATGAGGCCACCTGGAGAGGAGAAAAATGAGAGAAAGAGTTAAATTTGAGTGAATTATTACACACTAGAGAAACTAAAGCGTGCATGTTGCTAGGCTGCTGACCTTTGCATCCCCTGGGGACGTATGGGTTGCCGCTGTAGCCGTCGCGGCACTGGCAAGAATAGCCTCTGTCCCCTGGTATGCAGTGGCTGTGCTTGCTCTTGCAGATGTCGGCAGCTACCTCCGCGGGACAATTCGGAGGCGACTTCACGTCGGAGGCAGCATGTATCCCTGCCGCCGATTGCATCACCTCCCACCGCAGAACAATAGGAACATTCGGTGCAAACCTTGAGTTTCCTTGGAGCGCTCGCGTCTGCTGGTCCGAGACGAGGCGGTTGTCGAACCACCCCTCCTTTGCGATCAGCGCGTAGGGCGGCCGCGGCAAGATGTCCTCGACGCTGTTGAGGTCTGCGAACGTGAAGCTCAGCTCGTCGGGCATGCCGACCGTGGACGATGCGATGCGCGCCTGGCAGCAGCCCATGCCGTAGCAGCCATTGTCGCTGCTTGCAATTGGCACTTTCCCGGCCTGTGCGTCGCCGCTGGAGCAGAAGGTGGCGCATCCGCTGAGGATGGCTGGGTCCAATGCCGAACGGGTAGTGCACGTCCACGTCCCCACATGACGTGTTACACCTATCGCCTTCTGCATATGCCACCAACAGCAACGTTAAACCTATTAAGGCGAAACTATTTCTCCGTTTATATATACAAGCTGCAGCTAGCTAGCTAGCAGGTCACTTCTTACTCTGACTTGAGTCGTCAAATTTTCTTAAGATTGATCAACTGTATATACAAATATAATAAAATCTACAACACCAAGTTCTTACAAAACTAGCAACATAAATATTTTATCATTGAGATGATGGTTGGGCCCTAAAACATTTAAAATTCACAAAACTAATTTTTAGTCTAACGATGGTGCTTTGTTTGTTTTTTTCCTTATCTACACTTAATCAGTACATCTTGTCTGCCATGTGCACCTAGTAATATTCTTCTATTGCAACTTGCACGGCATCCAATCCACAGAGCGCATTCGAAAGAATAATAGACAAATATATCGTCCACCTAAAGTTTTAGTTTTTTTAGCATGTTTGTGTTGCTGCCTAACATTTTCTTATTTTTGAACTCTTGTATGGATGTGGTTTCTACATCTATTATATACTAAAAGCAAAATACGGATATCTAATAAAGCCACCACATTAAGCCACACCATCTAAATTATTTTAACAGTAGGATATAAAATTAGTGGCTATGATTTAATGGCGGATTATTAATTACGTAACAGTGTAGTTTTGTTTGACACGTTGACTTATAGAGAGGAGACGTGTTTATAGTTTTCCTTTTAAAGGAGTGGATTATCCTTTTTTTCTAGAGCATATGGCGTAGAGATAACAGACTCTATTTATCTATAATTTTCCTTTTAAATGAGTGGACCCTCCTAAGTTTTTCCCAAGCCTATATATAGCGTACACATAACAGACTCTATTCAGAAAAAAAGAATTGCACGCTACCTAGGTAGCTCCAATCAGAAATAGACCATCTGGTGCATGCAACACAAATTTATAGATCAATTGGTCATGAAAAAAAAAACTTACGCTACCTAGCTAGCTTGACATGAATAGCTTAGACCATTCACCAAAAAAGCGTATACGCTGAAAGCATGAATTTGTTGAAAATATTTCTATGTTTTGAAGTTATAATACAATGGCATACTACCTCTGTCTAAAAAAAGTGTCTTAGTTTTGTCTACATATTGATGTACATCTGTCTAGGAAAATTTGAGACACTTATTATTTTAGGATGGAGGGAGGATAAATGATCGATACGTAAAGGGGTGTAGATATGTATGCATGCACATAGTCAATTGTATATAAATAAACAATACACATCTATAGTTTTTATTCGAGTAGAAAACATAAAATAATAAAACGTGTACATTCGAAAACTAGGTTTACCAAAACATTCCACAGGCTCAAATATCATACTCCTTGAATATTAAATTCTCCGGCTGGAATATCATTCCTCGGAATATTTTGTGTGTTTTTTCTATAATGTAGCAAAGTAAACTTAGGAGGACAAATCACTCCAATCACTCACTAAATTAAGAAATAATGTATAAACCATGAATTGAAGTCGAGATAACATGCAAATATTTTAAAACATAGATAGAAAAATATTATAAGAAAATGGAAGATAGTATAGAAAACTTGCGGTCATACATCTCTAACTTCGATCTGTTAATTTTCTTTTGACTACTGACATATAAACATGTTTATAAATATGCTTAAAATAAAAATCATATTACTAAAATAGCATCAATTTTTATTTATCTACATTTGTTGTATGATATTGGTATAAAAATAAAGGTTAAATTTTCACCATGGAGACAGTTGAAGTGTAAAATGTTTCATGTTTCCGGAGTACATAAATAATTATGAGGAAGAAATACATACATAGGTAGAAATTTTAGTTGTTTAATTTGCCTAACAACTAATAGAACTGTTTCGGCAAGAAAAATTATCAATGTAAACTAAACATCGGATACTGATCTAAAACAATACGTTTGTGTGGATGTTTTGACAGATGATGCAATAGTCATTAGCCCATAAATTAAGCTTGGTTTAAGTTATTACTCGCATGTGTAATAATTTATTTTACATAACACCTTCTATAGTGCTAGAGCTATATTATTTCATAAAATAAAATTTGATATAAATAAAAGCATAACTTTATCCCAGCCACTTTTAACCATTAAAGATGATGCCCTTGCATTTGCGAGGGCCACCGCGCTAGTTAATATAACAGGACAAGCATATCTCAAAGAGAGACGCCAAAAGTTAAGTTGATTGCAAAGCCACTCACATAAAAGGTTGATTGCAAGACTGTTTGCCTTTGAACGAGGTAGAAGGAATGCAGCCACCGGGTATGGTATGGTTGCCGGTGGTTCCTGGTGGGCACCCGCAGTCAAACCATCCATGCGTATTGGTACATACACCGTCTCCAAGGCACCTATAGTCTCAATGAGATTTTACGTATCTACAATGAGGCGTCCGGGCAGCTGGTGAATAGGGAGAAAAGCTCTATCTTTTTTAGCCCCTGTACGACCGATGTCCAAAGAGCAGCTATGAAGAATGTTCTGGACATAAATGTCGAAGCTTTTAGTGAGAAATATTTGGGGTTGCCGACGGCTGTTGGTCGCCTTACGAGCGGTGAGTTTGAATATCTCGGGGAGAATATGAGGAGTAGTATGAATGGATGTGCAAGAATGCTATCATACCCAGGGAAGGAGGTATGGATTAAATCGGTTGTACAGGCCAAATCAACTTACTGCATGAGTGTTTTTCAGTTATCCAAAGGCACGTGCCAGAAATTTTCTTCTATGACGGCCAAGTTTTGGTGGAGTGGAAATTTGGATAAGAGATCCATGCATTGGCTCTCTTGGGACAAAATGTCTATACCAAAAGGAAAAGGAGGAATGGGATTCCGAGATTACCACCTGTTTAACCTTGCTCTCCTAGGAAAACAAGGGTGGAGATTAATGGCATCACTAGACTCTTTGTGCGCCCAAGTCTTGCGAAGTCGATACTTCCATGACAAGGACTTTATGTCAGCGACAGTACCCAAAACTGCATCACGTATGTGGCGGGCTATTATTGCAGGCAGATAGGCGTTACAACATGGGATTATTAAGAGGATTGGTGCAGGTAGCTCCGTGTCCATTTGGAATGATAATTGGATGCCGGGAGCTCATCATATGAAACCGCTAGGCAGGAAAGAAAATGGTACAGCCGAGCTGGTTAGTGACCTTATTAGCTCTGAAACCCACTCGTGGAACTGGGAGGTTTTGGAGGCTAATTTTTTCCCTATTGATGTTGAGATCATAAAACAGATTCCACTTAGGAATTCTGAAGGTGCAGACTGGATAGCATGGGCCCTCGAGAAGTCGGGAGTGTACTCAGTTCGGTCTGCATACCGAGCCCTAGTGGCTAAGAAGATGGTCAGCGACGAGGCCTCGTCGTCTGATGAAAAGGAAGAGGTTTGGAAGAAGTTATGGAAGCTTGCGGTGGTACCTAGAGTGCGCGCCTTTTGGTGGAGAGTTTTACGCGGCATTTTGCCTGATTACTCGACTCTCACCCAGCGGCATGTCAGAGCGAACGCCACTTGTGGGATATGCAAAGCAGCTCCAGAAACTTTGATGCATGCATTGTTGGAGTGTTCTCATGCGCGTCAATTTTGGTTGGCAGCAAATGATGTGTTTCATCTACGATTGCCCCGGCTCCACCCAGAGACGTGGATAGCTGATATCCTTTGTGAAGGATGGTTACGGCCGAAGGAACAGGCACAAATGATATCCGTGATGGCGGCCATTTGGGATTCCAGAAATAGGGCGGTGCATGGCTCGGAGGGGTTTGTACCAACCAAAAGTGTGGAGTTAATTGAGCAAGATCTCTTGGAGATCGTTTTGCCGAAGACGGCAACACCTAGGCAACTAGCAAAGCCTGTGTGCACATGGAAACCCCCGGAGGGGAGAGTGGTGAAAATTAACTCTGATGGGGCGATTTGTGCTGCAGAAGGTAGAGCAGGAAGTGGTGGTGTGGCCCGAGATGAGATGGGTTTCAGAGGAGCCTGGGCGATGGTCCACTCAGGTGTCCGTGACCCGTTCATTGCGGAAGCGTTAGCGCTTCGAGACGCGGTAATCTTCGCACGTGCCAGGGGGTTCCAGGAAGTTGTGTTTGAAACAGACTGCCAGGAGCTCGTGAGGTGTTGGGAAGCTAGAACCAGGGAGAGGACAGAAGTAGCACCTCTGCTGGATGAAATAAATTCGGTTAGGCTTTTGTTCCAGAAGTTTTCTTTGATTTTTGTTGGTAGGACGGGTAACACAGTGGCTCATGTATGTGCAAGGTTGGCTTGCGCTGACAATGTAACGCATGAGTGGACTGGGATTTGCCCGGATTTTTTAGTTGACAGCATGTTTGTTGATTGTAACCAGATTGGTTTGAATTAATAAAGGGTGAAGTTCTCTCCAAAAAAAAAGGCACCTATAGTCTGGCAGTTCACACTCGTTGATATCTACATTGTCATCCAAAAATCTAGTTATGCCACATAAGTTATGAAATACAGAGACATTTTTTCGACATAGAGCAATATACTAATATCTAGTAGACCCTGCATCTCTAACAGGAAAACGTCAAAAAAAAATTCAAGATATCAAAGATGCACACAACCAAATTATTTAAAAAATAAAATAAAAAATGGCGTGCACTCACAACCAACATCAAGCAACAACGACAAGCATCAACATTAACCACTGCCATTGATAACACAATGGCCTGATATTTTGTGGTTGAACCACATTCCGTACGGATAAAATAGTGCACAAATTGTGAAATGAACTTATTTTATGTACTGCAGGGTAGCGAGAAGAATTTAACCTTGGCATCCATCGGGGATGTATGGGTTGCCTCCGTAACCCTCCGGGCAGAGGCACGCAGAATAGCCTCCTCCTTCACCCTCTTCACACACGACCAGGGAAGAAGGCGAAGTTATGTTGCTATTTGCACGAGTAGAAGGATGTTCCGCGACCTCCCAGCTCAACCAAACCGGGGCTCCCACGTCGATATACTTTGTGGCCGGATGTAACAGCCGGTCGGAGACCTGCTTCTTCTCGAACCAGCCCTTGTCGGCGACGAACACGCGCGTGGGCATCCGCTCCTCGTCAGCGGTGCGGTTCCGGCCGAACCACTCGAGCTTCACGTCGTAGGAGGCAGCGGCTGCCTTACCCGCCGTCCCCGCGTCGGCGACGATGGGCGCCTGGCAGCAGGCGTCGCCGGTGCAGAGCATGCTGCTGCCGAGACTGGACGGCACGTACCAAGAGGGCCCTATGTCCCCGCACAAGGATGAGCAGGTGCTGATGGTGGTGCCGTTGCCGTTCCTGAGCGTTGCCCGCACGTTGCATCCCAGCAGGATGAGCTCGTTCCCGATGTAGGACAGCTTGATGTAGGCCCCGTCGTCGTCCCCGAGGCCTCCGGCGAACAAGGAGCCGCTGCCGCCCGCGTCGACCCTCGCGTCGCCGGGGGTACGCGTGACGAGCAGGGTGGACTGGGGGAGGCTGATGTAATGGACTTGGAGGATGCCGCCGAGCAGCAGGCGTGGGGGGCTTGTGGTGTTGTCGCAGGTGAGGTTGAACCCCGGCGAGTGGTAGCACCTTGCCGGGCCCATGCCGAACGGGTACGGCACGCTGATGTCGCCGCATGAGGTGCTGCAGTTGGGCATGCCGATCGCCGGCGCCGGAGGTGGAGCTGCTGCTCCGGCGGACAGTGGCAAGACGAACACTACGACTATCATCATTGCCGCTGCTGCCGCAGTGGTCTCAGAGAATGCAGAGATCGTCATGTGCGCCTTTGGAATTACAAATTGGCTAGCTACAGTGTATGTTCACCACCATCCCTCGGCGCTGCTCATCGGACTTTATACGCGTGCATGGTTGCGCATTATGGAGGCAATGCAAGCAGTGTCCAGTCGCATATGTGCGATATGCCACTGCCCGCTAGCTAAAATATAATGAGCTCCTATCAAAAACGCGCTAGCTGCTCTCAAAGGCACAGTTCACACCTCACCAAAGGTCGCTGCTCTCAAAGGCACAGTTCACACCTCACCAAACACGGTGCTTTCCCAAAAGCATGGAATATCTAATTCTCAGGGTGCGCGTGCAAAATGCATGTACACGCGATGTTTCTTGGTTTCTTCCTTCGCAAGTACTACCTCCAGCTAAAGCTTACTGTTTTTTTAAAGTCAAACTATCTTAAGTTTGATGGATTTTTTGCAAAAATCATTAACATGCAAAATTCAAAATTAATATTATTAGATAGAAAATGAAATATATTTTCATATAGTATCTACAATATAACGTATTTGTTGATACATTCTTCTAAAAGTTTGGTTTAACTCTACTTGGTTTGACTTTTTAAAACATATATGCCTTAAGCTTGGGATGGAGGTAGTATAGATAAGGTCTGTTTAGGGCTAAGTAGATTGACATCAACACCTTTTTGTTGTTGTTTTTTTATATTTTTTTAGTCCGTCTAGGTCCCAGGCTATGTGGACCACCCATTTTCGCCAGAGAGCTCACATGGTACGTTGTTCCTTATAATACCAGAATTTCGAAAACTTGGAGACCCAATTGTTGTGAGGGTCCATTCTGGGCGAATATAGGGCAAACCAAATGTTGCCTTAACTTCCGCCGTTGAGGAGCTATTTTGGTCCCTCATGTCAGCAATTCTCCGTTGTGGCGATTTCCAGCGTGTCAATCCGTGTGGCGATTCTATTAAAAGTGCCAATTGGTTGTGCACGAACCTAATATAAAATTCCTCTTTGCACCTTGCCTGAACCCTAGCCGTCAGCACACCCCCGACACAGAGCGTGCCCCAGAAACCCTCCCAACCAGACACGGATGCCGCCTAGAGGCGGGGTGAACAGGCGGTTTACAACTTTTACGATTATGGCTTAACAAATGTGAATAAAACTAGCGTTTAATTTGTCAAGCACAAAACCTATATAACTAGGGTTCACCTATGTGTCAACACCCGGATTTTTAAGTCCGGATGCCTATTATGTCATTCATCGCAATCCCAGGAATATTGTTGTTGCGAGACATAACAGCTGATATCATAAGTCATCATTCATTACAAACCATCATTGTCTTACAAAAGGGGATCACATGATCCAATATTACACAAATAGTTGATCTATTGATCAACGAACATCACAGTAGCGGAAGCGTAATAAGAGTGGGCTATCTATTTCACAGGCCAACGCTTGACGTCAGGCGACTCCTAGTTGTTGTAGACGTCCTGCTGACCGTCCTCCTCATACTGCTGCTCTTCTTCATATTCTGGCCATTTGAATAGCCAGGGACACAGCCGTGAGTACTTTAAAGTACTCGCAAACTAATACCAAAGTAATCACTAACTAATTTAAAGAGGGGGTACTAAGCTCTAGTTTCATTTGCATAAAGCCAATTTTAGTTTATACTCATTTCATATAGACCATTCATAAATTTAACTAACTCAAGTGGGAACATTAGTGTCATTCCCACAACTCAGTTGTGATTCACCATAATTCATCATTCACCATTCATATTCAAATTCTAATACTGGAACCTAGATGGCCTTTCCAACCGTCCGTAACCGTGGACACGGCTATTCGAATAGGTTTACACTCTGCAGAGGTTGCACACTTGTGCCACAACATTTGATTCCATCCGTCGGGATTTCCCGAATCATCGTATCACAGAGACGCGGATCATCAACCATAACCTTTCATTTACTAACCCTAGTATGAGCACCTCTCCCCATGAGCTTGGCCTCCCAGTGAAGACCAACTCGTCAACCCGGGAACCGCACAGGCTTGGCCGGACAGTTCACCTTAATTCACATCATTTCTCAACAACGGAGGCAGCCTCGGCATAACCCCTATGATGTGTGTTCAGAGGGAACCCATACTAAGATACATAAACTTCTAGTTAAGCCTTACCCATAATCAGGTATTGTGGGGGTACTCAATATTGGAAAGGTATCGCATCCAAACCAACATTAGCTTTTTTATCAAAAATCACTATCTTCTCTTGGTCTTATTCACCTTCAAAATTCATTTCATAATTTTACCATCATCATCTCATATCACCATGCTCCCATCTAGAGTAGTCAATTTTAGGCATTTAGCACTAGCCACTAGTCATGAGGGGTGCTATCTTAGCTTGATTGACATAGACTAACTTAGATGATATTGTCCTACTCTAGATCAAGTGAATCATGAATCAAAAAGTACTTTGACAAAGTAAAGTAGTAAAACTTGAAAGTAAAGCTCGTAATAAAACTGGGATAGGCTTAATGAAGATAAAACAAATGGTGAGGTGCTTTGCCCTTGAGAGCTTTGCACTTTGCAAGTGTATTAGCTTGCCTTGATTGTTGTACTGGTCAAAGTGGTCCTCCTCTCCTTGAGTGTACACCTCCTCCTCCTCGGCGTACTCCTCGGTACTAGCGTCTAAATACGAGTATGATACACACAATCACCACACCACTCAAATACTAAACTAAGCACACGTAAGAATCACTCTTACTAAGCTATCATAATACATGCTGATTATGGGAGTTGATTTAATTATTAATCTTAAGAAAAATAATTTCCTCTCATTATAAATATTAATTTAGTTTTCTTTTTAGTTCTTGAGAGAAAATAATTTCCTCTCATTAAGTCTTATTAAGATTTAATTTCCTCAATTAATGTCATATGACCTAGGTTGACCAAGGTCAACCTCTTCATAATTATTATTTGGGAAAAGATTTAAATGAGGTTCATCACCTCATGCCTTTTAATAACTCATGATCAATGATTTAATATCATCAACTAATTTAATATGAATTTAACATGACCATGGTGTCTTTCTCATATTAACTTAGTGTAGACAAGATTTAAATGAGAGAGATGCTCTCATACACATTGATAAGAAATAGGCTCATTTAAAAAGTACTTTAAATAGCCTTAGGGCCAATTTTTAAACAAGGACATGATCATGCAAAACAATGATACAATATTTTTACATATTCTGATAGATATATTGAAATGTGATTTTTGGGAGTTGGTTTCATCTTAAAAGCATTTTTATTCAATTTTTAATACTTAATTGAAGTGGAAAAAGGCCCTGCCTTGTTTATTTTCTCATATTTATTCGACAAAGAATTTAGGGTTGGGACCAGTGTGGTTTTGTAGATATTTTCACAAGGTTTCCAAATATATAAAATTTGTCAAATTTGGTTGGGTAGATTTTATTCTATTTAAATTTGAAATCAGCATCTGAGAGTAATTAACAAAATTCGAAATTTAATTTTTGAATTAAATGGGCTGGCGGGAAACGCTAACGGGCTAAGCAGAGAGAGGGAGACGTGGGCCGGCCCAGTAACGCATCCAACGCCACGGGCCAACTGACAAGGTGGGGGCCACCTGTCATTGTGTTTTAATACGCGAAACGGTACGAGGGACAGAGGCCGTTGGATCGCAGGCCGATCGGACGAGCGACGTACGTCGTCGTCTCCGGCGAGAAGGGAGCTTACGGGCGGCGCAGTAGGGGGTCGGAGAGCGCGTCGGAGCTCCGGCGAGCGGCTGAGTGGTGCGCGGCGACGTTGTGGTGGATGAGGAAGCGCCCGGAAGCAGCCTCGTCTCCGTGGGTGGCCTCCTCCTCCGGCGGGCTCCGTGTACCGACGGCGGCGTCGAGCTCGCAATTGGGGCTACTCCGGTGAGAAGAGGTGAAATTGGATGGAGGAGAGTGTTCAGTGCGCAGAGAGGGGAAGAGTTTGTGTGAAGGGAGGGAGAGCCGAGGAGCGCTATTTATAGCGGCCGGTGGTGGCCGCGGCGTGCCGTGAAGGGGCAACCATGGCGACGCGGCTACAGGGCAGCTCGGGGACTGGTGCCGACGCTCATCGCTTGGCGACGCCATGGCGGTGACGCCGCGCTTGATTGCGGTGAAAACGAGGCAGGGGAGAGGACAGGCGCGTGACGGAGGCTCACGAGCCGTGGCGGACGTCGTCGACGAGCTCGTCGGCTACAGCGTTCCCGCGGGCCCGTGGGGGTGTCCTGGTGGTTGCTGGCGTCGTCATGGAGCCGGGGGCGCAGAGAACCAATGCTGGCGTCCACGGAGCGGCTCGGGCGTCGACGTGGCCGGGCGCGTCTGGGGCGCACGCCATGCACGCTCTGGCGTGCGTGTGCATGCCTGGGCGCGTCTGGGCGTCGTGTTACTGGCGCGTCTGGTGCACGGCTTGGTCGAGCAAGGTGTCGAGGAGGTTCAGGAGAGTGAGTGGCACGTGATTGACACGGTGGTGCATGCTCAAGTTGACCAGAGGAGAGAATGGCATGATCACACCCATGTCATGCCACGGCATGACATGTTCTCGGTACACTTGATGATGCCAACTTGTACCAAAGCTTGTCCATGGTGTTTGGCAATGGTTCAAGTAGGGTCAATGGAGTACAGAGGATGACCTAATGGTGATGGTTTAGGCTAGGGTCTCGCTGGACAATGCATTGTATTGAGTTGGCGGATGGGTGCACTCAAGGTGTTCGACACAATGCCCGCAAGAACTTTACTTTGAAATTTTTGAATGAAATTTGTAGGGTTTGATTTATATATTATTTGCGTAGAGTGGTGGTGGTGGTGGTCAAAATGAAGATGGTTTGCAAAAATTCAAATTGGGCATGATCTTCACATTGATATAAAGTCCTCACTTGTCACCTCTATTCTGGTCAACTTAGTCAACTCTAGCCATGGTGGTCAACATGAAAGTTCATCACTTTGACATGGTCTTGGATGACATGGCTTTGGTTGAACAAGTTTAGTGTAAGAAATGATTTAACCAGAGGGGTAAAGAGGGGATCATGCTATAAAGTGCACAATTGACCATCATCATATGTGAGATGGTTTTGAGTTCAAATTTGATTCAATTTTGGTTCCTTTGATGCATTTAGGTTTGTTTGAGTTATATAATCATTTTAGAAACAAAAGATCAAGCCATGGTGGCCTTTGGTGATGGTTTGCATTTTTGCCCTATGTGTATGGGAGGGTTTGGCTCACACTTGGCATTTTTCTTTGATTTCCTCAAAGAGGTTTATTATGATCATATGTTAGGGTTTATTAGCAAATGATAATCATATCAACACTCATCATGGCAAATGCACCAAAGATAATCACTCATATGCATGCACTTGTATGTGACACACTATGCATATAAAAAGTTTTTGTTTGTTGCAATTTTTGAGTACTTGATCTCTCCTTGATTTCATTATAGTTAAAACTTGGGATGTTACAAACCCTTCCCCCTTACAAAAGATCTCGTCCCGAGATCTTAAAGAAAACTAGGTGCTAAAGAGATCTGGGTATTCCTTCTTCATGTCTTCCTCTCGCTCCTAGGTGGCTTCGTCTTCAGTGTGATTGCTCCACTGAATCTTCAGGAACTTGATACTCCGGGTGCGGGTGGTTCTGTATGCTTCTTCCAGGATACGAATGGGCACTTCTCGATACGTCAAGTCTGAGTTGATGTCCACCGATCTGTGATCAATATTCTTGAACACTTCAGTCTTCTCCGGTACTTCAAGGCACTTCCGGAGCAGTGAGATGTGAAACACATTGTGCACAGCCGCCATTTCTCCCGGTAGTTCCAGTTGATAAGAGACTTCTCCGCGGCGACTCAGAACTTTGAAGGGCCCGACATATCGGGGCGCGAGCTTTCCTTTCACCTGGAATCGCTGCATTCCTTTGAGGGGTGACACCTTGAGATAAACAAAATCTCCAATCTCGAATGTCATCTCTCGGCGTCGCTTGTCGGCGTAGCTCTTCTGTCTTGATTGCGCAGTCTTGAGGTACTCGCGAATCTTGTGCACCTTCTCTTCGGCTTCTCGAAGAACATCCGGTCCAAAGACTTGGCTTTCTCCGACTTCGACCAATTCGAGGGGTACGGCACTTCCTTCCGTACAGTGGCTTCAAAGGGGGCCATCCGTAAGCCGGCTTGATAACCATTGTTGTACGAGAATTCTGCGTAAGGCAAACAGCCTTCCCACTTGGATCCATATTCCAAAGACACAAGCTCTCAACATGTCCTCAAGTATCTCGGTTGACTCTTTCGACCTGTCCGTCGATCCGGGGTGATAAGCAGTGCTGAAATTCAGCCGGGTTCCAAGTCCTTCATGTACTTTCTGCCAGAATCTTGAGGTGAACTGCGATCCTCTATCTGACACTATTGACTTGGGTGTTCCGTGCAGGGCGACTATTCTCGAGATGTACAACTCTGCTAGCTTCGGGCCTTGATAAGTGGTTTTGACGGGGATAAAATGGGCTACCTTGGTTAATCTGTCTACCACCACCCAAATAGAATCATTTCCTCGGCTAGATTTGGGAAGTCCTGTGATAAAGTCCATTCCGACTGAGTCCCACTTCCATTCCGGAATCTGTAATGGTTGCAACAATCCGGCGGGTCGTTGATGTTCTGCCTTGACTCTCTGACAGATATCACACTTAGCTATGTAGCTCCCGATTTCTCGCTTCATCCCATGCCACCAAAATTGTTCCTTCAAATCTTGATACATCTTGGTACCTCCAGGGTGGATAGAGTATAAGGTGTCATGGGCTTCCGCAGTGATGAATTGCTTCAATTCCGAGTCCGACGGCACACATAGGCGACCGTTGTACCAAAGTACTCCTTCTTCATCTTCTCGTGAATCCCGGTGCCTTTCCTCGCTGCCATTTGGCTCTTGATTCCAGCAATGCTTGCATTTCCTTCGGGGCTTCCTTGATTTGACCAATCAAAGTAGGTTGCAGCTCTATGCTGGCTAGGTACCCTTCACTAACTAGCTCCAACCTAAACTGTTCAAACTCTTCATGCAGGCTAGGTTGTTCTGCTGCGATCATGGAGTTCAGCTGACACGGCTGTCTACTCAAAGCATCGGCTACCACGTTAGCCTTGCCGGGGTGATAGTGGATTTCCATATCATAATCCTTTATCAGTTCCAACCATCTTCTTTGCCTCATATTCAGCTCTTTCTGTGTGAAGATATACTTTAGGCTCTTGTGATCTGAATAGATCTCGCATCGATTACCCATGAGGTAATGACGCCAAACTTTCGTGGCTAACACTACGGCCGCAAGTTCGAGGTCATGGGTTGGGTAGTTTTGCTCATGCTCGTTTCAACTGCCGGGACAGATAAGATATCACCTTTCCTTCTTGCATCAACACACATCCAAGACCAATCTTCGATGCGTCACAATAGACGTCAAAGGGCTTGGTGATGTCCGGCATGATTAGGATGGGGGCTGTGGTTAGTCTGGTTTTAAGTTGCTGGAAGCTGGCTTCACATTTATCAGTCCATTCAAACTTTTTGTCTTTCTTTAACAGTTGTGTCATTGGCCGGGCAATGCTTGAGAATCCTTCAACAAATCTGCGGTAATATCCGGCTAATCCAAGAAATGCACGGACCTCGGTCTGTGTGGTTGGGGTTTTCCATTCTTCAACGGTTTTGATTTTTGCTGGGTCTACAAGCAATTCCTCCCGCAGACAAGATGTGTCCCAGGAATCCAACTTCTTTCAACCAAAACTCGCACTTGCTGAACTTGGCGTACAACTTGTGCTGCCTAAGGGTTTCTAGGATAACCTCCAAATGTTGCTCGTGTTCCTCTTCGGTTTTGGAGTAGATAAGGATGTCGTCGATGAAGACAACGACAAACTTATCCAGGAAGTTCATGAAAATCTTATTCATGAGGTTCATGAAATAGGCAGGGGCATTGGTTAATCCAAATGACATGACATTGTATTCATACAACCCATATCTGGTGGTAAAGGCAGTCTTGGGGATATCCGATGCACGGATCTTCAGCTGATGGTAACCAGTCCTAAGATCAATCTTAGAGAACACTGTGGCACCGGTCAACCGGTCAAACAGGTCTTCTATCTTTGGCAAGGGGTATTTATTTTTGATGGTGACATCATTAAGTTTACGGTAATCCGTACATAACCGGTTGGCACCATCCTTCTTATCCACAAACAACACTGGTGATCTCCAAGGCGACGCACTTGGTCGAATCAGACCCTTGAACAACATATCATCCAGTTGCTTCTTCAATTCTACTAACTCTGCTGGGTTCATGCTATAAGCTCTTTGGGCTATAGGTCCGGTCCCAGGGATTAACTCGATGATAAACTCGATATCCCGATCCGGGGGCATACCGGGTAGATCATCCGGAAACACATCAGCGTATCGACATACGACCCTGATCTGATCCAGAGTTGGCTTGGCTTCACTTTGGTTGCAGGTGAAATTTCTGGGTAGTTTTTCAGAAACATGTTCTATGGTTATTCCGGTGCTACTAGTCATGGTGATGGCCTTCTTGGCGCAGTCTATCAATCCATGATGTTTCGCCATCCAATCCATACCCAGTACTACTTCCAATCCTTTTTTCCCAGAACAATCAAATTTGCGAAAAACACTATTTCTTGATTTCTTATGGGTACTTCTTTGCAAAATTTTCTAGCTTTAGTGGTTGATCCAGGTATTTGAACTATCATGACATGTTTCAGGCTGATGGGTTGAATCTTACTAGTGCTCACAAAATCTTCGAGAACAAATGAATGCGATGCTCCCGAATCAAACAACACTCTTGCGGGTATTGAGTTAACAGAGAACATACCCAAGCACCACATCTCGGTGCTTCCCGGGCTTCTTCGGCGTTCATGTGGTAGAGGCGACCTCCGCGGTTGTGCGGGTTGTTGGGGGCGAACTTCTTGCCGGTGGAGACACGGCGCTGCTGCTGAGCTGGTGCAGAGGGGTTGCCGGCGAGCTTGGCCAGCCTTTGGGGGCACTCGTTGGAGAAGTGTCCCACAACTCCACATTCATAGCAGGTGATTGTGGACTTGTCCTTGGTTGCGACAGGGATAGCATTGCTTCCTGTCCTGGGTGCAGTGTTGGTGTTGTTGTTGTTCTGGTTGTGGGTGCACGGCGGTGCGCGGTTGAAGTTGTTGTTGTGGTGTACATAGTTATTGTTGTGGTGGGGGCCTCCTGGCCTTGGGTTTCCTCCGCTCCGGTTCTGAAAACCGGGGCGCGACATCTGGTTTTGGGGCTTGGTGTTGCGGGGGTTGAAACCACTGTTTGAGCTGGGGCGAAAACGGGGTGTATTGCTGGGCCCACTTTGATTCATCATGCGGCGTTTGCGGTTTTCATTTGCCTGGTGCAGTTTGCCTTCCATCTGGATGGCAGAGTCCACGAGGGCTTCTAAGTCGGCGAAGGGGATGTTGATTAAGACTGTCTGCATCTCATCGTGCAGACCGTTGAGGAATCTCTCTTTTCTTTTCTCTGTGGTGTCTGTTTCATCGGGGGCATACCTTGACAGGGTGAGGAACCTATCGCGGTATTCTACCACCGACATTCTTCCTTGCTTCAGCTCCCTAAACTCATCCCT
This sequence comes from Lolium rigidum, assembly GCF_022539505.1. NCBI lineage: Eukaryota > Viridiplantae > Streptophyta > Magnoliopsida > Poales > Poaceae > Lolium > Lolium rigidum. The sequence goes on along the minus strand of NC_061508.1, from coordinate 113,889,512 downwards.
CATTTTCTTGATTAAACCTGGTGGCACATGATACTTGCTAAACTTGAGCTTGAAATCAGCCCAAGTCATCATTTGTCCGGCATTTAATGCACGGGCGCTTATCCACCAAGCTCTGGCTGGTCCGGCTAGATAATGCGTAGCAAACAATACCTTCTCATTTTCCTCCACTCCGGCTACCTCCAAATTGTTTTCCATGGTTTGCAGCCAATCATCTGCATCTAAGGGTTCTTCCGTTTTGCTGAAAACAGGTGGGTTGGTGTTTTGGAAATTCTTAAGTTTAGATCCAGGATGATCATGGTTTCCATGGCCCTGATTGGCGATCTGTTGCAGTGCTGTTACAGTGGCTTGGCGTTCAGCTCTGTCAGTTTCCCTGTCGGTCATCGTGGTCCGCAGCAATTGCATCATTGCTTCTGGAGTCACATTGCGATGCGGACGAGCCATCTGAACAGATAGATAGATTATGAGATGAGAGGGAAAGTCTATGGCTTATTTTGGGTTAAGTTTAAACTTTAAAACTTGAAATACTTTCATGCTGCACATAACACACATTTTATTTATTCACACAATATTACACATTACAGATTAACACACTAAGGGTTTTAAGAACCCTTCTTCCACAAACTACGATACATGGTGCGGGATATAACTCACACCTACGTAAGTGAAGCTAGTGAAACTACTACTCCTCGTCCTCATCAACATCGATTGGGATGATCCCATCCTCCTCAGACTCCAGAAACGCGTAATCCTCCTCATCAGTGAACTCATCATCTTCAAAGTCGTTGTCGTCACTCAGGAAGTCATCGCCTCCCTGAATGTCATCTCCATCCTCCTCCATCTCCTGGATCTGGTCCTGCTCGGGTCCGGACAGTCACCTCCAAAGTGCGGATCTTCTCGCGAAGACGGCTGATAGTGGCATCCTTCTTGGCGCGCTGCAGGCGGAGTGACTTGCGGTCCTTGGCGAGCATCCGGATAGCTTCGGCATGGTGAGCCAAAGTCATCTGGGCACGGTGGTTGTGAACACGCGTCAGCTCCAGTTCCTTCCGGGTCTCATGAAGCATAAAGTCCAAATGCTCCACGTGAATCTTGAGCACCGGGTGCGAAGAGAGGGCCATGGGTTCTCCCATGGTGTCGTGCCTGGCGAAGTAGGCGAAACGACTTCCCCGGAGTGCGGCGATGTTCTGTCCGCACACCCGAGCAAGTCCCTCCTGAAGGGCGTGAGCAAGCCCGTCCGGCCAGTTGCATGCCTTGAAGGAGAAAAGGATCCTCTCCGAGATGGGAGGCTCCTGGCTTCCCTTCAAGTCAGCGGTGATCATCCACTGCTGTTCCCCGGTGGGGGTGTCGTGGATCCGGACTCCATGGAACTGGGGAGGTGGGCGTTCGAGCCTCTCGGACACCAGGTACAAGTCGCGCTCGAACACCAGGCTTCCTCCGTTCTCCAGATCGTAGGTCTCCGTCTGGACGTAGGGCTCCATCTGAAAGTGAAATGGATGAGTAAGTTAGAGATGTGACTAAGTGTGGCATCATTTTAGATGGATTTAAAAGAAGGGGCATGGCTCATCATTTTTGAAAAAGATCCTGTAGAAGAGAACATGAGTAAGTTTTTCACAGATATTCATTTCCTTGGTTTTATAAACTAAATTTTTCAGAACGTCCATTCTAAACTAGGGTCTCCTAAGGTCAAACAATGGCTCTGATACCAACTTGTCAACACCCGGATTTTTAAGTCCGGATGCCTATTATGTCATTCATCGCAATCCCAGGAATATTGTTGTTGCGAGACATAACAGCTGGATATCATAAGTCATCATTCATTACAAACCATCATTGTCTTACAAAAGGGGATCACATGATCCAATATTACACAAATAGTTGATCTATTGATCAACGAACATCACAAGAGCGGAAGCGTAATAAGAGTGGGCTATCTATTTCACAGGCCAACGCTTGACGTCGGCGACTCCTAGTTGTTGTAGACGTCCCGCTGACCGTCCTCCTCATACTCGCTGCTCTTCTTCATATTCTGGCCATTTGAATAGCCAGGGACACAGCCGTGAGTACTTTAAAGTACTCGCAAACTAATACCAAAGTAATCACTAACTAATTTAAAGAGGGGGTACTAAGCTCTAGTTTCATTTGCATAAAGCCAATTTTAGTTTATACTCATTTCATATAGACCATTCATAAATTTAACTAACTCAAGTGGGAACATTAGTGTCATTCCCACAACTCAGTTGTGATTCACCATAATTCATCATTCACCATTCATATTCAAATTCTAATACTGGAACCTAGATGGCCTTTCCAACCGTCCGTAACCGTGGACACGGCTATTCGAATAGGTTTACACTCGCAGAGGTTGCACACTTGTGCCACAACATTTGATTCCATCCGTCGGGATTTCCCCGAATCATCGTATCACGCACGCGGATCATCAACCATAACCTTTCATTTACTAACCCTAGTATGAGCACCTCTCCCCATGAGCTTGGCCTCCCGATGAAGACCAATCAGTCAACTCTGGGAACCGCACTGAGGCTTGGCCGGACAGTTCACCTTAATTCACATCATTTCTCAACAACGGAGGCAGCCTCGGCATAACCCCTATGATGTGTGTTCGGAGGGAACCCATACTAAGATACATAAACTTCTAGTTAAGCCTTACCCATAATCAGGTATTGTGGGGGTACTCAATATTGGAAAGGTATCGCATCCAAACCAACATTAGCTTTTTTATCAAAAATCACTATCTTCTCTTGGTCTTATTCACCTTCAAAATTCCTTTCATAATTTTACCATCATCATCTCATATCACCATGCTCCCATCTAGAGTAGTCAATTTTAGGCATTTAGCACTAGCCACTAGTCATGAGGGGTGCTATCTTAGCTTGATTGACATAGACTAACTTAGATGATATTGTCCTACTCTAGATCAAGTGAATCATGAATCAAAAAGTACTTTGACAAAGTAAAGTAGTAAAACTTGAAAGTAAAGCTCGTAATAAAACTCGGGATAGGCTTAATGAAGATAAAACAAATGGTGAGGTGCTTTGCCCTTGAGAGCTTTGCACTTTGCAAGTGTATTAGCTTGCCTTGATTGTTGTACTGGTCAAAGTGGTCCTCCTCTCCTTGAGTGTACACCTCCTCCTCCTCGGCGTACTCCTCGGTACTAGCGTCTAAATACGAGTATGATACACACAATCACCACACCACTCAAATACTAAACTAAGCACACGTAAGAATCACTCTTACTAAGCTATCATAATACATGCTGATTATGGGAGTTGATTTAATTATTAATCTTAAGAAAAATAATTTCCTCTCATTATAAATATTAATTTAGTTTTCTTTTTAGTTCTTGAGAGAAAATAATTTCCTCTCATTAAGTCTTATTAAGATTTAATTTCCTCAATTAATGTCATATGACCTAGGTTGACCAAGGTCAACCTCTTCATAATTATTATTTGGGAAAAGATTTAAATGAGGTTCATCACCTCATGCCTTTTAATAACTCATGATCAATGATTTAATATCATCAACTAATTTAATATGAATTTAACATGACCATGGTGTCTTTCTCATATTAACTTAGTGTAGACAAGATTTAAATGAGAGAGATGCTCTCATACACATTGATAAGAAATAGGCTCATTTAAAAAGTACTTTAAATAGCCTTAGGGCCAATTTTTAAACAAGGACATGATCATGCAAAACAATGATACAATATTTTTACATATTCTGATAGATATATTGAAATGTGATTTTTGGGAGTTGGTTTCATCTTAAAAGCATTTTTATTCAATTTTTAATACTTAATTGAAGTGGAAAAAGGCCCTGCCTTGTTTATTTTCTCATATTTATTCGACAAAGAATTTAGGGTTGGGACCAGTGTGGTTTTGTAGATATTTTCACAAGGTTTCCAAATATATAAAATTTGTCAAATTTGGTTGGGTAGATTTTATTCTATTTAAATTTGAAATCAGCATCTGAGAGTAATTAACAAAATTCGAAATTTAATTTTTGAATTAAATAGGCTGGCGGGAAACGCTAACGGGCTAAGCAGAGAGAGGGAGACGTGGGCCGGCCCAGTAACGCATCCAACGCCACGGGCCAACCGACAAGGTGGGGGCCACCTGTCATTGTGTTTTAATACGCGAAACGGTACGAGGGACAGAGGCCGTTGGATCAGAGGCTGATCGGACGAGCGACAGACGTCGTCGTCTCCGGCGAGAAGGGAGCTTACGGGCGGCGCAGGTAGGGGGTCGGAGAGCGCGTCGGAGCTCCGGCGAGCGGCTGAGTGGTGCGCGGCGACGTTGTGGTGGATGAGGAAGCGCCTGGAAGCAGTCTCGTCTCCAGGGGTGGCCTCCTCCTCCGGCGGGCTCCGTGTACTGACGGCGGCGTCGAGCTCGCAATTGGGGCTACTCCGGTGAGAAGAGGTGAAATTGGATGGAGGAGAGTGTTCAGGGCAGAGAGGGGAAGAGTTTGTGTGAAGGGAGGGAGAGCTGAGGAGCGCTATTTATAGCGGCCGGTGGTGGCCGCGGCGTGCTGTGAAGGGGCAACCATGGCGACGCGGCTACAGGGCAGCTCAGGGACTGGTGCTGACGCTCATCGCTTGGCGACGTCATGGCGGTGACGCCGCGCTTGATTGCGGTGAAAACGAGGCAGGGGAGAGGACAGGCGCGTGACGGAGGCTCACAGGCCGTGGCGGACGTCGTCGACGAGCTCGTCGGCTACAGCGTTCCCGCGGGCCCGTGGGGGTGTCCTGGTGGTTGCTGGCGTCGTCATGGAGCCGGGGGCGCAGAGAACCAATGCTGGCGTCCACGGAGCGGCTCGGGCGTCGACGTGGCCGGCGCGCGCTCGGGGCGCACGCCATGCACGCTCCGGCGTGCGTGTGCATGCTCGGGCGCGTCCGGGCGTCGTGTTACCGGCGCGTCTCGGTGCACGGCTTGGTCGAGCAAGGTGTCGAGGAGGTTCAGGAGAGTGAGTGGCACGTGATTGACACGGTGGTGCATGCTCAAGTTGACCAGAGGAGAGAATGGCATGATCACACCCATGTCATGCCACGGCATGACATGTTCTGGTACACTTGATGATGCCAACTTGTACCAAAGCTTGTCCATGGTGTTTGGCAATGGTTCAGTAGGTCAATGGAGTACAGAGGATGACCTAATGGTGATGGTTTAGGCTAGGGTCTGCTGGACAATGCATTGTATTGAGTTGGCAGATGGGTGCACTCAAGGTGTTCGACACAATGCCCGCAAGAACTTTACTTTGAAATTTTTGAATGAAATTTGTAGGGTTTGATTTATATATTATTTGCAGTAGAGTGGTGGTGGTGGTGGTCAAAATGAAGATGGTTTGCAAAAATTCAAATTGGGCATGATCTTCACATTGATATAAAGTCCTCACTTGTCACCTCTATTCTGGTCAACTTAGTCAACTCTAGCCATGGTGGTCAACATGAAAGTTCATCACTTTGACATGGTCTTGGATGACATGGCTTTGGTTGAACAAGTTTAGTGTAAGAAATGATTTAACCAGAGGGGTAAAGAGGGGATCATGCTATAAAGTGCACAATTGACCATCATCATATGTGAGATGGTTTTGAGTTCAAATTTGATTCAATTTTGGTTTCTTTGATGCATTTAGGTTTGTTTGAGTTATATAATCATTTTAGAAACAAAATATCAAGCCATGGTGGCCTTTGGTGATGGTTTGCATTTTTGCCCTATGTGTATGGGAGGGTTTGGCTCACACTTGGCATTTTTCTTTGATTTCCTCAAAGAGGTTTATTATGATCATATGTTAGGGTTTATTAGCAAATGATAATCATATCAACACTCATCATGGCAAATGCACCAAAGATAATCACTCATATGCATGCACTTGTATGTGACACACTATGCATATAAAAAGTTTTTGTTTGTTGCAATTTTTGAGTACTTGATCTCTCCTTGATTTCGTTATAGTTAAAACTTGGGATGTTACACTATGGCACCAAAAATTTATGCTAAATAATACAAACAAATGTGTGATAGCAAGATATATAACTTCAAGCACGAAGGCTATAACAAAGTAAAGTGCATAAGTAAATAGCTTGGGTATAGGAATAACCTAAGTGACGCGGAGACGACGATGTATCCCGAAGTTCACACTCTTGCCAGTGCTAGTCTCCGTTGGAGCGGTGTGGAGGACAAAGCACTCCAAACGTCACGAAGGCCTCACCGTATGCTCCTCGACCCTTCCCACCAAATGGGAAGACCTTGATCCACTATGGAACCTTAGGGTGGTCACCGAACCCGCACAAATCTTGGGGCTATCTCCACAACTTAATTGGAGGCTCCCAATAAATCGCCACAAAGGTCTTGCCCTTGAAGAATCTCCACAACTTAATTAGAGTCCCCAAGAACACCACAAAGACCTCTAAGCCGTCTAGGGTCCAAAGACCCAAGAGGAACAAGCTCCCAAAGATAATATCTCACGAACTTTCACCTCCACGTATCACCGCAGAGAAGTTAAACCGATGCACCAGATGCAATGGCAAGAACACCACAAAGATGCTCAAATCCTTCTTTCTCAAGTTCCCAAAAAGCTACAAAAGCTATTGGGAAAATATGAGAGGAAGAACAAATAGGAGAACACAAAATTCTCCAAGATCTAGATCCCACCGATTTACTCACAAAGAGATGATTTGGTTTGGTCAAAGTGTGGATCTAGATCTCCTCAATCTTTCTCTCAAATAGATGCAAGAATCATTTGAAGAGGAGAAAGATCTCAAGGTCAAAGAGGTCAACAACAATGGAGGAGAGAGGCTTTAGAGTGTCAAGCTCAAAGAGGTCAACAACAAAGGAGGAGTGAGGCTTTAGAGAGAGGAAGAAGAAGCAGTTTTCCAAATAGAGAGAAAGCCTTAAAAGGGGGACACAAAGTTTTTCTGCCCGTTGAGCTCAGCTGGCCATGAGCCGGTAGTATCGGCCACCAAATGGCGGTACTACCGCCGCGCAACAACCAGCAGCAGCAGCGCTTAGCGAGCGGCGTGGGGCCAGCGAGCGAGGTGGCGCAGCAGGGCGGGCGCGACGCGGCGCAGGGAATCGAGCGAGCGGCGGCCTGGGTGGAGGCGCGCGAGCTGCGCGCGCGGGACGCCAGCAAGGCGAGCGGCGGCGACCTGGTATCGAGCGAGCAGCGTGCGCATGCGAAGCGGGGCGAGCCGTGGGAAGGGGCCGGTACCACCAGCCAGAGCAGCCCGGTACCACCAGCTAAGCCGGCCGGTACCGGCCTTGGTACCGGCAACTCGGGAGCGGCTACTGGAAGCAAACGGGAGGTGGGCGGTAACAGTCCCGGTAACACTGGCTGGAGAGCCGGCTTGGACCTGGCGGTACTACCGGCCTGGCCAAGGCAGTACTACTGGCCACGCGCTAGCACATGAGCAATCACGGTTCAGCGCACCTTATTAACTATGCCATGCAACCATTTTAAAATAGAACCAAAGGACTAGCTAGCTTCAAACAATCAGCGCTTCCATCAGCACTCTTTTGTCTTGAAAAGCATCGCAACACGTGGCCAGCTCAAGTATTGAAACTTTATTTTTCTTTGAATAGAATTAATATCCCAACTTCAAATACAATACAAAATAATAGAATAAATGAGAAACGTAATAACTTGAGCTAGAAAATCCGATCGAGGTGAAACCAATTTTATTGAAAAAAGGAAGACAAGATATACTCCACAAAAAGGTGAAAATATTAAGAACAATTGGTGTAGGTTTTTCCACGAATTTATAGGTGAAATCTCTCAACACTAAGAACCGGTAAAAACGACAATATCGAAAGCGCGACAAGTATTTTACGCGGAATTTGTTTTCGATGAACTAGAGCTTGTCATGAAAATAATCACAAGCTCTAAAACATCACATGGATAAGATCCAAATAACAACCAATAAAGATGATGCAAGGATGCAATAGTTTGAGCTCCCTCCGGATACGATCGAGTTACTCACTCGAGAGCCCTCTTGATAGTACGGCCACTGTCCTATAAACCGGTCTCCCAACTAAACAACGAGACCGGTAAGAAAGCAAACCTATCAAGAGCAAACCTTCACCTTGCACATTCCACTTGAACTCGATGATGACGATCTTGACCGCAACAATATGAAACGCATTTCTTAATAGTGATTGATTGATGAATTATTGCAGATTGCTCCCCCATACTCCACTATGGGAGAGCTCCTTCTTCGGTGCATCTTATTTTTTTCTTTATTGCAACCTTGAAGCCAACATATGGTTCAAGCATTGCCTATGAACAACTCCTACAAGTATAGCTCAATGCAACCATTATTCCATAGGGATTGTCATTAATTACCAAAACCACACATAGGGGTTCCATGCACTTTCACCTCCCAACCATTCCCATTGTTGTGGTTAGAGCTCGTACCCTCGAGTGTTCGGCCCGTTCGCCCGCATCTCTAAGTGATGCCGCATGTCGAGCGATTCGTTCCTAGGAGTTAGATCATCGTTAGCGGCGAACGAGTTGAGCAGCACAGAGGATGGAAGAACCTTCTACTCACAAACCATGTCTGACCCTAAGCACCAGCGGTGGCGTGAGGTGAGCATCACTTCCCTATGGTATTTACTACATATGTAACTGGTGGAGTAGGATGTGTGGACCGAATACCAAATCTTCATACGAGTTCAATCGTACATTGCTAAGTTAATCAGTGGGATGGAGAGGAGTGTGTCAGCTCGGGATGTTGAACTGGTATCTGAGCCTTGTCGTGTGCGCTCTGTTTCTATGTTGGTTGATGCTCTATGTCAGCATGTTTCAATGGATTGCAAACAAACTGTAGAATTGGTGTGAATCTCCTGGGAGGGGGGTGTTAAAACTGTGGACTTAAAACTTCTGTGAAAACTTTTAAATAGGTATACAATGATTCGTTAGTTCTATTTGGTTGCTAACATTAAAGGAGTTGATGCTCCAGCATGATTAGTTAAGCATGCTACCGACGGTGGTGTGAATCTAGTTGTTGTTGCTTTAGTTGAACCATCATCTTCTATGCCTCAAGTTGAGGCTGATTCTGTCGTTCGTGAGGTTGTTATTCGTCAACCTGTTGGTAATGTTGGTGTTGAACCTGATGCTGTTGTTGTTCGTAAATCTGCTGGTGCTACTGTTCGTAGTCTGCTACTGTTGGTCATCTAGCTTGTGGTAATGCTATTGTTAAACGTGATGATGTTGTTGCTATTGCTACTGGTGGTGGTAATGCCCTTTGTTAAACTTCCTACTACTGGTAATGCTCTTGTTCAACATGCTACTGCTGGTAATGCTTTTGTTCAACCCTGCTGCTGCTGGTAATGTTCAATCTGATGCTGCTTCTAGTGGTAATGCCTTTGTTAAATGTACTGATGTTGTTGCTGGTAATGTTCCTTTTCAACCTGCAACCGCTACTGTTGATAATGCTCTTGTTCAAGTTGTTGTTGTTGCTGGTAATGTTCTTGTTCAACCTCATGTTGTTGCTTGTGGTAATGTTCTTGTTCAACCTTCTGTTGTTGCTTGTGGTAATGTTCTTGTTCAACCAAATGTTGCTCGTGTTGTTAGACATGAAGTTGGTAATGTTGGTGCTGTTTGAGCTGATGCAAATGAAGTTGTTGTTGTCGATGTTGTTGTGGGAGGTGATGTTGTTGGTGTTGTTGGAGCTGATGGAAATGAAATTGTTGTTGTTGATTGTGTTGATCTATTGTTGAAGTTGATGGTGCTGATGTTGTTCAAGCATATGTTGTTGGTGGTATTGAAGGTGATGTTTATGCTCTTATTAATTCAACTATTGAAGTTACATTTATTTTCGATGAATACACTTCAAAACTAGAGGGTGGCTCTAAAGTTCTAGTGTCGGGACATGATATTATTGTGGATGTCGGTCCCAAGGTGATACAAGTATCTGATATGTTTGATATGGTTATTGAACTTTTGGTACTGCCCCAAGTTGCATCCATCCCAACAAATCATAAATCAATCTCAGTTAGATATGGCTCTTATGAAAGTTGCAAAGTGGAAAATAACGTGCATACTTGGTAATGTTGGCGACCTAGGTGATCCAAATCTTGGTATCTATGAAGATATTCAGGAAGCACTTCCAAGTGACAGTCCCCTCAAGAATGTTTTAAAGATCAGGGGCAACGATGTAGAAAAGAAGACCTTCCCCAAGATCTCGACCCCATAGAAGGCCAGCCCCAACAAAAACACCAGCAAGGAGACCACCATGAAGAAGTCAACCCCTAAGAAAATCAACACCAAGGAGACCACCTCGAAGAAGACAACCCCTAAGAAAATGAAAACCAAGGAGACCACCTCGAAGAAGAAAAGCTCCCCCGCGAGAAGCATGCCAAGACCACCCCTAAAAAGAATGATGATGTGGATATGATACACCAAGATAGTGATGAGGATTTTTTTGGATATTGAGGCAGAAATGGAACAATAGGAAATGGATATATGAGCAGTACAACCAGCATCAGCACAGCCAGCTGAACTCCTTGGAGAAAATTTCCCAGCACAGTCATTAGATTGGAACATCGTTGAAGTGGAACCTATGGACACCCAACAAATGGAAGACCATTTAGGGCTTATTCGTTTTGTTGGGATTGAATTCAATAATGGAACGAATCCAGATAGGGATTGGGTTGATCCCGTCCCATCACCCAATCCATGTCTGACTAATCTCTGTGGTTGCTGATGCACCATGGCCGACGATTTTTGCTCTCTCCATGGTGCATGTCAAAACTTTTTTCTCATTTTTGAGGCCACCTAGCCCGACGAAAACGTGGAAAACGTCGCGTATGGTGGCCCGAGACTTGGTGCATGATGAATTCTCGGGTGCGCCGGCTGAGTCAACGCAAATCCGCACCGCCCAGGGATGTAGGGCCCATATGGCAGCCTCTCTAGCATTGTTTTTTCTCGATCGCTCCATCTCGTTCAACGCTCTCCGATCGAGCCGCTTACGATGCAGGATCATGGGTCCCGCATGTCATCCTCTATGAACGAAAATTCTTTCTTTCCTTGGATTTTTTTGACCCCCTGATTTCTGGCTACTTCCTTTTCTTTTGATCCCGTGCCGCCTTGGAAACGTTGAGACCGTTGCTGCAAAATGGGACCCGCATGTCATCCTCTATGTGCAATCAAGTTTCTTTTCTTGGAGTTATTTTTGGCACCTGATATTTTGTCATCCTCCATGTCTGACTAATCCCTGTTAATTATCCCACCCCAAAACTTGTATGTTCGTTTAAATAGCATCATGTATCTGTCTCCACCCACACTTTTGTGTCTCGTCCCGGATATTCTTCCACATGTCGGATTGGGATAAAATTAATCCAGACCAAATGAGAGGACTTGGATGGGATGGGTTGGGCTTTAATTCCAAGCGGGGAGTAAACGAAGACATCAAGTTTGCTGGTCTGGAAAATTTATCGCGTCGGGCTAGGAGGCCAGGATTTGGCCATAATCCATATTGATCCATGCGCGTTTGAGATTAAACGAACAAGGCCTTAATGTGTAATCTACTTGGCATTGAAGATCATGCTAAAGAAGAAGATGCTCCTCTTTCAGATGTAGAAGAGGTAAGTGAACACGAGTTGGTTCAACCATAAATGGGTGATCATGAAATAGGTGAATCACTATTGGTCGAGGTTGCCATCCCATTGGGTGATGAGGTGACTAGCGAATTAGTGATAACATATGATCCAGATCATCATGTCATACATGTAGGCACCTACTTTGCAAACATGTTTGAATTCGGGAAATCATTTGGGCAATTCTATATCAATGGTGAGTTTGACGTGCACAGATATAGGAACACAAAGGAAAGGTTTGAGTCCAAGTGTAAGTTAGAGTACAACAATGGAGACAAGGTGAACAGACCTTGCCCATGGCAGATTGCAGCAAGACAGATTCCTAGTGGAGAAACAATTAGGGTACTGAGGAGTGAACTACAGCTAACCTTTGTATTGCCTAGTTTTCACTCTCTAACTAAACTTGTGGTACCTCATATGTGGGGTTAATTTTGGTAACAACATTCAATGTAGCTAATGTTCTGAATTAATCTTTCTTGCAGCTGAACAAGTTGGAGCCTTCCCACATGTGTCCAACAGGCTTCAAGTTAAAATCTTCAATGGCTACTCAAGAGTGGGTTGAGAAGTATAATTTATCCATGCTTAAGAAAACTACAAATAAGTCTGTCAACTCGATTCAATTGAAGAAAGTTCTTTGAAAACCCTATATGGGAAGTGGGATAATAGCTTCACGCTGATGTACAACTTCAAGACTGAGATAGAGTTGAGGTCTCCAGGAAGTGTTGTGGAGATTGACACAAAAGAGGATGGTCGGAAAATATACTTCAACAGATTTTTAATGGCCCTTAATCCGTGTATTGATGGATTCAAGGAGGGTTTTGTAGGCCATATTTGAGTGTAGATTTCACTGTACTCACTGGAAGATGGAATGTTTGTATACCTTTAGCGATAGTAGGATTTAGGGTGGCACAACTGGATGTTCCCTGTGGCATTCGGCCTTGTCATTGTGAATTCGACAATACTCCAGTGAGGGGAGCCTCACGGAGGGGAGAGGGGGGAGAGGGGGGAGCCATAGGGCGAGGATTCAGAATTTCAAAAACTTGGGGAGCCAACTACTGCGAGGGTCTATTCTAAGTGAATATAGGCCAAACCAAATGTTTGTGTGACTTCTGCTATTGAGGAGCTATTTGGTTCCCCCATATCATCACTCTCCATGTTTGCGAGTTCCAACGTGTCAATCCTCGTGGAAATTCGATTAAAAGTGTCAATCGGTTGTCTACAAACAAAATCTAAAATTGCTCTTTGCACCTTGCCTGAACCCTAGCCCGGTGTCGGCACAGACATAGAGGGAGCCCTGGAAACCCTCACACTCATTCCCGTTGATGTGGTTAGAGTTAGTGTGCCCTCGAGCGTATGCCTGTGTCCCTAAGTGATGTCGCACGTCGAGTGATCCATTGCGACGAGTTAGATCACCGCCGCCGGGAGACGAGTTGAGCAACACGGAGGATGGAAGGGCCTTCTACTCATAAATCATGTCTAACCTTGAGCAGCAGTGTAGGCGCGAGGCAAGCATTTCTTCTCTTTGGTACTTACTGCATCTGTAACTAGTAGCCAGCTGCACAGTAGCAATAAACATCAAATCTAGAAATGTTTGTTAGTCAAACACTAACATGCCTTCCTTATTTCTCCAAACTTGTGTGGAGTAGGATGTGTGGACCGACCGAAAACCAAATCTTTATACAAGTCATACATTGCTAAGTTAAACAATGGGATGGACTAAGACTGAGTGAATAATACACAAATCCCCCCGCGTCGCCCTCCTCTGGCGACACGGGGGAACCCTAGCCGCCGCCGCCCCTTGCGGCCTCCCACCACCCTCCCCCGCTTCGCCGCCGCCGGAGGGGCCATCGGCAAAGCCGTGCGTGCCCCAGGGAAGGTGGCGGCGGGGCACCTTTCTTCTCCCGGCGCTCGGGAAGTTCTTCGGCCGGCGGCAGTGGGCGGGCTCGGTCGATGCGGGCCGCTGGCGGCGGTCGGGCTGAGCTCGGCGGCGAGGTCGGCGTCTGGATGTTCGAGGTGGCGTGCGCCTGGAGGAGACGGCGGTGCAGGCCGTGGTCGGCGGAGCGGCGGCCGGCGCCTTTGGCGGGCCCCGATCTGGGCCTGCTAGGGCCGTGCGGGCCGCGGCGGCTATGGGCGCTGTGGCGACGCGGTGCTGGCCATGGCCCTAGGCCGGGAGGGCTGCGCGGCGGCGGCTTCGGTTTGGCCACGGGTTTGCTGCGAGAGGTCTGCGGTGGTTGCGTGCTGGGGCCGTGCGGCGCCGTGGTGGAGTGCCGTCGCCGGCGTGTGGAGGCCTGGGCGGGCGCGGCATATCCGTGGGAGGAGGAGCTGGGTGAGGGGCTCGACGGGACGGCGGCCTCGAAATCCTAGGCGGTGAGGTGGCTGCGGTGGCCGCGTGGGCGGCGTGGCGGTCGGATCTGGGAGTTCTTGTCTGCGGGCTTCGGCGTTCGTCTTCGGGCCCCGTGTTGGTGTTGGTCGACGTCCCCTCTATGTGGCGTTCCGGCGGTGCCCACGGTGTTCTTCGGCGATGCTCCGTTGGCTACAGACGCGTTGCTCCGGGGATCGCGATCCGGCGGTTGAAGGTGGTGGTCTGTGCCGGTCCTCTTTGGGCGGGCGCGAGTTTCTTGGGACTCTTCGCTGGGCGAAAGCTTTGTCTTGGCGGCCGGCCAGGACCGACGACGGTGACGCCCGTGGGCGCCGCTTCCTTCTTGAAGGCGTCGTCGAAGCGGGTGTCTCTTGATCTCCGCCCGGGCTCTCCGGGGGAAACCCTAGATCCCTCACGGGATCGGGCGAGGGCGGCGCTGATACGTCCAATTTGCATCACTATTTTGTATCATAATTTGCTGTTATTCATTGATATATTTCATATTGGGACACAATACTTATGTTATTTCATCTATTTTGCATGTTTCATCATCATTGGAGGATCAAGCACCGGAGCCGTGATTCTGCTGGAAAAAGCACCGTCAGAACGCAATATTTCGGAAGATCAACTGTGGGAGGAAATTTCACGTAAATTCCTATTTTTCCAGATGACGGAGGGAGCCAGAAGGGGGAGCAAAGAGGAGCCAAGGTGGGGCCAGACCACAGGCCGGCGCGGCCCATGGCCTGGCCGCGCCACCCTGTGGTGTGGGGGCCCCACAGCCCCTTTCGCCTCCTTTTCTTCGCGTACTCCTTCGTCCCGAAAACCTAAGCCACAGAGAGGACCTCACGAAGGGTTACAGCCGCTCTGCGGGGCGGAGAACACCAGGAGAGAAAAGAGCTCTCCGGCGGGCAGGAATCCGCCGGGAAATTCCCTCCCGGAGGGGGAAATCGACGCCATCGCCATCGTCATCGAGCTGGACATCATCTCCATCATCATCATCATCATCTCCACCATCTACACCGCCATCACCACCGCAGCACCTCGTCACCGCTGTAACGATTTGGGTTTGATCTTGATTGTTCGATAGGGGAAACTCTCCCGGTGTTATTCTATACTTGTTGTAGATGCTATTGAGTGAAACCATTGAACCAAGGTTTATGTTCAGATTGTTATTCATCATCATATCACCTCTGATTGTATTCCATATGGTGTCTCGTGAGTAGTTCGTTTAGTTCTTGAGGACATGGGTGAAGTCTAAATGTTAGTAGTGAATTATGGTTGAGTAATATTCAATGTTATGATATTTAAGTTGTGGTGTCATTCTTCTAGTGGTGTCGTGTGAACGTCGACTACAAGACACTTCACCATTTATGGGCCTAGGGAGTGCATCTTGTATTCGGTTGCTAATTGCGGGGTTGCCGGAGTGACAGAAACCTAAGCCCCCGTTAGTATATCGATGCAAGAGGGATCGCAGGATCTCAGAGTTTAAGGCTGTGGTTAGATTTATCTTAATTACTTTCTTGTAGTTGCGGATGCTTGCAAGGGGTATAATCACAAGTATGTATTAGTCCTAGGAAGGGCGGTGCATTAGCATAGGTTCACCCACACAACACTTATCAAAACAATGAAGATTATTTAGCTACATGAAGCGAAAGCACTAGACTAAAATCCCCGTGTGTCCTCAAGAACGTTTGGTCATTATAAGTAAACAAACCGGCTTGTCCTTTGTGCTAAAAAGGATTGGGCCACTCGCTGCAATTATTTCTCTCGCATTTACTTACTTGTATTTTATTTATCTGCTACATCAAAACCCCCTGAAAACCTGTTTGAGAGCATTTACAGTGAATCCTTCATCGAAACTACCGCCAACACCTTCTGCTCCTCGTTGGGATCGACATTCTTACTTATCGAAGATACTACGATACACCCCCTATACTTGTGGGTCATCAAGACTATTTTCTACGGCGCCGTTGCCGGGAGTGAAGCGCTATTGGTAAGTGGAATTGGTAAGGAAAACCTTTACCGTTTGTGCTGATTTTATTTACTGCCTTCGCTGCTATAAATCATTATGGAGAGATCTTCTCTTCAATTTCTATTTGGGAAATCTACTACTACTGCAACGGTAGTGGATGAAGCGCCAGGTGAGGAAGTAGTACCATATAAAATACCTATGAAAATTATTGAACGTGTTATGGATAACCGCTATGAAGGGGATGGAACTGTCCATCCTGGTGATCATTTACTATTTTTGCATGAATTATGCGGGTTATTCAAATGTGCAGGTATTTCTATGAATGAAGTTAGAAAGAAACTATTCACTATATCGTTGTCTGGAAAAGCGGCGCACTGGTATAAATTGCTGAAGAATGGTGATTCTATTGATTGGGAGGACATTGTGCCTTTATTTTATTCCAAATTCTATCCTCCAAGTGAAATTCACAAAGATCGGAACCGCATATATAATTTTTGGCCTCATGATGGAGAGAGTATTGCCCAAGCTTGGGGGAGATTGAAGTCTTTAATGCTCAAATGCCCCATTCATGAGCTTCCTGGTAATGTTATTATTGATAATTTCTATGCAAGACTTTCTTTTCAAGACAAGACCTTGCTGGATACTTCTTGTTCCGGATCATTTACACGCAACAAAGAAGAGTTTAAAAGGGACCTTCTTGATCGGATCCAAGAAAATACCGAAGGATGGGAGAACGACAAAGATAGAGAATCGATGTATAATTTATGATTATAAATGCATTGAAGCTTTTATGGATACTCGATAAATTTCGTAATATGAGTGCTACATATGGTCTTGATTCCCAAGTTGTTGCAAATCTTTATAAAGCTTTTGCCTCTCATTGTGAACTGCCTAAGAAGAATTTTGATAAGTATCATGAACCATATAAAGATAAAGTTGATTCATCTGTAAACAAATGTGTAGTGATTGAAACCGTTGATAATGTTATTCCCGAAGCTTATATTGAAAAAACTCCTTTCCCGCTAAAATGAAGGAGTACTGTCATATCTAGTGCGGTTCATAAAAGTGAAAAGAAACCTAAAGAACCCGAAGAACAAATTAAAATTGAACTCTGCTTGTTGCAATAGTTAAAGATCTTGTAACTGAAAATGTGGAGGATGGTCATATTATTTTCTCGTGAAGATGCTTCTAATATTGTTTCACATCCTAATAAACCCAAACAAGTTAGTGTTCCTATGCTATCTGTTAGAATTGGTGATCATTGCTATTATGGTTTATGTGATATTGGTGCAAGTGTTAGTGCTATTCCTTATGAGCTTTACACGGAGATTATGCACGAAATTGGTTCTTGTGAACTTGAAGATATTGATGTGGTTATTCATCTGGCTAATAGAGAAACTATTTCTCCAATTGGTATTGTTCGAGATGTGGAAGTTCTATGTGGTAAGATTAAATATCCTGCTGACTTTTTGGTACTTGGTTCTGCTTGCTAGTGATCATTGTCCTATCATTTTTGGTAGACCTTTTCTAAATACTTGTGGAGCTATTATAGATTGTAAGAAAGAGAAAATTTTGACTAGATTTGCTGGTGAACCTTATGAATTTAACTTTTCTAAATTTACTAAAATTCCTTATAAAGCTGACTTGCCTAGTAATGATTTTAAAATGGAGCAGTGTGCATCTATTGTTCTTGTTCCTAATAATCCTTTGCAGCAACATTTGGAGAATAGTGAGAGTGAAGCTTTTAGGAAAGAAAGAGATGAGCTTGAGGAAATTTTTCTTCGCCAACCTATTCTCAAGCATGATTTACCGAGTGGAAGATTTGGGTACAACACCGCCACCAAAGGAAGATCCTGTTTTTGATTTAAAGCCTTTACCCGATAATCTTAAATATGCTCATATTGATGATAAGAAAATATATCCTGTTATTATTAGTTCTAAGCTTTCGGAGATTGAGGAAGAAAGGTTATTGGAAATATTGAAGAAACACCGAGGAGCTATTGGCTATACTCTTGATGATTTGAAAGGGATTTCTCCTTCTATTTGCCAACATGCTATTAATATGGAAGAAGATGCAAAGCCTGTTGTTGAACATCAACGTCGTCTAATTCCGAAGATGAAAGAGGTGGTAAGGAACGAGGTATTACAACTTCTTGAAGCTGGTATTATATATCCTATTGCTGATAGTAGATGGGTTAGTCCTGTGCATTGTGTTCCTAAGAAAGGAGGAATGATTGTTGTGCCTAATGATAATGATGAGCTTATTCCTCAAAGAATAGTTGTAGGTTATAGAATGTGCATTGATTTTCGAAAAGTTAATAAAGTTACTAAGAAAGATCATTACCCTTTACCCTTTATTGATCAAATGTTAGAAAGGTTATCTAAAAATACTCATTTTTGCTTTCTTGATGGTTATTACAGGTTTTCACAAATTGTTGTTAAAGCTAAAGATCAAGAGAAAACCACGTTTACTTGTCCTTATGGAACTTATGCTTATAGGCGTATGCCTTTTGGTTTATGTAATGCTCCTGCTACTTTTCAAAGATGCATGTACTGCTATTTTTCATGGTTTTTGCGAAAGTATTGTAGAGGTGTTCATGGATGATTTTTACTGTCTATGGGAATTCTTTTGATAATTGCTTGCGAAACCTCGATAAAGTTTTGCGAGAGATGTGAAGAAACTAACCTTGTTCTTAATTGGGAGAAATGCCACTTTATGGTTAATGAAGGAATTGTATTGGGACATAAAATTTCCGAGAGAGGTATTGAAGTTGATAGAGCTAAAGTTGAAGCAATTGAGAAGATGCCCTATCCGAGGGATGTTAAAGGTATTCGTAGTGTTTTTGGTCATGTTTGGGTTTTATAGGAGATTTATTAAAGATTTCTCTAAAATTTCAAAGCCTCTTACTAATCTTCTTCAAAAAGATGTACCTTTTGTTTTTGATGATGATTGTAAGGAAGCTTTTGAAACTCTAAAGAAAGCCTTAACAAGCTTGCTCCTGTAGTCGAACCTCCTGATTGGAATTTGCCTTTTGAAATTATGTGTGATGCTAGTGATTTTGCTTTGTAGGCATTGTTCTTGGACAGCGAGTAGATAAAAAATTAAATGTTATTCATTATGCTAGTAAGACTCTTGATGCTTTGCTCAAAGAAATTATGCTACAACTGAAAAAGAATTGTTAGGCTGTAGTCTTTGCTTGTGACAAGTTTAGACCCTATATTGTTGATTCAAAAGTTACAATTCATACTGATCATCGTTGCAATTAGATACCTTATGACAAAGAAAGATGCTAAGCCAAGGCTTATTAGATGGGTACTTCTGTTGCAAGAATTTGATTTACATATTATAGATAGGAAAGGTGCTTGATAATCCTGTTGCTTGATAATTTGTCTAGATTGGAAAATATTGCTTATGATCCTGTTCATGTTAATGATAGTTTTCCAAATGAACAATTGGCTGTAATAAAGGTGAGCTCGCGAGAGAGCCCTTGGTATGCGGATTATGCTAACTTTATTGTTTCGAAGTATTTGCCTCCAACCTTTTCAGCTCAGCAAAGGAGGAAATTCTTTTATGACTTGAGGCATTATTTTTGGGATGACCCACACTTATATAAAGAAGGAGTGGATGGTATTATGCGAAGATGTGTTCCTGAATATGAACAACGGGAGATATTGAGTAAATGTCATGGTAGTGTTTATGGAGGACATCACGTTTGGAGATAGAACCGCACAAAAGGTTCTACAATCAGGTTTTTATTGGCCAACACTTTTCAAAGATGCAAGGAAATTTATTTTATCTTGTGATGAATGTCAAAGAGTTGGTAATATCTCTAGACGCAATGAAATGCCTATGAATTATACTCTTGTTATTGAACCATTCGATTGTTGGGGATTCGACTTCATGGGTCCTTTCCCTGCTTCAGAAGGTAATACTCACATACTTGTCGCTGTTGATTATGTTACTAAATGGGTAGAAGCTATACCTACAAAGAGTGCTGATGGTGAGACCTCTATAAAAATGCTTGTAGATGTTATATTTCCTAGATTTGGAATACCTAGATATATTATGACTGATGGAGGTTCTCATTTTATTCATGGAGGTTTTAGAAAAACTCTTGCTAAGTATGGTATTAATCATAGAATTGCTTCAGCTTATCACCCTCAAACTAGTGGTCAAGTAGAATTATCAAATAGAGAGATTAAATCCATTTTAGGAAAGACTATTAATAAATCTAGAAGGAATTGGGCTAGAAAATTGAAAGAAGCACTATGGGCTTATAGAACTGCTTATAAAAATCCCATGGGAATGTCACCTTATAAAATGGTTTATGGAAAAGCTTGTCATTTACCTTTAGAACTAGAGCACAAAGCTTATTGGGCCGTTAGAGAACTAAATAAAGATCCTAAATTAGCCGGTAATAAGAGGTTGTTGCAATTAAGTTCTCTAGATGAATGGAGAAGTGAAGCTTATGAAAATGCTAAACTCTTTAAAGAAAAAGTTAAGAAGTGGCATGATAGAAGGATTATCAAAAGAGAGTTTAATGTTGGGGATAAAGTCCTACTGTATCGGTCTCGTCTCAGATTCTTTGCAGGGAAATTACTCTCGAAGTGGGAAGGACCATATGTTATTGAGGAGGTATACCGTTCAGGAGCAATAAAAATTAGCTCTTTAGAAGGCAATGCCACACAAGTGGTGAATGGACAAAGACTCAAGCATTATATCTCGGGTGATTCTTATAATGTTGATGTTGATATTATTCAAGTGGAAACACCGGAGGCTTTCATCAAAGGACAAATTGACAGTCCGCCGAACTGGACTTTGAATAGGTAACAGTACAGGTAATAGAAAGTCCGCGTTTACCTTTCCGAACATTATTTCTGCCGTTTTTAGAAAATATGAAAAATTACGGAATCGAAACGGAGTGGAAAAGACGCGCGAGGGCCCGTCACCACAGGCCGGCGCGGGCCCCACCTGGCCGCGCCGACCTATGGTGACAGCCCCTCGGCGTCCCGTTTCCACTCGTTTTCGGCCTGGAACCTTCCTTATGTCGTAAAAATATTTGCTATATAATCCCCCGGACCCCTGGAGGTCCGTAATATCGTTTTCTCGTCGTGTTTTGTTTCGAGCTGTTTTCTGCCAGATTTGTTTTGATCTAGAAGCACCATGGTCTCCAACAACAAGGACAAGGAACCTTTGAAGGAAAATATTCAAGACTCGGAACTGAAGGAAGAAGACGCAAGAGAGGATGAGGAAGAAGTGGAGGAAGCTCCGCAGGAACACCAGCGAGCCACCGTTGCAAGTATTGGCGTGATATCAAATCCATCCAACATCAAGAGGAGTGCACGAATCGCTACCGGAGGAGCGGTTCCACGTCATTACTTGGCTCCAAGGACATCTTCTCCGAGCAATTACAACCCTTACCGCAATCTAATCTATGATCGTCAAACTGAAAGGACCCCCAAGGTAGTGTTGCCAAGTAATTGGGATATAAATCGTTCTGACATTGCAGGAGAGATGAAATCTGAAGCTGAAGGATGGGGAAACAACTCTAAGAGCTGGAATTCACCACCTGACATGATTATGAGCCGCGTTGAGCACAACTCGGAGATGATTCGCAACCTCACCTATGAGATTGAAGATTTAAAAGAGCTTGTTAAGAAGCTGGTCGAGAAGAATCCATCACCGTCATCACCGAAGGAGTAATTCATCATCGGTATTGGCATCCCCTTGGTTTGTTCCAAGCTTGGGGGAGTGCCGCGGTATCACATCATCACTACCTTTATCTTTTACTATCAAGTAGTGTCATATCATGAGTAGGGAAGTTATCATATGGAATAGTTTGCAATGTGGAAGTATCTCTCTTAGTTGGTTATCTATGTATCCGTTGGTGTGAGTTATCGTTATGGAATATTAATGAGAAGTCTTATCATTTACTTTTTGCACACCTTATTTTAGTTTGCAATCTCCATTATATGATTGCTCTTGACATTAGTATTGATATCACTTTGGGAGCATCAAGTAGATCTATTTGGTTTTGGCAAACTTAGCATTGGTCAATAGCAACAACATCTTGATGTTTAATTAGAAGAGAGAAATACACTTAGATATACTACTCTATTATCTCTATGCCAATGAGTTTAGTATTCTTAAGTTAAAATTGCTTGTGCTTATGAGAAAGATGCATGATTGTTTCTATCATATGTATATTTGTTTGTTTCCCTCAACCTTTATGCTTGCTATCAAACCTTGCTAGCCAAAGACCTGTATCGAGAGGGAATGCTTCTCATACATCCATAACTTTAGACCAAACTTATGCCATTTGTGTCCACCATACCTACCTACTACATGGTATTTTCTGCCATTCCAAGTAAATACTTCATGTGCTACCTTTAAATAATTCAAACTATACTACTCCTTATTTGTGCCAATGTTTTATAGCTCATGAGGAAGTATGTGGTGTTTTATCTTTCAATCTTGTTGGGCGAACTTTCCCCAATGGACTAGCGGCACATCCGCTTATCCAATAATTTTGCAATAAGAGCTGGCAATGAGGTTCCCAGCCTCAATTAATAACTTTCATTAATAATTCTCTTCACATGTTTTGCTCTGATTTATCAGTAAGCAACTTAATTTTGCAATAGACACTCCTCCATGGTATGTGAATGTTGGAAGGCACCCGAGGATTCGGTTAGCCATGGATTGAGAAAGCCAAGGTTGGGGGAGTGTCATCCTAAATAAAACTAAAATACATGTGTAAACAAAAGAGAAGGGGGATGATCTACCTTGCTTGGTAGAGATGCCGTCCCTCATGGGAGCCGCTCTTGGAAGGTTCGTTTGGCAAGGGGGTTAGAGTGCCCGCTACCATTCGTTGACAACAACAAACACCGCTCAAAATCTTACTTTTATGCTCTTTATATGATTTCAAAACTTGAAAAGCTCTAGCACATGATTTAATCCCTGCTTCCCTCTGCGAAGGGCCTGTCTTTTACTTTTATGTTGAGTCAGTAAACCTATTTCCCTCTGTCTTAAGCAAGCAATTGAGTTGTTGTGAACCAATCATTTATGCTATGATTCAGTTAATCATGTCTTTTATACTTTCTTGTCTAGTACCAATTTTATCTGAATGAATATGACTTTGAAATTATCAATGATTATGAGGAGATTGTTATGCTTGAATATGAAGGCTCAGCTATAAAATCTAATATGAAAGCTTTGCTTAGAAGTACAATCCGTTAGTAGTTCTCTGACCAAGAACAAAGTTTGCCACCACCAATTATGATTTCTCATGCACCTTTACTTGTGATTTCTCTTTACTTATTTCAAGATGAGTTATATGAGGAAGTTGTCTACTAGAATGTCTTGTGTGAATGAATATGATGCTTCTTGTCCGTATTTTATTTATCGACTCTTCACTCCATAAACATGTGGTCTCGTTTATCGAGCTCAGTTTCGCTTGGGGACAAGCGAGGTCTAAGCTTGGGGGAGTTGATACGTCCAATTTGCATCACTATTTTGTATCATAATTTGCTGTTATTCATTGATATATTTCATATTGGGACACAATACTTATGTTATTTCATCTATTTTGCATGTTTCATCATCATTGGAGGATCAAGCACCGGAGCCAGGATTCTGCTGGAAAAAGCACCGTCAGAACGCAATATTTCGGAAGATCAACTGTGGAAGGAAATTTCTCGTAAATTCCTATTTTTCCAGATGACGGAGGGAGCCAAAAGGGGGAGCAAAGAGGAGCCAAGGTGGGGCCAGACCACAGGCCGGCGCGGCCCATGGCCTGGCCGCGCCACCCTGTGGTGTGGGGGCCCCACAGCCCCTTTCGCCTCCTTTTCTTCGCGTACTCCTTCGTCCCGAAAACCTAAGCCACGAGAGAGGACCTCACGAAGGGTTACGGCCGCCTCGCGCGGGCGGAGAACACCGAGAGAGAAAAGAGCTCTCCGGCGGGCAGGAATCCGCGGGAAATTCCCTCCCGGAGGGGGAAATCGACGCCATCGCCATCGTCATCGAGCTGGACATCATCTCCATCATCATCATCATCATCTCCACCATCTACACCGCCATCACCACCGCAGCACCTCGTCACCGCTGTAACGATTTGGGTTTGATCTTGATTGTTCGATAGGGAAACTCTCCGGTGTTATTCTATACTTGTTGTAGATGCTATTGAGTGAAACCATTGAACCAAGGTTTATGTTCAGATTGTTATTCATCATCATATCACCTCTGATTGTATTCCATATGATGTCTCGTGAGTAGTTCGTTTAGTTCTTGAGGACATGGGTGAAGTCTAAATGTTAGTAGTGAATTATGGTTGAGTAATATTCAATGTTATGATATTTAAGTTGTGGTGTCATTCTTCTAGTGGTGTCGTGTGAACGTCGACTACACGACACTTCACCATTTATGGGCCTAGGGGAGTGCATCTTGTATTCGGTTGCTAATTGCGGGGTTGCCGGAGTGACAGAAACCTAAGCCCCCGTTAGTATATCGATGCAAGAGGGATCGCGAGGATCTCGAGTTTAAGGCTGTGGTTAGATTTATCTTAATTACTTTCTTGTAGTTGCGGATGCTTGCAAGGGGTATAATCACAAGTATGTATTAGTCCTAGGAAGGGCGGTGCATTAGCATAGGTTCACCCACACAACACTTATCAAAACAATGAAGATTATTTAGCTACATGAAGCGAAAGCACTAGACTAAAATCCCCGTGTGTCCTCAAGAACGTTTGGTCATTATAAGTAAACAAACCGGCTTGTCCTTTGTGCTAAAAAGGATTGGGCCACTCGCTGCAATTATTTCTCTCGCATTTTACTTACTTGTATTTTATTTATCTGCTACATCAAAACCCCCTGAAAACCTGTTTGAGAGCATTTACAGTGAATCCTTCATCGAAACTACTGCCAACACCTTCTGCTCCTCGTTGGGATCGACATTCTTACTTATCGAAGATACTACGATACACCCCCTATACTTGTGGGTCATCAGCGCTCTTGTGTCGCTTTGCCTCTTGGGGCCTCGCTTTGGACGTCCACTGGTCAGAGGGGTTTGTGGAGTGTTTCGGCGGTTCGGTGGAGGCGAGTTCGTCTTCGGCCAGGTGGGACGCGGCCTCGGGGTCGATGTGGTAGTTGGAGCAGTGGTTTCGGTCTGTTCGCCTCCGCCTGTTGCGTTGAGGTGTGGTGTCGACCTGGTTGGTCGTCGACCCGTGTGGAGCGCAGCCTCGGGGCTGGCGTGTGGTGTCGTGTTGTAACGGTTTTTCGGCCAGTTTTCCTCATAAACGGGTCAGCTCTTTTCTCCTATATCAATGAAAGGCAAAGCTTTTGCCTCGTTTCAAAAAAAATAAACAATGGGATGGAGAGGAGTGGGTTAGCTCATGATGTTGAACTTGTAGTGCAGTCTTGTCTTGTGCATTATGTTTCTCTACTGGTTGATGCTTTTCGTTGGCATGTTTCAATGGGGTGCAAACAAACTACATAATTGGAGAGCTTCTACGAAAACTTTTAAATAGGTATACAATGATTCGTCAATTCTATTTGCGTGCTAAGATTAAAAGGTTGCTTGTCCAGCTAGATTAGTTAAACCTGCTGCCAATGCTTGTGTTAATCGAGATGCTTCTGCTTTAATTGAATCCTCTGCTTCTGTGCCTCAAACTTGGGTTGATTCTGTTGTTTGTGAGGCTGATATTCGTCAAGCTGCTGGTAATGTTGGTGGTGTTAAACTTGCTGGTAATATTGGTGTTGAACCTCATGCTGCTGCTGCTGTTCGTAAATCTGTTGGTGCTATTGTTCGAAGAGCTGCTACTGTTGTTGATCATCTAGCTGGTGAAAATGCTCTTGTTACTGGTGGTAACGTACTTGTTCAACCTGATGCTGTTGGTAATGTTCTGGTTAGGAGCCCACACCACTGGGCTCAGAGCCTCAGACTGGTGTCAAAGTCCTAATTTAAGGGTTTCGCTGGATTAGCGATTAGAGGGAAGAAAATGATTAATATTGTTTTTCCTAGTAAAGATAGTGATTCCCATGT
The DNA here is from genome assembly GCF_022539505.1 of Lolium rigidum. Taxonomy (NCBI): domain Eukaryota; kingdom Viridiplantae; phylum Streptophyta; class Magnoliopsida; order Poales; family Poaceae; genus Lolium; species Lolium rigidum. The sequence goes on along the minus strand of NC_061508.1, from coordinate 113,863,536 downwards.
TACATGATTAATATTGTTTTGTTTCGGGTAATCGTTTTCACTATAGATGTCAGCTGTGTCTGACATTATGTCTCTATCTGACATCACAAAGTGTGCCAAAGTCTCTAGATATTTTCAGTTTTCATCACAAAATTCCTGTAAGCGGGAAGGATTTAGTTGAACAGACATCATAGAGTGCCCCAACTTCGCATTCATTTTCTTCCCTCGAAAAGGCAATTATTTCTTCAGTACCAAGGAAGTCTAAAGTCCAACAAAAACTGAAGTCCAAAATGAATTTCGCAAGATGTTCAAGTGCTAAAATAACATGCCCATTCAATAGGAAACATAATACACTGATTCAAAGTTCCCAATCAATAGATAAAAGGGAAATATAGCAAGATAGCTTTATTCTCTGAGATCCAACATTGAAACTTACAGAGGCTTGCACAAAAACTGCAGCTCTCCAACTTAAGCCTACCCACTAAGGAATAATCAAGGTCATATATAATAATGCAAAAGGAAATGTGAGACAGAAAAAAAAAAGAGTAGGAGACAAGAGAAGAAGAAAAACAAGATGAACTACATAAGAAACTGCTGATACTAAGCTTCCATCCAAGTTGGCAATGACTGCCCTTTTGCCGTATATATCCCCCTAGTGTACATCATGCCTGACCAGAAGCGCAAGACTTCATCGTCACCTTGTCTTCGCCTGTGTCTTCATATTTTGGCGGCACCAGACATATGAATCCCCAGCATTCATTCTGATGAGGAAGCACACATGGATTAAATTTCAAGCATAGCCCAATCGCACTTGTACTACTCTAGCCGCTCTCTTTGACTTCTACAGGCTTCACAGCAACAGATGAATCCCCAGCAGGCTTTTTCTCGGCTGAAGGGCTCACACTCTTGGTTTCACCAAGCCGCACAGCCTGAGCAAAAGTCTTGGTGATATGACCCACCAGCTCAGTGGGTACGGTCAGGGGCTTCTTGGGTTCCACAGCGCTAGAACTCTTGGTGATATGACCCGCCAGCTCAGAGGGTACAGTCGACGACTTCTTGGGCTCAGCAACACTGGAGCTGGATATCTGTTGCTGCTGATGCAGCCGCGCCTTATTCTCCAGCAGGGCTTTCTCACGTTCTTCGTAGAAGTCAAAGTCATCAAGGATTGACGCATCCTCCTCATGGTCCTTGAAGATTTTCAGCATCTCTAGTCCTTGTTCCAGTTTCACCTACAATAAGCTCACAATTGTATTAGTACCACATTAACTAGTTGAAGACAGCATTCCAAATGTTAGTACTGATATCAACATTAGTAACTGCTGCCATGTATGCTATATCCTACCAATTTGATATCCTGCCAATTTGATGAGTGATATGGAAAAAAAAAATGCGGCAATAAAATACAATAAATGTGTAAACCAAGTAGTAACAGAAAGAAATATCCAAAAGCAATGTACCTCTTGTGTGTCCCGGCTGTTGGTTACAGGTTTGTTCTCGTTGTTTTCAAGAATTATATGGCGGAAGAGATTATTGGGTACATCCTTCACTATCCGCCACTTAACAGGGAACTGGCCAGTCCACTTATCTTGCTGCCAGTAGTCCACACTCTTCTCAAAATTCACTGGTCCAGTCATCTCTGCAACACCACAGAACTGTGCGCTAGCATTCACCTGCACAATTGGTCCAATTTTTAATTTTGAGTGAAGCATAATAAATGCAAGGTAACAAATCTAGCATGATAGGCCGAGCATGATTAATTCCATTTGGAAACAGGATAAGGGTTTGATTACCGAAAACAACAGAAAAATGGGACAGTGTTCTTCCTTCTCCTTCACATCATGGTAGGCCGAGTCTAGTTTCTTGTTTCCATTTGTGGTGCTAGCCCAAACACCATATTTGATGCTCTTGTGCACATTATCTTCACTGTATGACTTTATGATAAAAAATCTAGCATTTTTGTACTCTGTAACAAAGTCAGTCCTGTTGTATGACTCCTGGTCAAGTCCAGCAGAAGGCTTCTCATCTTTACTATCATCCTCTGGTTGCTTCTTAGGCCTGGTGGCGCGTGGACCCCGGCTTTGCTCATTAAGGAAGTCAAGAGAACCATCGCAACTGCATAACATACCATTACCCCTTCCTCTCCTGCGCCCTTTGTCAATCGGAATAAAACTTCTACCATTCAGGCCATAGCCAGGGTAAGGCCCCCCATAATTATTGGCGTGTGGGAAAGTCCCACTATGAGAGAACCCTCTTCCATAAGAGTCACTGGGGGTTCCAAAACCATAGAAAGACTTCTGCTGCGGGGACATCTGAAATTGGGAAAAAACTTAAGTGTTAGACTCTTGTACTAACACTGTTAGATCCTGTCCTGGTATAACCAAAAACAGTCTTGTCAGATTATCTTGTGTATCAGCATAGAAAGAGCAGCTCATAATTCTAATTAGCTGGTGTGTACACGGCCAGGAAGCGTTGACAGCCCGACAATGCAGGAGCATGCTTGCTTGCAGAGCAAGGTGATCTGATTGCCTCTGGAGCAGAGCAACGAAAGCTTGAGCCTAAATTGCAACTTGAGACATCTATGGCAGTATCAGGCTAATTTATTACAGGATCAGGTCATTTTTTTTTCTTTTTGTCAACATGTTATGATATGTAGAAGTGATTATGCTAAACACTTAATTGAAATGTTTACGTAAAGGACATTAAACTTTGACTTTTATGTTAAATGTGAGAAGTCTGAATAAGTGAACTAGGGCTGAAAAGTCAAAATACAACAGAGTAAGAGACGTATCAGATAGTTGTTTTTTAGGAAGGGTGTCTATGTTTCTTGCAAATAAATGGAGATAATTTATTTGATTGCTGAAGGGACTAAGCTGTTATTCTTATACGACAAGAGATAACATGTGAAAAAATACCATTCCAGAAGCCATAGGAAAGTTGCTTTGTCCGAATGCCCCTGAAACACCACCAAAAGGTTGAGGTGAAGCTGCAGGTGATGGAAATGAACCAGTTCCTTCTGACGATCTAAACCATTCTGCAAAACAGCATTTCAAGAAACAAAGTTATAATCGCACTTAAGCATGGGACATAAAGCATAATGTAAAAAAGCACGAAATAAATAATAACCTGGTCTTGGCCCAAAAAGGAAGCTGTTTGGACTCAGAGTGTCAGCGATAAAGGCTCCTTGTGTTGGGTCAATTGGCATCATTGTCTCACCCTGTGATATTGGAGTAGGAGAGCTTAAATATGGCATGCCAGGTTGTACTGGTTGCTGGTAGTAAGGAGCCGAGAAGGAGAACTGCTGAGGGGAGTAGAGCTGACCATCTCCACTAACACCAGCCGGTACCGGTGTCGAGATAGGAGAATAAGGAGCATAAGGATCATAGCCATAGCCACCATGGTACATCATTGAAGGGTCCTCGTTGTATACAACCTTCAAGACAGGACAAACTGAGAAAAGGAATACTTCCCTGATATTCCAGAAACTAAGCAAATCAACTTACCGCTGGACCCACTTCCAATCCTTCAGCACTCGCATAGGGAGGATATACATCCCATTCATTTGGAGGGTTCTCATATCCTGGACCTGCTTATATCATGCCAGACCCAACAATATCATTCACCAACTCAAGAATAAAGTTTCAAATTTTAGAAGACATTAAAATCCTCACTACATCAGATACTCTCTTTAAAATAAAATTAGTGAACTTAGTCCAACACTATGTATATACATCAAATGAGTCTAAGTTTATTGTCATTATTTGTTCACTGAAGAGGACAACTGAATCTTAATAGGTCACAGGGAAATTTCATAGTTAATACAAATAGATCTTCCAGTCAATCTATGCCCAGATAGCATCTGATGGTACATTTTTCAATTATTATTCTTCTTAGTTTTGCCATCATGAGATGAACTATGAATGTCAGTGTATAACATACTTTCCTTCAGAGACAAGAGAAAAGATGTACAAATGAACATTAACAATCAAAAAATGCAACCTCACATATGCAGCAATTGTTTTACCTCACCTTGGTAATAGAATGGCTGTGCCTGAGGAGAATACAAGTGTTGTGGATATGCAGCATTATGTTCCCCACCTATGTTGGATGTTCCAGCTTGGCCTTGTACATCACTTGGTAGATTGATAACAGTTGAATCGAGTGAAATGGTGGGTTTAACAGCTTGCTCATCCTTTCTAGGAATGGCCTGAGGTAGAAAATGAATTACAAAAATCAGCAATAAAGAAGAAAAGGAGTCAAAGGGTTGTACTAAATATCTTTAAAAGCATCATCAAATAATGACCTGCTCGTTAGTGTTACCAACAAGACCAGGTTTTTGCTCGACCTCCATTCTTGGCTCCGGTGAACTCATCGAGCCTAAAGCAGAAAGATTAAAAAATTAGCTCAAGCTTCAAGAATGGTATTAGTGGTATCCTATGTAGGTTTATTCTAAAAGCAGTGTTGCACTTTGTAGAGTGCCAAAACAGTGAAAGTTCATTCCAAAGAACATGTTGTGTTAAATACCTTTGTTGGCTCTGCAGTTTTTAAACAAACGCTTCAATCCAAAAAAATACTGAGTCTAAAGTAAAGCTAAGCTTTCATAAATGGCTCAAGGTAGCAAATAAGGATAGCCAATTCGCAGCATATTTATATCCACATACAACAGAATCCTGTCATTCAGTCAATGAACCTACCAAATGTTTTACGGAGTCACATGCATCACAGATGAATATCAATACAACAGTTATAAACACCGGCACTCCAAATTTGTGCAGTTAATACTTGGATACCTATTCTTTTGCCTACCTGATCATGAGGCTAATGGCAACAATCATGCATAATAAAGGCATGTCATGTCCATCATTCACTGGCGTTCTTTCTTTTTTTGGTCAAGCAACGTTATATCGCAATTGAGGCCTCGCCAGGCAACTGGGCCTCTCACACTTGGATCACCAGGTTTCTGTAGTGTGAAACAGACGTCCTACCACTACCCTCAGCTTTAGTCCAGCCCTGCACCTACTATTCACAAGACACGCACATAAATCATGCCCGGACCACCGGAATTAAGTGCAGACCGCTACAGAAACCATGGGCACCTGACACGATTTCCACATGATAGCAGCATGGTACCCAACCAATGAAGTGCTCATCCGTACCACACATACACGCAAACCACAATAGTCAACACTCAACACATGTGTAACTATTCGGGTGAATGAATGCACGAGGCCCTCTGATGGTCGAATTCAACTGCTGACTACCTATATACTATGGCAAGAGCTTGGCATGGTACTGGCCATCAATTACGCACGAATTCGCCCGCGACGAGGTGGCAGCTGGCAAAGAGCTCGCACATCAACTCAATTGCAGCAAGATCTATCACAGGGAATGGCCGTTAACACATATATCAAGCCAAGCAGCAGCACTGCAGCAGCGACCAGCGGCAATTGCACCAAAACCGCGCAGCATCCAAGATCAGCAGGCCCGGGCACAGACCACCGGATCCAAATCTCACCCGCCATCGAAGGAGACGGCCGACGAGCACACACTATTATTTAAAAAAGAAAACAATTCCGGCAAAGGAAAAGCACTCACCGCCGGCCCTCTCCGATCCAGTGTGCGCCGATTCCATGGGGGATCCGTACGCGCGCGGGAAGATAAAACCGAGATCGACCAGCCCAACCAACCACCAATTGGGCGCCGCCCAAGCCCTCCCTGGCTCGCCTCAGCTCCGCCCGATCCGGCGCGCTCCCGCGATCGGATCGAGCTCGCGCGCTCCGCGGCTGGGATCCGATCCGATCGGGGGCGCGCGCGCGCGCGATCGATCTCCCTCTGGCTGATGGCTGGCTGGAGCTCGATGCGAAACGGGATGGATCGCTGCCTTTACGAATTTGTTGTTAAATTATTTATAGGGCAGGGTTGGATTTGGAAACGGCGGGAGGGTGGGAGGGGCGTGTCTGCAAATATGGATCTGGATTTGGATTTTCTGATTTGATCCGACGTGGCGCGAGGCCTGACACGGCACGGCGCCGCACGTGATGTGCAAGTCAAGTCAAGATCCAGTGATCCACGCTAGAGCTAGCAAAATGTAGCGGGTAGGCTTTGGCTAGTTAATTTTTGGTTTCAAAAAGTTTTGTTTTGCTGCTGATCTACACGGAGAGTACTGGTGATGATGTTGCATCACCTGCATGTGTTTGGATCTATATGGAGTAGGGCATGGAGCATCAAAACCTGTGTGAATCTCAGCTTGTACGGATCCCCATGATAAGAACATAATCATCAAGACTTTCGTTCTGTTTTATAAGCAAAATTTTAAAGGGTCATGAACGAATATAGTATAATTTAGTGACGAAACCTTCTTACAAGGCAAGTAAAAAAACGATAAATAAGATGGAAGCAAACGCCCCCCAACATCAAGTCGAGTGAGAAAACTTGAGAAGGCCCCCCTGACACTGGGCAACCTAGAATACCAAGCATGCATGTACAAAATCGCCCATCATGATAGAACTATCGGACGATGTTGCACCAATCACAGCAAGCCATTGTTGGAGAGGGCCGCATGCCCTCTCGCTCCAGGATATGGAGCGTCGATCATGCCAGTGGACAACGATGATTGAGAACAATAATGATGAGGTTACATGTAAGAGATAGGAGACCAACAAGGTAACAAGGCAGTATGTCGCTGCCGAGCCTAAAGAAAATACTAAGGTTTTATATGAATTCGGATGTAAATTTTTCTGTAGGTACATTTTCATATAAGTTTTTTCCATCATAGGTCGTATGCAAAATTCGGATCTATTTTACCAAAAAATGTTGCCATTTTGCAAAAATATATCGAAATTTACATCTGTGAGTTTTCCTAACAACTTGAACACATAACACATGGCAATCTCGAAAGATTTTGGAAAAAATGAAATTTCTATCATTTTGTTTCATTTTTTCAAAACTAAAAGGCGATCTAGAGGGGTGGGGAGTTTGGTGGTGCGTCACGGGTAAGTGGGCACCAAAATTCCCATCCACCCCGCTTAAGCCGTGGCGCACCCTATACCGGTGCGCCATGGGTACCCGTGTGATACGTCTCCAACGTATCGATAATTTCTTGTGTTCCATGCCACATTATTGATGTTATCTACATGTTTTATGCACACTTTATATCATATTCGTGCATTTTCTGGAACTAACCTATTAACGAGATGCCGAAGTGCCGATTCTTCGTTTTCTCGCTGTTTTTGGTTTCGAAATCCTAGTAAAGAAATATTCTCGGAATTGGACGAAATAAAAGCCCGGAGGCCTATTTTCTCACGAAGCTTCCGGAAGTCCGAAGGAGAGACGAAGAGGGGCCACAGGGGAGCCAAACCCTAGGGCGGCGCGCCCCCCCTTGGCCGCGCCGGCCTGTGGTGTGGGCCCCCCGTGCCGCCTCTTGACTTGCCCTTCCGCCTACAAATAGCCTCCGTGACGAAACCCCTAGTACCGAGAGCCACGATACGGAAAACATTACTGAGACGCCGTCGCCGCCGATCCCATCTCGGGGGATCCTGGAGATCGCCTCCGGCACCCTGCCGGAGAGGGGAATCATCTCCCGGAGGACTCTACACCGCCATGGTCGCCTCCGGAGTGATGAGTGAGTAGTCTACCCCTGGACTATGGGTCCATAGCAGTAGCTAGATGGTTGTCTTCTCCCCATTGTGCTATCATTGTCGGATCTTGTGAGCTGCCTATCATGATCAAGATCATCTATATGTAATTCTATATGTTGCGTTTGTTGGGATCCGATGAATAGAGAATACTTGTTATGTTGATTATCAAAGTTATGCTTATGTGTTGTTTATGATCTTGCATGCTCTCCGTTATTAGTAGATGCTCGGCCAAGTAGATGCTTTTAACTCCAAGAGGGAGTACTTATGCTCGATAGTGGGTTCATGCCCGCATTGACACCGGGACGATGTGACGAAAGTTCTAAGGTTGTGTTGTGCTTGTTGCCACTAGGGATAAAACATTGATGCTATGTCTAAGGATGTAGTTGTTGATTACATTACGCACCATACTTAATGCAATTGTCCGTTGCTTGCAACTTAATACCTGGAGGGGTTCGGATGATAACCCGAAGGTGGACTTTTTAGGCATAGATGCGGTTGGATGGCGGTCTATGTACTTTGTCGTAATGCCCAATTAAATCTCACTATACTCATCATGATATGTATGTGCATTGTCATGCTCTCTTTATTTGTCAATTGCCCAACTGTAATTTGTTCACCCAACATGCTCGTTCGTCTTATGGGAGAGACACCTCTAGTGAACTGTGGACCCCGGTCCAATTCTCTTTACTCGAAATACAATCTACTCGCAATACTTGTTTCTACTCGTTTTCTCTGCAAACAATCATATTCCACACAATACGGTTAATCCTTTGTTACGAGCAAGCCGGTGAGATTGACAACCTCACTGTTTCGTTGGGGCAAAGTAGCTTGGTTGTGTTGTGCAGGTTCCACGTTGGCGCCGGAATCTCTGGTGTTGCGCCGCACTACATCCCGCCGCCATCAACCTTCAACGTGCTTCTTGGCTCCTCCTGGTTCGATAAACCTTGGTTTCTTTCGAGGGAAAACTTGCTGCCGTGCGCATCATACCTTCCTCTTGGGGTTGCCCAACGAACGTGTGAAATACACGCCATCAAGCTCTTTTCCGGCGCCGTTGCCGGGGAGATCAAGACACGCTGCAAGGGGAGTCTCCACTTCTCAATCTCTTTACTTTGTTTTTGTCTTGCTTTATTTTATTTACTACTTTGTTTGCTGCACTAAATCAAAATACAAAAAAATTAGTTGCTAGTTTTACTTTATTTGCTATCTTGTTTGCTATATCGAAAACACAAAAAAATTAGTTTACTTGCATTTACTTTATCTAGTTTGCTTTATTTACTATTGCTAAAATGGCCAACGCTGAAAATACTAAGTTGTGTGACTTCACAACCACAAATAATAATGATTTCTTATGCACACCTATTGCTCCACCTGCTACTACAGCAGAATTCTTTGAAATTAAACCTGCTTTACTGAATCTTGTCATGAACAATCAATTTTCTGGTGTTAGTTCTGATGATGCTGCTGCCCATCTTAATAATTTTGTTGAACTATGCGAAATGCAAAAATATAAAGATGTAGATGGTGATATTATTAAACTAAAATTGTTCCCTTTCTCATTAAGAGGAAGAGCTAAAGATTGGTTGCTATCTCTCGCCTAAGAATAGTATTGATTCATGGACTAAATGCAAGGATGCTTTTATTGGTAGATATTATCCCCCTGCTAAAATTATATCTTTGAGGAGTAGCATAATGAATTTTAAACAATTAGATACTGAACATGTTGCTCAAGCTTGGGAAAGAATGAAATCTCTGGTTAAAAATTGCCCAAACCATGGACTGACTACTTGGATGATCATCCAAACCTTCTATGCAGGACTAAATTTTTCTTCACGGAATTTATTGGATTCAGCTGCTGGAGGTACCTTTATGTCCATCACTCTTGGTGAAGCAACAAAGCTTCTTGATAATATGATGATCAACTACTCTGAATGGCACACGGAAAGAGCTCCACAAGGTAAGAAGGTAAATTCTGTTGAGGAATCCTCTTCCTTGAGTGATAAGGTTGATACTATTATGTCTATGCTTGTGAATGATAGGACTAATGTTGATCCTAATAATGTTCCGTTAGCTTCATTGGTTGCACAAGAAGAACATGTTGATGTAAACTTCATTAAAAATAATAATTTCAACAACAATGCTTACCGGAACAATTCTAGTAATAACTATAGGCCATATCCTTATAATAATGGCAACGGCTATGGTAATTCTTATGGAAATTCTTACAACAATAATAGGAATTCACCCCCTGGACTTGAAGCCATGCTTAAAGAATTTATTAGTACACAAACTGCCTTTAACAAATCTGTTGAGGAAAAGCTCAATAAAATTGATATTCTTGTTTCTAGAGTTGATAGTCTTGCCTCCGATGTTGATCTTTTGAAATCGAAAGTTATGCCTAATAGGGATATTGAAAATAAAATTGTTACTACAGCAAATGCCATTCAAGTTAGAATTAATGAGAATATAAGATTAATGGCTGAACTGCGTGCTAGGTGGGATAGAGAAGAAAATGAAAAACTAGCTAAAGAGAAGAATATAGCTAAAGTTTGGACTATTACCACCACTAGTAATGCTAATGCTACACATGTTGCTGCACCTCCTACTCATACTAATAAAAGAATTGGTGTTAGCAATGTTTCCACTTCTAATGCAAAGCGCGAAAAACTGCCTGAAAGCTGCTAAAACTGCTCGAAACCGCTCGCGATAAAGCTGCTGAAATTTTTTCCAACATTGGGGATGATGATCCCATTGCTTTAGATTATAATGGTTTGAATTTTGATGATTGCCACATCTCTGAAGTTATAAAGTTCTTGCAAAAACTTGCTAAAAGTCCTAATGCTAGTGCTATAAATTTGGCTTTCACGCATCATATTACAAATGCTCTCATAAAAGCTAGAGAAGAGAAACTAGAGCGCGAAGCCTCTATTCCTAAAAAGCTAGAAGATGGTTGGGAGCCCATCATTAAGATGAAGGTTAAAGATTTTGATTGTAATGCTTTATGTGATCTTGGTGCAAGTATTTCTGTTATGCCTAAGAAAATTTATAATATGCTTGACTTGCCACCGCTGAAAAATTGTTATTTGGATGTTAATCTTGCTGATCATTCTACAAAGAAACCTTTGGGTAAAGTTGATAATGTTCGCATTACCGTTAACAATAACCTTGTTCCCGTTGATTTTGTTGTCTTGGATATTGAATGCAATGCATCTTGTCCAATTATATTGGGAAGACCTTTTCTTCGAACTGTTGGTGCTATTATTGATATGAGGGAAGGAAATATAAAATATCAATTTCCTCTCAAGAAAGGTATGGAACACTTCCCTAGAAAGAGAATGAAGGTACCTTATGATTCTATCATTAGAACAAATTATGATGTTGATGCTTCATCTTTCGATGTTACTTGATACACACTTTCTGCGCCTAGCTGAAAGGCGTTAAAGAAAAGCGCTTATGGGAGACAACCCATGTTTTTACCTACAGTACTTTGTTTTTATTTTGTGTCTTGGAAGTTGTTTACTACTGTAGCAACCTCTCCTTATCTTAGTTTTGAGTTTTGTTGTGCCAAGTTAAGCCGTTGATAGAAAAGTAAGTACTAGATTTGGATTACTGCGCAGTTCCAGATTTCTTTGCTGTCACGAATCTGAGCCCACTGCCCTGCAGGAAGCTCAGAAAATTATGCCAATTTACGTGCATGATCCTCAGATATGTACGCAACTTTCATTCAATTTGAGCATTTTCATTTGAGCAAGTCTGGTGCCATTTTAAAATTCGTCAATACGAACTGTTCTGTTTTGACAGATTCTGCCTTTTATTTCGCATTGCCTCTTTCGCTATGTTGGATGAATTTCTTTGATCCACTAATGTCCAGTAGCATTATGCAATGTCCAGAAGTGTTAAGAATGATTGTGTCACCTCTGAATATGTCAATTTATATTGTGCACTAACCCTCTAATGAGTTGTTTCGAGTTTGGTGTGGAGGAAGTTTTCAAGGATCAAGAGAGGAGTATGATGCAACATGATCAAGGAGAGTGAAAGCTCTAAGCTTGGGGATGCACCCGGTGGTTCACCCCTGCATATATCAAGAAGACTCAAGCGTCTAAGCTTGGGGATGCCCAAGGCATCCCCTTCTTCATCAACAAATTATCAGAGTTCCTCCCCCGAAACTACATTTTTATTCGGCCACATCTTATGTGCTTTTTCTTGGAGCGTCGGTTTGTTTTTGTTTTTGTTTTGTTTGAATAAAATGGATCCTAGCATTCACTTTATGGGAGAGATACACACTCCGCTGTAGCATATGGACAAATATGTCCTTGGTTTCTACTCATAGTATTCATGGCGAAGTTTCTCCTTCGTTAAATTGTTATATGGTTGGAATTGGAAAATGATACATGTAGTAATTGCTATAAATGTTTTGGGTAATGTGATACTTGGCAATTGTTGTGCTCATGTTTAAGCTCTTGCATCATATGCTTTGCACCCATTAATGAAGAAATACATAGAGCATGCTAAAATTTGGTTTGCATATTTGGTTTCTCTAAGGTCTAGATAATTTCTAGTTTTGAGTTTGTACAACAAGGAAGACGGTATAGAGTCTTATAATGTTTACAATATGTCTTTTATGTGAGTTTTGCTGTACTAGTTCATCCTTGTGTTTGCCTCAAACAACCTTGCTAGCCTAAACCTTGTATCGAGAGGGAATACTTCTCATGCATCCAAAATACTTGAGCCAACCACTATGCCATTTGTGTCCACCATACCTACCTACTACATGGTATTTTCCAGCCATTCCAAAGTAAATTGCTTGAGTGCTACCTTTAAAATTCCATCATTCACCTTTGCAATATATAGCTCATGGGACAAATAGCTTAAAAACTATTGTGGTATTGAATATGTAATTATGCACTTTATCTCTTATTAAGTTGCTTGTTGTGCGATAACCATGTTTACTGGGGAACGCCATCAACTCATTGTTGAATTTCATGTGAGTTGCTATGCATGTTCGTCTTGTCCGAAGTAAGGGCGATCTACACCGAGTTGAATGGTTTGAGCATGCATATTGTGAGAGAAGAACATTGGGCCGCTAACTAAAGCCATGTTCCATGGTGGAAGTTTCAGTTTTGGACAAACATCCTCAAATCTCTAATGAGAAAAGAATTAATTGTTGTTGAATGCTTAAAGCATTAAAAGAGGAGTCCATTATCTCGTTGTCTATGTTGTCCCGGTATGGATGTCTAAGTTGAGAATAATCAAAAGCGAGAAATCCAAATGCGAGCTTTCTCCTTAGACCTTTGTACAGGCGGCATAGAGGTACCCCTTTGTGAAACTTGGTTAAAGCATATGTATTGCGGTGATAATCCAGGTAGTCCAAGCTAATTAGGACAAGGTGCGAGCACTATTAGTACACTATGCATGAGGCTTGCAACTTATAAGATATAATTTACATGATGCATATGCTTTATTACTACCGTTGACAAAATTGTTTCATGTTTTCAAAATCAAAGCTCTAGCACAAATATAGCAATCGATGCTTTTCCTCTATGAGGACCATTCTCTTTACTTTTATGTTGAGTCAGTTCACCTATCTCTCTCCACCTCAAGAAGCAAACACTTGTGTGAACTGTGCATTGATTCTTACATACTTGCTTATTGCACTTATTATATTACTCTATGTTGACAATATCCATGAGATATACATGTTACAAGTTGAAAGCAACCGCTGAAACTTAATCTTCTTTTGTGTTGCTTCAATACCTTTACTTTGAATTATTGCTTTATGAGTTAACTCTTATGCAAGACTTATTGATGCTTGTCTTGAAGTGCTATTCATGAAAAGTCTTTGCTTTATGATTCACTTGTTTACTCATGTCATACACATTGTTTTGATCGCTGCATTCTCTACATATGCTTTACAAATAGTATGATCAAGTTTATGATGGCATGTCACTCCAGAAATTATCTTTGTTATCGTTTTACTCGCTCGGGACGAGCAGAACTAAGCTTGGGGATGCTGATACGTCTCCAACGTATCGATAATTTCTTGTGTTCCATGCCACATTATTGATGTTATCTACATGTTTTATGCACACTTTATATCATATTCGTGCATTTTCTGGAACTAACCTATTAACGAGATGCCGAAGTGCCGCTTCGTTGTTCTCGCTGTTTTGGTTTCGAAATCCTAGTAAAGAAATATTCTCGGAATTGGACGAAATAAAAGCCCGGAGGCCTATTTTCTCACGAAGCTTCCGGAAGTCCGAAGGAGAGACGAAGAGGGGCCACAGGGGAGCCAAACCCTAGGGCGGCGCGGCCCCCCCTGGCCGCGCCGGCCCGTGGTGTGGGCCCCCGTGCCGCCTCTTGACTTGCCCTTCCGCCTACAAATAGCCTCCGTGACGAAACCCCCGTACCGAGAGCCACGATACGGAAAACATTACCGAGACGCCGTCGCCGCCGATCCCATCTCGGGGATCCCGGAGATCGCCTCCGCACCCTCGCCGGAGAGGGGAATCATCTCCCGGAGGACTCTACACCGCCATGGTCGCCTCCGGAGTGATGAGTGAGTAGTCTACCCCTGGACTATGGGTCCATAGCGAGTAGCTAGATGGTTGTCTTCTCCCCATTGTGCTATCATTGTCGGATCTTGTGAGCTGCCTATCATGATCAAGATCATCTATATGTAATTCTATATGTTGCGTTTGTTGGGATCCGATGAATAGAGAATACTTGTTATGTTGATTATCAAAGTTATGCTTATGTGTTGTTTATGATCTTGCATGCTCTCCGTTATTAGTAGATGCTCGGCCAAGTAGATGCTTTTAACTCCAAGAGGGAGTACTTATGCTCGATAGTGGGTTCATGCTCGCATTGACACCGGGACAAGTGATGAAAGTTCTAAGGTTGTGTTGTGTTGTTGCCACTAGGGATAAAACATTGATGCTATGTCTAAGGATGTAGTTGTTGATTACATTACGCACCATACTTAATGCAATTGTCCGTTGCTTGCAACTTAATACTCGGAGGGGTTCGGATGATAACTCGAAGGTGGACTTTTTAGGCATAGATGCGGTTGGATGGCGGTCTATGTACTTTGTCGTAATGCCCAATTAAATCTCACTATACTCATCATGATATGTATGTGCATTGTCATGCTCTCTTTATTTGTCAATTGCCCAACTGTAATTTGTTCACCCAACATGCTCGTTCGTCTTATGGGAGAGACACCTCTAGTGAACTGTGGACCCCGGTCCAATTCTCTTTACTCGAAATACAATCTCATCGCAATACTTGTTTCTACCGTTTTCTCTGCAAACAATCATATTCCACACAATACGGTTAATCCTTTGTTACAGACAAGTCGGTGAGATTGACAACCTCACTCGTTTCGTTGGGGCAAAGTAGCTTGGTTGTGTTGTGCAGGTTCCACGTTGGCGCCGGAATCTCCGGTGTTGCGCCGCACTACATCCCGCCGCCATCAACCTTCAACGTGCTTCTTGGCTCCTCCTGGTTCGATAAACCTTGGTTTCTTTCTGAGGGAAAACTTGCTGCTGTGCGCATCATACCTTCCTCTTGGGGTTGCCCAACGAACGTGTGAAATACACGCCATCACCGTGGCGCACCAATATGCGGTGCGCCACGGCTAAGGGGGGCGCACCTACCAGCCATGCCGAAGGATATGTGTGGCGCACCGGTATTAGAGGTGCACCACAAGTAGTTGTATAGGCGTCACACACCACTTCCTAGTGCGCTACGACTGTATAGTCGTGGCGCACAACCTTCTTGGCACGCCACGGGTAACACATCTTGCCTAAGTACCATCCTCGTCTCTAGGTGGATCTTCCTCATCCCGATCAGCACATGGGCCTTCATTTCTTAGTGGTAGACGAGATGTTGTTGGCTGTTTCTCCTTACATTAGGCTCTCGATGCACCCCTGTTTCATCTCCCTTGGCCTTTAGCTGCAACTTGTGCATCACATTTTCATACGCGGTGAAAGGTACGTATGTTGGAGTGGCTATAGGGGGTGAACAGGAGCTACTCAAAGTTTTAACCTGAAATGTGAGCAAGATGATTTAGAACCCTATATGATGCAAAGACAAGGAAACACAATTGAAACAAGTAACAAAGTAAGAAAGGTAAAGGGAATGAAGTAACCGTAATGGAGACACGAGACACGAGTATTTTTTTCCTATAGTTCCTTCCAAATGGAAGTACATCTACGTTGGAGAGGTGTGGTCCCACGAATGCCAACCAACAACCACAAAGGGTTCACCTTCTTCTCCCATTAACCCACCACAAAGTTGAGTCCACTTCTCCACTAGGGTGCCGGTCAAGGTGGCTACCAAACCTTTATACAAGGTTGGGGCATCACTCCACAACTCAATTGGAGGCTCCCAACACCATCTTCGATCTTGGACGAGTCCCAACAAGCTTCTTGATCATCTCACACAAGGATCCCCACAAAATAGGATCTAGGGTTACAAGTTCCACAAGGGAATCAAAGGGGGATTCTAATTCCTCTGGTAGATGTGTAGATCGGGCCCTCCTCCTTCAATTTTCCAAAATTGGGGTTGATTGGTTAGGTAGAGATGGATATCCATAGCTTTGAACCTTAGCAACAATGGAGTAGAGAGGGGGAAACACTCAACTCCTTGGGAAAGAAGGGGCGCATATTTATAGGCTCTCCCAATTTATTGACCATTGCGTGGTCAGGGGGTCGGACAGTCCGGGGTAAGTGGGGGTCGGATAGTCCGGGGCCAAAAGACACCCAATGAGGCCAGACTTTCCACCCCCATTTTTCGAGGCAACCTTTCCGCCCTCTTTCCGGGGCCCTCTGGTAGATGACAAATTCCTAGTGGGGGCAGAAACTAGGCCGGAAAGTCTGGCCCTCGCAAGGTTGGACTTTCTGCCCCTCCCTCCCCCCAAAACCTGCAACAGCCAGAAAACTTTTCTTCTTCCTCCTCCATTGCTTCAAGACAAACAACTCCACCAAAAAGAAAGCCTACCACATATGTCCCAGGGAAGACTAAAACCGAAAGCTTCAAACTTCTCACAAAGGAGGGTCCTCAACGTGTTGTGTACCTACATATATTTAACAAAACATCGCACACGGTAAAATCCTATTCTAGTGTTGTCATAAAACATATAACACACAAAAGGAGACTTCCCACTTTCACTTGGTTAGTCAACTAAAGGAGACTTTGCACTTTCACTTGGTTTGTCAAGCTTTGGCAATGTCTTGTGAATATCTCGAGGGTTTCTGCATAAGGATTGGTCACACCGAAAAGATAGGTCACAAAAATAAGAATAAACCTTTACAAGTGTTCATAACATAGGTATCAATGGTATAATTGACAAATCATTTTGAATCTTGATAACTCCTTTAAAAAGGAAAATGTAACTTTATGTTTGCCCGAAAATTTACATTCTGTAATGCCAAGGCAATTTGGAACCGAACACATGTAGCTGAATTAAAATACACATTCTTTTCTGACTAAACTATCCCTAGACCTGAAACACAGAGAAAAATAGGAAGCAAACATTGGGAGATATTACAATTTGGGTTCATATATAGGAGGAAAAACAATATCACCCAACTACTTTCTTCGATCAGAAAAATATGTCGGGAGCCTAATACAAATCCATTTTACATTTAAGCCCTTACAAATCTAGAGAAAATCACGCTCATGACTTGCTCTGTCCGGTCCATGAAGACGTTGAGTCAAACCAAATCACGTGAGGATACACAGTGAAGTAAACTCCCATGAGTCTGGAGTGCGGGTTCAATCATAACAAATCACGAGGACTTTCGTGCAAAATGGAGAGTCTGACTCTTTTCAGATTTGAGGGAGTAGTATTTATAACATATTAGGTGCAAAAAGAAAAAAAATGGAGCATGGCCACGGGTTCGCGCCATCCGTGCTCCCCCACTACTTTTCACCCGGTGCCCGACTCACCCCGCCACTTGATCCGTCAGCCACTGGCCAGCCACCAACAATGAGGCCGCCAGCGAAATCGTGAAGCAAATGAGCAGCTCTTAGCGCTAGCCTAATTAGATTTTACTTTGACATGAGCCTAATTGGAATTTTGGGTCCCCTTAATAGTGTTTTTTCCAAGCTTGTCCTATATTTTTTTTATTCTACTCTACTTTTTTTTAGAAGAACAGCTGAAGCTTTATTGATCACTAATAGCAAACGTTACAAGGATACCCAACCCATCAGGGGGGGGTTTACAAGCCGCACATGTCTACCAACATCTAAAGTAGTCGTTGATCGTGCAAGACGGTGGGCTTCACCATTAGCTTCACGTCGTTCGTGGATGAAGAAAACATCCTGAAAGGAACGCCGACGAGATAAAATCTCCTTTATCAACATGCAATGAGGGTTATCGCTTTGTTTGCTCTGCAGTTCCTTGACAACTGATGTGGTGACACAGCATATCACCGCATGGTGTAGTACGCACGCCGTTGACATAACACAAATGAAACATTGTTCCACTTATATTACATCCCTCAGAGTGGTACAACAGAAACATATGTGAGTCCAAGGTATGTCTATAGAAGTACACACGAACTGTTTACAAAAGATCAATACAGCCTCCTACTTTACAGTGAGGTAAAACTTCAAATAAAGCTCCAGAAGAACGACTCGTAGTCTATCTTATTGCTATCACTATCTCTAGAGATACTAGGCTTACTATAGAATTCTAGCTACTTAGGTGCTAGGATTAGGGAAAAGTTCCCTTCTATTACTAGTCTAAGCTTCCACTCTAACTGATGCAGAAGTTGACTCCATTCACTTCTTTGATTGGATTCTTCATCTTGTTGCGATTGACTCCTTTGTCTTCGAGTTCCACTGGTAGTTTCTTCTTCGGTGCCTTGATCTAAGAAGGGGGTTCAAATGGGAGGGAATGAGTACGAGCGTACTCAGCAAGTTCATATTAGGAAATAGGTGTATCATGCACTAGCTACAGCCATAGACCAGAAAGTCATAGGAGAATGCAAGTTTTCGTAAACATTTCTTCAAAAGGTTTATTTTATTCTGAAAAATATGCACGTCAGTCTTCACAGGTTGAACAGAACCTCATGGAGTTCCTTTCCTGCCGCGTTCGTAGTTCCCTTCCCGGAACAGGGAGTGACAGCAACAATTTGATACACTCTGCAGAGGTGCGTTACTTTTCTCATAAGAGACCTTATCCTTGTTGCCAACCAGGCGTATACTTTCCCGTCCATGCTTCCTTGGTGTGAGGCTAGGTGTAAGATCCAAGCCAAACACCGCCTTCTCCGCGACCCTGCATATCCACCCTTTTGTCCATCCGTACATCCTCGGTAGATTTCTCCCGATCATACGGCTTTACCCTGATGTACTATGGACAATCCATCATAGATGGTAGAGCCTCTCATCCACAAGGATGGGGATTTTAAAGGATTTCTCAACCTATTGCAGTGTTATCCCAACACCCAATCAGGCTCTATCAAGTCTGTTGATATGCAAGAGGGAAAAGATACAACTGACTTCCTGAGAGCCATTATAGATCTTATGGTTAACGTGATATGTACGACGCTAGAATTACTGGACGGCATTGGTACTTAGTCCTAGATGAGTAGAACCCTTGCAATGGAACCTCCACCAATCAACACATACCATGGTTTTACTGCCCACCACATAGTCATATTCATAATTGTAAAATAATATTTTGCTTTTCAATGCAAGAGTGATAAGTATAGTACTTTGCATATAGTTTGATAAAAATAATCAAATAACATGAGCAAGCAATGAACTTGCCTTTCTTGACTGCAAGATTATGAAGGCAAAAGCTTCGATACGTGAGAACTCCAAATTCTGAAATACCATCATTGTCCGATAAGGACAATGTTTAAAGAACTGGCAAAGATGCTATAATGCATAGTATGAGATGCAATCGTTCCGAGCGTAACCTAACCTTGATGATTTATGTTTGATGAGTTGTAAAGAGATCTTTAGGGTGTGTTGCACTTTTAGAATGGTTCTCAAGCAAGGTTCTCATTAGGGTTGGTGATATTAAAGCATAAACAAGTGATATAATGCATCATAACAATCATACACACAAAGGAATGGTGATTTGCATAACAAATCAAGAGTAGTTGTCAGTTTTAAGTTCTACATGACATGGTTGATCATTGCTTATACTATACTTCAAAAGAATAACTTTTGGAAGAACAAGTTAATTAAGAATAAGAACTACTATTAATATAAGCTAAGTGTTGCTAGGGTTTACAATTGAGTTCATTTAGTTCATTGTTAGGGGCTATGGGTTCTTAACTTGGATGGATCTATATGCAGCAAGTATTGGAAAGTTTATTACTAGGGTTGATTGATTCCAATGGTGTGGTATTAAGAATGGTGATCAATAGTGCTAACATGTGGTAACAAGCTAGGATTTATACCTAAGTGGCACTAACTGGTGATATAAGATTTATAAAAAATAAGACATGAAATAATATCTTCATGTGAATTGTCCTAGTTTTATTTTAGTAGATCAAAAACATGGATTCATTTGTTGCTAATTAAGGTTCTAAATGTAAAGTTGTGGTTTATATAATCATATGGAATAAACAACTAGGGTTTTAGAATTGGAACAACTTAGGATGAGCACATAAAATAATAAGGTGGTGTTTTTATTTATTTTAGAACTAGGTTCTTAAATTATGACATTATTCTTAAAATAATAATTGGTGCTAGAGTTAATGTGATTAAGTACTTGAAATAAAGCTGTTAATAAATTTAACATGCTATTAATTTTTAGAGGGTTTAAGAATTAAAACAATTACTAGTTAGGATTTAATTAGAAACTAGGGTTCTATAATTATTATGTTCAAAAATAATAACTTGTTAATTAAAGAATGTTTAATTAAACAATTGTTGAGCTACCAAAATAATATTGGCTTTTAATATTTTCTTGCTTTATTATTATTTAAAGAAAATAGTAAATGGTAATTTGCAAATTAGGGTTTATGAGAGTGAATTTGGTGATCAGGGGATACGTGTGCACCCTCTCCCTATCGTTGAATTTGTTCCAAGATTGCGACTTCACAGACGGCAATGAAACGGCGTCAAATCTGCATCCAGCCACGCGGAGAGAAAGCGATGGAGGGCCCCACCTTATCGTTTAGCTGCTGTCTTCTCCCCCATGGTTTCCTCTGTTCAGAAAAAGCTCCAGGGATGACCTCCAACCGGTCTCTTCCCGGCACGATCACGACGGCCTCCCTAGGCGCGTTCCCGACGGCGGCGGCGGCCCCGGCGCGTGTCCGGCGAAAGGGGCATCCATAGGCGCGTTCCTGCCTTCCTGGCGGAGGCACGGCCTCGGCGCTAGCCCGACCACAGCGGCGCGACCCACTGGTCTGGGTTGGCCTGGGCGCGGGCGCACGAGTCACAGAGGCAGCCGTGGACGACGAACTCGACGGGATGGTTCTGCTGGACGGACGGTCCGGCGATGGGATTCCATTGGGCATCTGCGACTTTGATTTTTGATGAACTATTGATTTACTACATGGAAGCCGCCTCTCCCGCTCGAGATCTGAAATTGAACCAGTCTGCATCAGCTATTCAGCTCAACGATTGGAGCGCTCCGTCCGATGGATTGGCTTCACGGGATCTTGTCAGCCGCACCCGCATCGCTTGGACGACCGTTGACCACGAGCGCACAAATTTCTGCCGCTGGCGTGGTCGGCTGGGACTGCGTCCAGGACCTCCGTCTCACAGCTTGGCGCTGCGGCGCTGGACGGGATGGCGGAATCAGCAGGCGACCGACGCGGGGCACGCAGCGGCGGGTGAACACAGTCAGGTGCGCGGCGGCAGGCCAGCACCGCCAGTCACGCGGCGGCGGGCATGTACGGCACGGCGGACCGGCACAGCAAGCAGGCGTGTGGCGGCGATTGAGCACGGCCAGACGTGTGACGGGACGGGGGGGGCGCACGGCGATGGCACGACGAGGCGCCGGTTGAGGAGAAATCTCCAGAGACGCCAACTACTGAGTACTCATCCTGCTCGAGCCCCGTTGAGCATCAGGCCGCAGCGCGAGGTGGGGAACGAGGGATGTCGCTGCGAGATGCAACTCGCGTCCTGGAGCTGCAAGATGAAGCTCGCGTCCCGGCCATGCGCTCTGCAGATGGGCTAGACCAGGACGACCTCGACGCCGGCAGCCTATTAAGCTTCATGCACTAACCAACTATTCCAAAAGACCGATCTGATGGAAAGAGTTAGGCAATCCACTTTATAGTTTAACATCCCCCCTCACGTGTGACGCGGCGGAGACAAGTCAACACGTGTAAACAAAGGCGTATGGCCCTAGAAGCGACATCAGATCGGAGTCCCCCTCCTGTCTACGTACTGGCTTCTAGGGCCATACGCCTTTGTTTACACGTGTTGACTTGTCTCCGCCGCGTCACACGTGAGGGGGGATGTTAAACTATAAAGTGGATTGCCTAACTCTTTCCATCAGATCGGTCTTTTGGAATAGTTGGTTAGTGCATGAAGCTTAACATGGTATTAGAGCCAGGGTCTCGAGTTCGAGTCCTGGTTTTCACAATTTATTCTATAAATTGCTCGTTATCCCCCTCCGTCACGTATCGGCCTCTAGAGCCATACGCCTCTGCTTACACGTGTTGACTTATCTCCGCCGCCTCACACGTGAGGGGGGATGTTAAACTATAAGTGGATTGCCTAGCTCTTTCCATCAGATCGGTCTTTTGGAATAGTTGGTTAGTGCATGAAGCTTAACATGGTATCAGAGCCAGGGTCTCGAGTTCGAGTCCTGGTTTTCACAATTTATTCTATAAATTGCTATTACTCCCCCTCCTGTCTACGTACTGGCTTCTAGGGCCATACGCCTTTGTTTACACGTGTTGACTTGTCTCCGCCGCGTCACACGTGAGGGGGGATGTTAAACTATAAGTGGATTGCCTAACTCTTTCCATAAGATCGGTCTTTTGGAATAGTTGGTTAGTGCATGAAGCTTAATATGGTATCAGAGCCAGGGTCTCGAGTTCGAGTCCTGGTTTTGATACCATATTAAGCTTCATGCACTAACCAACTATTCCAAAAGACCGATCTGATGGAAAGAGTTAGGCAATCCACTTTATAGTTTAACAGGCCAACCTGCTGCTCGCGTCCGACCATGACGGCGCCGGCAGCGTCCGCCCGAGCCCCGCCATGGCCGTGTGCCGAGCACGGACTCGACCCACGCGCGCAACCCCGAGCGTCCCTAGCCCCAGAGTCCCTTTACCTGGCCACTGTACCGCGCCGCCGTCGTTCACCATCTCAGACCTGAGGTCCGACGAACCCAGCGGCCGGCGTGATAACCGTTGATGCTAATTTTCCCCTCAACTCCCGCACCTTTCTGCTCTCCTCCAATTCCTGATGATGTATTCTGCTGGTAATTTTTGGTGCTGAGATGTATTTTTTGTCTGGATGCTTTGACGAAGAGGACTGGTCAACGAAGGGAGGAGAGTGTGATCTTCTCACAGCCAACTAACACCGTTTGACACGTGTCAAGCAGAGAAGGGGTGCTCACGTACCCCCTGATCACCAGGCTTCATCCGTTTATGAATTACCACTAACATTTAAGTTAATGAAATATGATAAATAAAACTAATGTTAATATTTTATTTAGTTACTGAATAGCTAATATTTAATTTGTGAAACTTCACTAATTATTGAATTCAAATTGGATTTGAATTAATGAAAATTCATAATTAATAAATGTAAAAATAAGTGGATTTTTAATTTGACACACTTTTTTTTAATAGAGTTTATTTTTTGAGCATTTTGATATATTATTTATATTTTTCTGATCAAAAATGAATTTTATCTATTTTTGCAAAGTTTTAGCAATTTACTGGTTTTTAAATTAAATCTAAAAACTAAACGTATCCAAGCGGTACATACCCACAGTCACTGACTGGTGGGCCTGTTGACTAGGTCAATTGCCACGAGGGCAACGACCAGTCAACAGAGCTGAGGTGGCGGTGCCACGTCGCTCTCGCCGGAGGGAACGCCGGTGATGCTCCGACGAGCTACGGAACGACCGCTAGGGACCCCCAGAGACTACCTAACTTAGTGCGTTCGAAGCAGGGTTCGATGCTGAGCACGCGACCGTCAAATCCACCACCCAAATGTCACCGGAGCATCGCCGATGAACTCGTCTGGGGCGGCGAGCTCCGGCCAAAACGCAAAACGGGGCTAGGATGCATGCTAGGAAGCGAGAGCTGGCCCTACACACGCGCAAACTCACCCTGAATATGATGGCGTGGTCGACGACGACGATTGCTGATGGAGACGAGCTCGGTCACCATTACCGGTGAGGTACTGCAAAAGGGAATCTTCAAATTCGCGTTGCCTCGACCTTCCCTTGATGTTGGGCTCCTCCCAGATGATCTACACGCCAAGGCGCACCTCCTCGACCATGCGCCGGAGGCTGAGGTGGGTCCTACCGTCGTGCTCTTGCTCGACGCCGATGATGTCTACGCACGCTTCTATTCCTGTAGACAGTGTTGGGCCTCCAAGAGCAGGGGTTTGTAGAACAGCAGCAAGTTTCCCTTAAGTGAATCACCCAAGGTTTATCGAACTCAGGGAGGTAGAGGTCAAAGATATCCCTCTCAAGTAACCCTGCAATTAAGATACAAGAAGTCTCTTGTGTCCCCAACACACCTAATACACTTGTCAGCTGTATAGGTGCATTAGTTCGGCGAAGAGATAGTGAAATACAAGTAATATGGATGATTGTAAGTAGTAATTGCAATCTGAAATAAAGATGGCAGCAAGCAAACATGTAACATAACTTGTTGGAAACGGTGTTTCAATGCTTAGAAACAAGGCCTAGGGATCATACTTTCACTAGTGGACACTCTCAACAATGATCACATAAATAAATAACTTCTCTTCACTTGTGCTACTTTCAAACACTCTCTTGTTGGATAACAAACACCATTCATTGTGTAGGGCTATAAAAGCACACCTCAAGCCGGAGTAAACAAGCTCCACAACGTCCGGAGTTCATATTAAAGTAACCTCTAGAGTGCATAATAGACCGTTGCAATTTAGACCGAGTACTAACATAGCATACACACTGTCACCAATAGCTATGAAATAGGTCACATCAATACTATCATAGTAATAGTCAACTTCATAATCTACAAGAGATTACAATCATAACCTACGCCAAGTACTACATGATACACACACTGTCAACTTTACATCATGAAGGAGGAATAGACTACTTTAATAACATCACTAGAGTATCACATAGATTAATAGTGATACAAAGCTCATGATCACATAAAGATCACACCATGGGAGAGAGAGATGAACCACATAGCTACCGGTAGAGCCCTTAGCCTCGGGGGAGAACTACTCCCTCCTCATCATGGGAGACAACAACGGCGATGAAGATGGCGATGGTGTCGATGGAGATGACTCCGGGGGCAATTCCCCATCCCGGCGGCGTGCCGGAACAGAGACTTCTGTCGCCCGAAACTTGTCTTCGCGATGGCGGCGGCTACGGAACTCTTCGTGGAATATCGTCGGGTTATTTAGGGTTTTCGCATCTGGAGGATTATATAGGCGAAAGGGCGGCGTCGGAGGGGTCCCGAGGGGACCACCCCATAGCTAGGCGCCCCCCCCTCTTGGTCGCGCCGCCAGGTGGAGTGGGGCCCCCTTGGCCCTCCTCCGGTACTTCTCTGGCTCTCTGGGTCCGTCTCGGCAAAATAGAAGGTTTGGCTTTTGTTTTGTCCAATTCCGAGAATATTTTCTGTGTAGGATTTCTGAAACCAAAAACAGCAGAAAACAGGAACTGGCGCTTCGGCATCTTGTTAATAGGTTAGTACTGGAAAATGCATCAAAATGATATAAAGTATGAATAAAACATGTAGGTATTGTCATAAAACTAGCATGGAACATAAGAAATTATAGATACGTTTGAGACGTATCAGCCGACGACAGAGAGTGGAAGATTGCGAGAGATAGAGGATGATTGAGAGGACAAGAAGCGGTGGAGTGGTTCTGGGGTTTCACTGCAAAGCTCCAGACATATTTATATAACTCGGCAAGGTTTTTATCGTAACTTCGCCGGCGGCAGTGGCTCAGATGCGTCGACAATGGTGAGGTGTGCTTGGGCACGTATCTTGGCGCTAAAGGATAGGACGGACGCGAGAGAGATTAGGCGCGGTTCTAAGATGGCCTGCAGCGTCCAGGGTCATGCTTATCGCCGTCGAGGTCGTGGCCTACTGGCTCCGACGCGATGTCGATGCCGTAGAGGAAGACGACGCTGATGAATGTCCTCGCACGAATTTTGAAGCAACCGAAACGGTATCTGGTTTGGGCTGGGTTGCTCTTGGTCTTCTACTGGGCCACGTCGTGGGCTGCTGCGGTCCACCAGGGTAAGGTAAGCCTTTTCTCCTTTCGCTTTTCGTTTTCTGTTTTATTTTCTAATTTGAATTAGTTAGTTGAATTCAAATTTGAATTCTGTTTTGTTTTGCAGGTTTTAAAATATTTGAATATTAAGATAATTTGATAATCACGGTCACTGCCTAATGTTTTTGTTTACACAAGTATTGCAATTTTGTTTGATTTATAATTTTGGTGGATTTGAGTAAAATGGGAATGGGTTTAAATCTTTATCTCAATTCCCTTTTTAATTTAGGAACCAGATTTGTTTTAAATTATTTGAAATTTAGAACATGAGCATGGTGAACATACTATATTTTTTCTAGTGCTTAACCATAGTTATTACTCATATATAGTTTAATTATGGCTAGAGTTTAATAAATTATGAAAATAATGGGATTGGTTTATGATTTTATGTGGATGATGGTTTCTTAGGGTTTAAGAAAATGGTTTGGATAATCTCTATGATTACTAACCTTGACTCACAAATTTTAGCTTAACTTAATTAAGATAAATCCTATGCTCATCAAATTCAATTCACTTGCTAAGGTGATTCTATTTTATAAAACACTACTTTATTTGGTCCACTATACAAATTCCTTGGGAAGCAAAATAGAATTGGATATTGGTTTCACTCTACTCACCAAATGGCATTTAGTCATTAGGTATACAGGGCTTGGTGGATACTTGTGATCCATGATACACAAGTTAGGGCATAATATTTCATGCGGAGTGAATTCTGTTTGAAAGGTTTAGAGTTTTGGTGATGCTTCACTATTTGAAGTATACAACAGGCATGAGGCATGGGAGGGTTTTACTTATCATCCCAAGGGTACTTGGATTGAAATTCAAATATGATCTAGGGTTTTAGTAGTGATCACCCATGTGATACACAACTAGGATTAGGATATGGGCATAAGCTTTGATCATGTTTTATTGGTTAGGGTTATTCTCCTCACTTAGGTAGGATTCTTGTATCAAGACAATGCTAGGGTTGTCCCAAATATTTGGATAAGCAAAGTTAAAGTTAATGCCATTACTCCTACACTCAAGATATGAGAAATGGTTTAGGTTTGATTGCTAGGAATCTATCATTTTATGTGGTGAATGATCTCTGATTATCTTACAAGTTTGTCTTATCATCTAAATCTACAAAGCATGGTCATGCATTGGACATGATCAACTTATTCCTCACCAATCTTTCTTTATTATTCCTCTCATCACACTCATCCTAAATTCTTAGGGTTTAAAATTAATACCAATTAACTGGTGATGATTATGGAATTGGTTTCCTAAGGTATTGCTATTGGAATAGGGTTCTCACCTCCAAGATCAAATGTTGATTTCAATAAGTAAGATTTAATACTATTCTAGTATTCTCTAGGATAGACATGGCTATGGTTAACATCTATAATCTCTCTCACTTCTCAATGTCTTGGAATAGCCTAAGGTCCTACTCAAGAGATGATGGTATGATCCTCTAAATATAGGGTTTGCCTAGGAATTCTACCTTGGTATCTTATGTAGCTTGTTCTTCAGGAAATCTGATAAACCCGCATCTTGTGGTATGCCTCCACCTCCTAGCTTCTTCATCTTGATCCTATCTAATGCACATGGAGTGGCTCTATGTGTTTGTTTCCTTGTATCATGCTACAAGATGATCAAATGGATGAAGGGTGTGGCTCTATTTATAGGCTTGGGCAAGCTCTAGTATCATGACACATAGGTGGTGACTCTTGTGTTGGTTAGATGAGTAAGGTGCTTGGTTGTCATGCCCTCATACATAGAAATCCTTTGAGAATGAGGTGGCATAGCTTGGAAAGCAAGTCATGTAGATATTTTCATCCTATGTGGCATGATCATTATCCTCTCATATGATTTATCTTTGGATATCCAAGTGGCATTTGTTACTAAATATCTTGTGGATGGTTTTATTATTGTGGATGAGGCACTATATCATATTTAATTGTTTATATTATAATATTGGTCAAAAGGTCAAGGTTGAAGGTTATTCCTCAATTTTGGATAGTTGGGTTTGATTTCACCAAGGCATGATCATATGAGTTTCAAAATACTCATAGTTAATTTTATTCAAATAGTTTGGACTATAATTCGTAATGTAACCGGATTTATTTTTATGATATTCCATGTATTTAATAAGTTATGATTTAAATAAGAATGTGTGGCTTTTATGCACTTTAGACCATGTGGTTTACCTTATTTATAAGTGAATTAAATTACACACAAAGGTAGTTGCTAACTTTTAAGTCTTAATAAGTTAGGGTTTGATTCTTAAAGAATGTGTTGTTGTAAGGAATACCATGCTATGATGCTTTATAGGATTTGGTATTTGATCCTCACTTAAGGTGTTGTGTAATAATTATAGCTCCTTTTGATCCAACCTATGGATCAAATTATGTCTACCCAAAATAAAGGTTTTAGCAAAGATCACAGTGAAGTTTATAGCGCTTGACTTGATGCTCTACTTCAATTCCAGCAAGTCAAGTGAAACTTCAGTTACTGTGGTAAGTTTTATTTGAAAGCGCGAAAATTCCCCGGATTTTCTATGCATGAATGCAATGCACACTTTGGTGTTCTCTCATTTTGTTGCCTCTAAACCTGGGATATTACAACTGACAAGCAATCTGAGGCAATCAAAAGTTTACGAACATGTAGATCGGAAGCCAGGGACATTGCCTCCGCACAGGTCATGGCTTCAAGAGTAACAGGACAAGTAATACCATTAACCTTTATAGAAGAGCACCCCAAAAACCTTCCCTTGTCATCTCTACAGACCGCACTGATAGTGCCACTCCCTTGGGATTTGGCCACTGCCCTGATACGTCTCAAACGTATCTATAATTTCTTATGTTCCATGCTACTTTTATGATGATACTCACATGTTTTATACACATTATATGTCATTATTATGCATTTTCCGACACTAACCTATTGACGAGATGCTCGAAGAGCCGATTGCTTGTTTTTGGTTTCAGAAATCCTAGTAAGGAAATATTCTCGGAATTGGACGAAATCAATGCCCAGAGTCCTATTTTTGCACGAAGCTTCCAGAAGACCGGAGAGGAAACGAAGTGGGGCCACGAGGTGGTGACACAACAAGGCGGCGCGGCCTGGACCCTGGCCGCGCGGCCCTATTGTGTGGGGCCCCCGTGACGCCCCTTGACCTGCCCTTCCGCCTACTGATACGTCTCCGACGTATCGATAATTTCTTATGTTCCATGCCACATTATTGATGATATCTACATGTTTTATGCACACTTTATGTCATATTCGTGCATTTTCTGGAACTAACCTATTAACAAGATGCCGAAGAGCCGATTCTTGTTTTCTCGCTGTTTTTGGTTTCAGAAATCCTAGTAACGAAATATTCTCGGAATTGTACGAAATCAACGCCCAGGGTCCTATTTTGCCACGAAGCTTCCGGAAGACCGAAGAGGAGTCGAAGTGGGGCCACGAGGCGCCGCCACCATAGGGCGGCGCGGCCCAAGCCCTGGCCGCGCCGACCTATGGTGTGGGGCCCTCGTGTGGCCCCCCACGTTGCCCTTCCGCCTACTTATAGCCTCCGTCGCGAAACCCCTGATACAAAGAACCACGATACGGAAAACCTTCCAGAGACGCCGCCGCCGCCAATCCCATCTCGGGGGATTCTGGAGATCTCCTCCGGCACCATGCCGGAGAGGGGATTCATCTCCCGGAGGACTCTTCACCGCCATGGTCGCCTCCGGAGTGATGAGTGAGTAGTTCACCCTCGGACTATGGGTCCATAGCGGTAGCTAGATGGTTGTGTTCTCCTCATTGTGCTTCATTGTTGGATCTTGTGAGCTGCCTAACATGATCAAGATCATCTATCCGTAATACTATATGTTGTGTTTGTCGGGATCCGATGGATAGAGAATACCATGTTATGTTAATTATCAAGTTATTACCTATGTGTTGTTTATGATCTTGCATGCTCTCCGTTATTAGTAGAGGCTCCGGCCAAGTTTTTGCTCTTAACTCCAAGAGGGAGTATTTATGCTCGATAGTGGGTTCATGCCTCGCATTGATACCGGGACGAGTGACGAAAGTTCTAAGGTTGTGTTGTGCTTGTTGCCACTAGGGATAAAACATTGATGCTATGTCTAAGGATGTAGTTGTTGATTACATTACGCACCATACTTAATGCAATTGTCCGTTGCTTTGCAACTTAATACTGGAAGGGGTTCGGATGATAACCTGAAGGTGGACTTTTTAGGCATAGATGCAGCTTGGATGGCGGTCTATGTACTTTGTCGTAATGCCCAATTAAATCTCACTGTACTTATCATGACATGTATGTGCATTATTATGCCCTCTCTATTTGTCAATTGCCCGACTGTAATTTGTTCACCCAACATGCTTTTATCTTATGGGAGAGACACCTCTAGTGAACTGTGGATCCCGGTCCATTCTTTTATACTGAAATACAAATCTGCTCTAATACTTGTTTTACTGTTTTTTTTCAAACAATCATCTTCCACACAATACGGTTAATCCTTTTTTACAGCAAGCCGGTGAGATTGACAACCTCACTGTTTCGTTGGGGCAAAGTACTTTGGTTGTGTTGTGCAGGTTCCACGTTGGCGCCGAATCTCCGGTGTTGCGCCGCACTACATCCCGCCGCCATCAACCTTCAATGTGCTTCTTGGCTCCTCCTGGTTCGATAAACCTTGGTTTCTTTCGAGGGAAAACTTGCCGCTCGTGCGCATCATACCTTCCTCTTGGGGTTCCCAACGAACGTGTGAGTTATACGCCATCAAGCTCTTTTTCGGCGCCGTTGTCGGGGAGATCAAGACACGCTCGCAAGGGGAGTCTCCACTTCCCAATCTCTTTACTTTGTTTTTGTCTTGCTTTATTTTATTTACTACTTTGTTTGCTGCATTATATCAAAACACAAAAAAATTAGTTGCTAGTTTTACCTTATTTACTGTCTTGCACTCTATATCAAAAACACACAAAAAATTAGTTTACTTGCATTTACTTTATCTAGTTATTTTATTTACTACTGCTAAAATGAGTAATCCTGAAGTTGAAGTTCGTTCATTTAAGCAACAAGGGGGAGAATGTTTAAAATATGCTTGGTATAGAATTAGTGATGCCCATAATAGGTGCACTAAGAAACACTCCACCACTATCCTGCTCAGGAATTTTTACGTTGATATCTCTAGCTGGAATAGATATGTTCTTGATTGTCTCGCGGGAGGTAACTTCCTAGGCGCTCCCACTTTAGAAGCTAGTTGCATTATTGAGAGTTTATTTGGAACACCACCTGTTAATGAAACTAAAATTGAAACCTCCCTTGAGGATGTTATGAAAAAATTGGAAACCATAGAGAAAAAATTTCCGAGTGTTGAAACTAAGTTGGAGACGTTACTTGATAAAACTGATGAAC
Organism: Lolium rigidum; assembly: GCF_022539505.1. NCBI lineage: Eukaryota > Viridiplantae > Streptophyta > Magnoliopsida > Poales > Poaceae > Lolium > Lolium rigidum. Next base: position 113,832,081 of record NC_061508.1, on the reverse strand, counting down.
TTGATAAATCCTTAGGAGGAATTGATGAAAGAATTAGTGTCCTAAGAACTTGTGTTGACCATGATAATCAAATTAATAGGATTGGCGAACTTGAAAAAGCTATGAGAACCTTGGGTTCAACCTTTTCATCTTTACAGTTTAGAGAGAAAGCTTATGTGGGAAAAGAGCAAAAGTTTATGTATGTCTCTAAAGTGCCTAAACCAAAGAAATATTATTATAGGCCTAAGATTGACAAAGCCCTTAGTACTACTACAGATGGGGGAGCTTATGATATCAATGCTTCATCTCTCGATAACACTTGATATACACTTTCTGCGCCTAGCTGAAAGGCGTTAAAGAAAAGCGCTTATGGGAGACAACCCATGTTTTTACTACAGTATTTTTGTTTTATATTTGAGTCTTGGATGTTGTTTACTACTGTAGCAACCTCATCCTTATCTTAGTTTTATGTTTTGTTGTGCCAAGTAAAGTCTTTGATAGTAAAGTAAATACTAGATTTGGATTACCGCGCAGAAACAGATTTCTTTGCTGTCACGAATCTGGGTCTAATTCTCTGTAGGTAACTCAGAAAATTAAGCCAATTTAGGTGAGTGATCCTCAGATATGTACGCAACTTTCATTCAATTTGGGCATTTTCATTTGAGCAAGTCTGGTGCCCTAATAAAATCCATCTTTACGGACTGTTCTGTTTTGACAGATTCTGCCTTTTATTTCGCATTGCCTCTTTTGCTATGTTGGATGAATTTCTTTGATCCATTAATGTCCAGTAGCTTTATGCAATGTCCAGAAGTGTTAAGATTGATTGTGTCACCTCTTAACATGTTAATTTTTATTGTGCACTAACCCTCTAATGAGTTGTTTCGAGTTTGGTGTGGAGGAAGTTTTCAAGGATCAAGAGAGGAGGATGATACAATATGATCAAGGAGAGTGAAAGCTCTAAGCTTGGGGATGCCCCGGTGGTTCACCCCTGCATATTCTAAGAAGACTCAAGCGTCTAAGCTTGGGGATGCCCAAGGCATCCCCTTCTTCATCGACAACATTATCGGGTTCCTCCCCGAAACTATATTTTTATTCCGTCACATCTTATGCACTTTGCTTGGAGCGTCGGTTTGTTTTTGTTTTTTGTTTTGTTTGAATAAAATGGATCCTAGCATTCACTTTGTGGGAGAGAGACACGCTCCGCTGTAGCATATGGACAAGTATGTCCTTAGGCTCTACTCATAGTATTCATGGCGAAGTTTCTTCTTCGTTAAATTGTTATATGGTTGGAATTGGAAAATGCTACATGTAGTAATTCTAAAATGTCTTGGATAATTTGATACTTGGCAATTGTTGTGCTCATGTTTAAGCTCTTGCATCATATACTTTGCACCCATTAATGAAGAAACACTTAGAGCTTGCTAATTTGGTTTGCATATTTGGTTTCTCTAGAGTCTAGATAATATATAGTATTGAGTTTTGAACAACAAGGAAGACGGTGTAGAGTCTTATAATGTTTTCAATATGTCTTTTATGTGAGTTTTGCTGCACCGGTTCATCCTTGTGTTTGTTTCAAATAACCTTGCTAGCCTAAACCTTGTATCGAGAGGGAATACTTCTCATGCATCCAAAATCCTTGAGCCAACCACTATGCCATTTGTGTCCACCATACCTACCTACTACATGGTATTTATCCGCCATTCCAAAGTAAATTGCTTGAGTGCTACCTTTAAAATTCCATCATTCACCTTTACAATATATAGCTCATGGGACAAATAGCTTAAAAACTATTGTGGTATTGAATATGTACTTATGCACTTTATCTCTTATTAAGTTGCTTGTTGTGCGATAACCATGTTTCGGGGACGCCATCAACTATTCTTTGTTGAATATCATGTGAGTTGCTATGCATGTCCGTCTTGTCTCGAAGTAAGAGAGATCTACCACCTTAATGGTTGGAGCATACATATTGTTAGAGAAGAACATTGGGCCGCTAACTAAAGCCATGATTCATGGTGGAAGTTTCAGTTTTGGACATATATCCTCAATCTCATATGAGAATAATAATTGTTGTCACATGCTTATGCATTAAAGAGGAGTCCATTATCTGTTGTCCATGTTTTCCCGGTATGGATGTCTAAGTTGAGAATAATCAAAAGCGAGAAATCCAAAATGCGAGCTTTCTCCTTAGACCTTTGTACAAGCGGCATGGAGGTACCCCATTGTGACACTTGGTTAAAACATGTGTATTGCGATGATCCGGTAGTCCAAGCTAATTAGGACAAGGTGCGGGCACTATTAGTATACTTTGCATGAGACTTGCAACTTGTAAGATATAATTTACATAACTCATATGCTTTATTACTACCGTTGACAAAATTGTTTCATGTTTTCAAAATAAAAGCTCTAGCACAAATATAGCAATCGATGCTTTCCTCTTTGAAGGACCATTCTTTTTACTTTTATGTTGAGTCAGCTCACCTATCTCTCTCCACCTCAAGAAGCAAACACTTGTGTGAACTGTGCATTGATTCCTACATACTTGCATATTGCACTTGTTATATTACTCTATGTTGACAATTATCTATGAGATATACATGTTACAAGTTGAAAGCAACCGCTGAAACTTAATCTTCCTTTGTGTTGCTTCAATAACTTTACTTTGATTTATTGCTTTATGAGTTAACTCTTATGCAAGAGTTATTGATGCTTGTCTTGAAGTACTATTCATGAAAAGTCTTTGCTTTATGATTCACTTGTTTACTCATGTCATTACCATTGTTTTGATCGCTGCATTCATTACATATGTTTACAAATAGTATGATCAAGGTTATGATGGCATGTCACTTCGAAATTATCTTTGTTATCGTTTTACATGCTCGGGACGAGCAGTAACTAAGCTTGGGGATGCTGATACGTCTCCGACATATCGATAATTTCTTATGTTCCATGCCACATTATTGATGATATCTACATGTTTTATGCACACTTTATGTCATATTCGTGCATTTTCTGGAACTAACCTATTAACAAGATGCCGAAGAGCCGCTTGTCGTTTTCTCGCTGTTTTTGGTTTCGTAAATCCTAGTAACGAAATATTCTCGGAATTGGACGAAATCAACGCCCAGGGTCCTATTTTGCCACGAAGCTTCCGGAAGACCGAAGAGGAGTCGAAGTGGGGCCACGAGGCGCCGCCACCATAGGGCGGCGCGGCCCAAGCCCTGGCCGCGCCGACCTATGGTGTGGGGCCCTCGTGTGGCCCCCCACGTTGCCCTTCCGCCTACTTATAGCCTCCGTCGCGAAACCCCCGATACGAAGAACCACGATACGGAAAACCTTCCGAGACGCCGCCGCCGCCAATCCCATCTCGGGGGATTCTCGGAGATCTCCTCCGCACCCTCGCCGGAGAGGGGATTCATCTCCCGGAGGACTCTTCACCGCCATGGTCGCCTCCGGAGTGATGAGTGAGTAGTTCACCCCTGGACTATGGGTCCATAGCAGTAGCTAGATGGTTGTCTTCTCCTCATTGTGCTTCATTGTTGGATCTTGTGAGCTGCCTAACATGATCAAGATCATCTATCCGTAATACTATATGTTGTGTTTGTCGGGATCCGATGGATAGAGAATACCATGTTATGTTAATTATCAAGTTATTACCTATGTGTTGTTTATGATCTTGCATGCTCTCCGTTATTAGTAGAGGCTCGGCCAAGTTTTTGCTCTTAACTCCAAGAGGGAGTATTTATGCTCGATAGTGGGTTCATGCCTCGCATTGATACCTGGGACAATGGACGTAAAGTTCTAAGGTTGTGTTGTGCTGTTGCCACTAGGGATAAAACATTGATGCTATGTCTAAGGATGTAGTTGTTGATTACATTACGCACCATACTTAATGCAATTGTCTCGTTGCTTTGCAACTTAATACTCGGAAGGGGTTCGGATGATAACCTCGAAGGTGGACTTTTTAGGCATAGATGCAGTTGGATGGCGGTCTATGTACTTTGTCGTAATGCCCAATTAAATCTCACCGTACTTATCATGACATGTATGTGCATTGTTATGCCCTCTCTATTTGTCAATTGCCCGACCGTAATTTGTTCACCCAACATGCTTTTATCTTATGGGAGAGACACCTCTAGTGAACTGTGGACCCCGGTCCATTCTTTTATACCGAAATACAAATCTGCTGCAATACTTGTTTTACCGTTTTCTCTCGCAAACAATCATCTTCCACACAATACGGTTAATCCTTTGTTACAGCGAAGTCGGTGAGATTGACAACCTCACCGTTTCGTTGGGGCAAAGTACTTTGGTTGTGTTGTGCAGTGTTCCACGTTGGCGCCGGAATCTCCGGTGTTGCGCCGCACTACATCCCGCCGCCATCAACCTTCAACGTGCTTCTTGGCTCCTCCTGGTTCGATAAACCTTGGTTTCTTTCTGAGGGAAAACTTGCTGCTGTGCGCATCATACCTTCCTCTTGGGGTTCCCAACGAACGTGTGAGTTACACGCCATCACCTACTTAAAGCCTTCGTCGCAAAACCCCCAGTACCGAGAGCCACGATACGGAAAACCTTCCAGAGACACCGCCGCCGCCAATCCCATCTCGGGGGTTCAGAGATCGCTCGCACCCCGCCGGAGGGGAAT
>NC_061508.1:113733801-113827357 GCF_022539505.1 Lolium rigidum | reverse complement strand
GATTTAGTGATCGGCGAAATGTTGGCACAAGAAGACGGTGGGAAGGAATACATTATTGCATACTTTAGTCGTCATTTTCTCGGCACCTTCACTCGGTACGTGTTTATTCAAAAAAAATTAAACATGTTTTTATATTATTATACATGTACCAATTTTTGGCATTATCTACTTTCTAGTATACGTGTGAAAACTTGCCAACGGACGTGTTTAATTATTTATGTTACAACAACCGATTCCTAGTGATTATATGGGAAGAGGAAATTACAACCTGTGAACACAATGGTATGTAAATGGGCATCCAAAGGAGCATCCATCCGAATGATGTAACACATATCGTGCAAGTGAATGAAGAAAAAGAAATCATACCAACTGACTTTTTGGGGCTAGATGAAACCACGACAAACTTCACAATATTATGGCCATCCAACCACAGCGGGAATTTCATGCCCTCATAAACAATACCGACCTAATTGAAAAGAACAAAATAGAAATTTCAGGCATTAGAACTGAACATGGAATTGTAAATAAGCAATATGGAAAATAATGAAGCGTGTTGCACAGATGATTTAATTCATTGCAAGACATGAATTAACAGCCAGGGGAACATGTGATTAATAATAAGAGATATTTTTCCGATAGAGCTTAGAAACTTCAGTAGGCCAATGAAATCAGCAAGCGCGGGAAATAAACTAACTAGTACCGAAAGCATAGAATACCTGCTGCAAGATGGTTTCTTCAGCCAAATCGGCACGGCTCTCCAGTATCTCCCAGTCATCCTCGCTAAAGGGCTCGATGCTGACCGAGTCAGCTCGGGTCAGAGAGCGAGCTACGCTGAGTTGAGCCACCGTTCCATCAGGCAGTGAAATGCACTCTGCCAGCTCCTGCGCAACCTGCAAGGCTCCACCATCTGAGGTCATGCCGCAAATACCCGGAGCATGCTTATTTCTATGCAATGTAGAGAGCGCGTTTAAGGTTATCAATTTGAGGATAATCGGAGATGATCATTGCAATTCTGCAACCCAGGGTCGGCAATTTACAAACTAGTATTGGATTAGATGACGACATTTACTCTAGAAAGTTCTTGATAGAAAAAGTTTGATCCCCAAAACTTCCCAAGCTAGCATTAGTTCGGTGAACGGTGCCAGTAAATTTGGAGTCCCGGAGGTTCGAAGCCTTTGCCGTCAATATATATATATGAAGGGCGGAACAGGGTCGTCACTCACCTCGATGGCGCGGGAGCGGGACGCGGCGCCGGACCAGGCGAGGGACCACCGCGCGCCGGCGGCGGCGCGGAGGTCGAGCGCGAGGACGGGCGGGAGGTCGCCGGAGGCGGAGGTGCGGGAGAGGGCCTGGATGAGGTGGAGCGGGAGCGCGACGAAGCAGCTCCGGGCGCCGCCGACGACGCGCACCTCCACCTCCATCCCACCACCGCTCCCCATGCCCTTCTGCCGGAGTTGGACTGATGGATTTACCTTCTGTTCGGAGTTCGGACGGATGGTCAAATAAGTCAACTGCCTGCTGATTTACTATTTTTTTCCGTGGAGCTGCCTTTTATAGCGGTGCGGATAGGGGGTTTTCATCAAAAGGAAATAGTTGGATGGAATTAATGGTAAGTCCCGTTTGGAAGGAATACAAAAGGCGCAAAACTTGACATGTCATGGAGTATCACAGAATCCTACAAGAATCAAAACCAAAATTAAAAATCTCTAAAACTATCATTTGGATGTCATGTCACGCAGAAAAAACACAAGAACCATAGAACAGAATGAAGAATACAGGCAGGATCTCATGTCTGGTTTCCTTCATAAGTACTGTATTTTACTCCTATGGAATGGTCAATTTCATAGGAATTCACAGGAATGTAGGATATCTATTATTTTGTTCTAAACGGTCTGAAAGAAAATTTCCCTCTAAGGCTCTAAGAATCTTATTCGCCAAAAAAAAACGGGGTCCTAAAATTATGGCAAGGCAGATCAGAGAGTAGCAACACGATGATGGTCTTTTTTATAAGTATATACATATATTTAAATACGAGTTTCACAAGAAAAAGCTAAATTTCTATTAGTCAGAGAAAATTCCCATGGGTCAACCGTGAGCGTCTGATTTTCGTATTCGCTCTCCAACGTGGTTCCAAGAAGTTTTACTACAAGCTCCAGATCACATGATTGACAACATTCTGTTGGTTGCATGGCGTGTTTGGTTTGCAAGGAATGAGGTAACTCGTGATAAACCTTTGCCATCGGTTGAGGGTTCAAAGAGATTTCTTTGCAGCTATTTGCGGACCTTACGGAACATGAAGGATCATCCAGTTGAGGCTATTATCAAAGGAAAGCAACTTGTGGTAGAGTCAGCTCAAAATCCAGATCGTTCAGCAAAAGTGAAGATTCCAGATAAACCGTGGTGTGTGTAAACCCCCGACTGGGTGGGTGAAACCCACGATCGATGATTCTTTCAAGGGAGATGATGCTCTGTTTGCGAGACGAGTTCGGAAATTTAATTTTCACTGCTTGTCGCTTTATTTCGTCTTGTGTTTCCCCTCTTGAAGCTGAACTAAAGGCATGCAAGGAAGGGCTCAACTAGCGTTGCATCGCTCTAAGCTTCCTATCAACATTGGAACAGACTGCTCAATGCTAGTGGATGCGGTGAGGGCCTCAACACTGGATATATCTCCTTTTACTTTCGCCTTGTGTCACTTGGTTAGGCTCGGGGCCTGGCGACATTGTTCAGTTCCTCGAGCTTGATCGATCTGTAACCCTTTGTGAGTAATAAAGTCCCCTTTTTGCCTGCAAAAAAAAAGAGCGGCAACAGACGATCCTGCACAGATTATTTCTTGAACAAAGCTTAAACAATCCCACTTTCATATCATATCATGTTTTCAACTCCTGTTAAACCAAGCTATCGAGCACCAGAAAAATCGTTGCTAACAGTGAAAGGACAACCAATTTACATCAAAGCCAATTGGCTGTTCTACTTTTGCTTTCTGATTTCTGTTTCATCTCCACTCAGTCCTCTGAGAAAGAAAAATGTTGTGCTCAGTTCAGACTCTTTTCTGAAAACATGTCCTTGAAGGTTCTTATCTGCTTGCAGCTGTAAGAGTCTTCTTGGCGTGTCATCGACTCATCATGACACAGGCAGCAGCACAGTTGTTGTCAGCTAATGGTGTGGACATCACCTGTTGAACGGTGGGTTCTTCTGAAACGCCTCAGGAGCAAACGACGGGAAGGACTGGGTGGTTCGCCCCCTCTCCCCCCTCGCATCGTGGTGATCAGCATTGAGCTCCCTCCTGTCATCTGGCTGCGCTCTCGTGTCCGCTTCATTCCTTTGAGATCCAGCTACAGCGGCGCTCATAACAGGCCCGCCGAAGAATATCGATTGTCCAGAGTGTGTCAGCCACTCAGAAGGCTGTCCGGATGGCAATGCTGAAGAAGATACATTCATCGGTGTGAGATTTCTGCCACGGTTGTTGTTGCTGCCTGGCTCACCACTTGGGTTTTCCAAGAAAGGCGGTGCTCTTGCCGGTTGATCAGCAGCAACGCGGCCATCAGCTCCCCTGGGTCTTGCGGGTGCGGGTGCTACCGACACGTACCGACCGGCGTCTTGATCCCAAACAACTGATGCTCTTCGGTTCTCCCTAACGTAGGACGTCGCTGACTGGAACATTGGGTTGGTGACCTGCTTAGTTGGAGGAACAGGCGGCCTTGGTATTGGCCTCTCTGGTGGTGGAGGTGGGCGGGATGATGGCATATTGATCTGCGTGTGAGGTGCAAGCTTGTGGATGTGGACCGGGCTGCCCACACTGCTGGCGCTCTGCGTGCCAGTCTCGTAGTCATCGTGGCTAGCGAGGCTCTGAGGATACGAGTTCTGAAGAGAAAACAGTTTCAGGCCACCCCTCTGTTCCCTTGCTGCGCTGTAATCAGCACTTATGCTGCTCCTGACACTGCCGTTGCCGCTGGAGCTAAGGTCGGCATCATGGCCCCCGCGGGCATCTCTGGGTCGGAGGACGGAGGACGATGCCCGAGCTCTTGCAGCAGCTTTCATCGCCTCATTGCCGTCCAGCTTCGCAAGCTTCCATGAACTGATTTTGACTTGCTTCTTGGCTTTGTTTGGTCTTTCAGCATGTCCTGTGGCATCAGGGTCGATGGTAGATGGTATCACGCCACGCTCCAAATGTGGGATAACTTCGTCTTGCTTCAACATAGGCACAAAAGTCACCAATAAAGCCTCCAAAAAAAATACTAATCTCTCGAAAAGATACAATATCAGATTGCTTAGCAAGCTTAAAATTCAGAAGGCGGGTATGCTCGTCGTCCAATGCTACCTTATCAACGAAAATCCTTGGAGGTGTGCACCATGCACCCTTGTAGTGAAGACCAAGAGAACTTCCGGCGCTGAATCCAGTAGTGGCTGAGTTTGTTGGGGAATAAATAATGTTTACCCTCTCTTCTTCCTCCTCATCTTGAGGTACTTCACTCATAGCTCTTATTGCGACAACATATTCATAAGTTGTGATCCCCTGACACAGAGCAAGCAAAAGAAATGTAACAATCCAATAAAAAAACAGGACCTTTGAATACGTACTACGCAAGGTGGGAATTGCGAGAAAACCTTTCTGATCAATAGCATGTGGAAGATGAACAGCTCTCCTAAAGGTCCGCAAGCAACTAGAGACAGAAGAGTAGATATTCCCTGTACATAAGAAATACACATTCAGTCAGCTAACGGCAAGGTCATACAAAAAAAATAGTGGAACAATTATCTTGCAGGGCTATACAGTTTTAGGCGTCTAATCATGATCTCCAAAATTTAATAGTTACGGAAATAAAGAATGACAGCTTACCACAATAACTGCAAATGCAGGACGAGATAATCCATAAATCTTGTCATGAATAATTTTTTCAGCATTCTTGTTGATGAAGCACAGAACAAAAACAGCAATGCCCATCCCAACTTCAATAGCAAGCTGTCATACATGAGGTCAGAAATAAATTAGCTTAGCAAGCAGATGATAAGTGAATAGAAGCTGCAAAAGTGCTATATTATTTTAAATATTATTTAGGTGACAATTAGGTATCAGGTAAGACCACTTTACAGACCCAGAGGAGACTGGTAGTCATCAGAGCAATAAATGTGAAATAGTTTTTGCGTCCAACACAGTTATTTAGCCACTGCAGCAGATGCAAACAAAAAAATCAGATATGCAAATAAAAACTGAAGGAAAATATAGCTTCTGTGTAAGAAATACCCGACAGTGATGATCAAATCCATCCACACACTTGTCACAACTTCTGCAATGTTTGCTGAATTGACAAACCTGAAATGTTTTCTACGTAAGTTAGAAAGATCTATATTGCAACCAAGTTTCTTGCTTCGTATAAGAAATAAAGCAAGCCCTTCTAGACTCCTTTCTTTTTGTAAATTAGCAAGATCTGGCGGTGTTGGTTTTCATTTTTTTACTTGTACCAAAGTTAGTGCAGAACGCTAAACAGATAGGACCTGTTGATAAGATGTGAGACATGGGAAATAAAATATTTCAAATTCAAACATCCACATATATGACTGTACCTCAGCGTTACATAATGTGCAGAACAGTGCACCTTCTCCATCAACTTCATTCTCTGAATCATCAGACTTCCTGCAATCCTCCTTACTAAACAAAGCACAAATGAAGCCTCCAATGTAGCACCCTGATCTTCTTCTTGGTGGTTGCACACTTATATTTATATTTGTATCTACAGCCGCTAAATCTCCTTGGTTAGAACGCACATTTTGAGAGCTCCTACAAGTAGATGTGGGGGAGTTTGTTCCAGTAGCAATGCCAGTTTTCCCAGGCAAATTTGTGCCCTGCAAGCCAGCATTACTTTCTGGTGCATTGACATAACCATCGTCAAACTTTGACATGATCCCAGGATCTGCAGGGTTTATAGTAGTGCACCGGATATAAAGGACGAAGACAGCAATTGCCTGAAGGAATTGCCACCAAGAATTGAAATAGTAAACACATAGAACGTAAAAAACAGCAGAGGAAAGTAACAATCCTTAAATGATGAGAAATAAATACAATATAGGTGCAATATGGCAGGCTTACCACAGGAGTGTAGATACCAATTGCGACATACTTAAGGATTTGTGTTCCCAAAAATGGTGCAAAGAAGGCGTAAAAAGCAGCCACCAGAAGTAAGAAAATAAAAATTGCAACGATCTGTTCAATAAGAGATTAAGAACATAGTCATTCCCCGGTCCAAAAGTATGAAATGGTCAACTTCAAGTCATATTTGAAATTTCTATCCGTGTATAAGGTGAACCGGAAAATGTGGGATGGAAAAACGCATAGAGGCATATGACCAACTATCGATAGCAGAACCTATGAAACGCACCGCCCAAATTTGTCGCATATGTATTGCTTTCTGACATTGCAATAAAGGTCTTGTCTTTGCAGGGCATTACAGACAGGAACAGTCCAACACCGCAAGTTTTTTCTTCTCTTTTAGCACAATTAAACACAAAGTTTGGATTTCAGAGGAATTGCATATTGTAGAATCAAATGGTACAAGTCCGGAAACTTGCAAACACTATAAAGCTAGTACTAGTTCTAAGTAACAGTAGTACAGTACTATAACCAATGCCATGGCCAAGGCATTACTTCAGGAGCTAGAGCTACTGGTTACTAAATGTGAATGAACCAAATAAGTTCGCTCCCTTTGCACCAATTTCAGTCGACTTGTGCGGACCAGAAGCCAATCCATGATTACAAAGGGGATCATCCAGATAAATAGGATGAAACCAAAGGGGGTCCCCGCTTCAAGACTACAAAAGACAACCCAGGTTCATGCCTAGTAGATGGGGGAATCAGGAATTTAAGGAGCCTGCCCTAGATAATTCTCCCAAACATGCTTTTTCTTTTCTTTTAACACAAAATTCACGCAGATCTTGAACAGGTCCCTTGTTGCTATAAACCAGGAGCAAGAATCCTCCACGCTGGCATTGCGCCCTAGAGACTGAACTCCGATTAAAAAGCTGCATTTGACATTTATCTCCTCCAATCAACGACACAACGAGAGTAGAAGACGAATTATCAACTGAATTCTCGCTGCTGATCTGAACCGAATCCCCCGACTTTATCGCGGCCCTTGCAAGGCAGTCCGCATGAGCTGAACTCGCCTAGTAAATTCTACCACTGTAAGAAAGAAGAGAAACAGGCCGTCGAAAATCTCACCTGGAATGTGTGTACCGGAGGCTGCCATCCGTTCTTCCTCACCATGGCGCGCGGCCCCCTCTTCCTCCCTCCTCTCTCGCCGCCTTTGCCCGTGGTTTCTCGAGGGCAGTTCGAGACCGGAGACGAACAGAACGAGGCTGGAGATTTCTTTCTTTATAAAAAGAAAAGGAAAGAACGAACCTCACTCACGCTCACACAAACTCTCTCTCCCTTCTTTTCTTCCTTGTTTCCTGGCGATTATCTTTTACCGGGTTTGGGTTTCCGTTGCTTTCTCGGTGCTTGTTAGTTGGGGATCAGTTGAGGGCTGGCGCGGAGGAATCTCGTGGCCTGCCCGCGGAGAGAGAAGAGAAGACTGAAGCAAAGTCAAAAGGGAGCTTCAGTCTCGGAACTGAAGATGTGCAGCAGAGAGCTTTGCCTTTTCTCGGCTCACTCTCTGCTCTGCCTCTTAGACTACTCATAGTGGGAGTAACTTCACTAGTAACTAAGTGTCCAACTCAGCAAATTTGCTTACGTGGCAGTAAGTTAATGAGGAGAGAGGAGGATGGAGTAACATAGCTAGTTACTGTAACATCACACTTCCCAAGGTACAATGAGTCTATAAGCTAATTAATGAAGACATATATGATACTCCCTCCGACTAGAATTACCTGCCGATCGGGTTTTTTGCGAAAACCCCCTCCCGCTTCTCCCGACCAATTTCGTGGTCCTCCTTCTTCTCCGCCCTAGAAAACATAGAGTAACATAGAGGAGGGAGTACTACTTTGATGTTACTAACCACTATAAATGTAGTAACATAGAGTAGTAACATGTGCATGTTACTACTCTATGTTATTTCCCACTATGACTAGTCTTAAATTCGCAGGTATTTCATGTCAAAAGAAAAAGCGAGTATTTTTCCTCTGGAAACGGACAGAATTACTATACTAAATGTTAGTTGGATTCGATACTACGTGGTACAGTACTGAACACGTATACAAAGTACTACGATAATGTTTCTCAAATGTAAACCAATGGAATTGCAGTACTCCTACTCAACCAAGCCTCAATCCGGTACTATAAAAAATATTGCTTGACCTGAAAGCATGCATGCATTGAATTAGTTAATTACTCTAGGTGGCACGTACGTACTAAACAACCTGATCCTCAATTTGTACTGTCTATGTATGCTAAGCTAAGCGTCATGTCGATGTGTGGGGTGCAGCCAAAGGAATGTTGGCCTCGTTTGTTTAGCAGAAAGAACAATTAAGTGTGGTAAGCGTAGGTAGATGAGTGCCGGATCGAATGATTGCTGGGCGCCTGGGCGTTAATCAGTCGATAATGATGCATCACATTTCAAGAAGTGCCAACCACTTTCTATGGCTTCTTCTCCCGGCAGGCGTGGTCTCTTCTCCTGGGCAGGTGTTCTCCTGGTCCAACACCTTTTTCTTCATCCTCGGCTTATTCTTCATTGAGGATGCTCATCCTTTCCTTTTTTGTTTTTTTATTCTTGTGGTTGTTTTGTGTTTCAGCTTTTGAGAAGCTTCTTATGCTTTTCTAGGTAGACGTGTTTCTTTTAGGGCATGGTCAGCGGGTGGCTTGAACTGACTGCCCCGCAGGCCTAGTTCGGTTCGGGTGTCAGATGATAGGCTCGGATGCTGCTTTGGGTTATCAGTAGTCTCCCTAGAAAGAGGCTGCCTCTCCGATAGAAAAGGTGCGGAGAGATGAGAGAGGAAGAGAGAAATGAGTGCATAATTGACGAAAGAGATTGGTAGCCCGAGCTTAGATGGAAAACAAATAAACTACTGCCTCACGTCTCCCTAGAAGTTGTTAGCTTCGAAAGCAGTATCATCGTATGCCACCATAGGTTGGTTCCTTAACAGGAAAATGTCATGATGGACGGACCTAGCAGACTCATTTTATTCGAGTGGTGAGATTACATTTTACAAAAAAAGGTCTAACAAGTTGCTAGCATAGCAAATTGGCCTTGTAATTTTACACAAAGAACCCTAGACTAAATAAAGTGAAAGCAATCGAGTCCTTCTCCATGGCTCAACTGATCTCGCTTGCACTCATGCCCAGCAACGCCGCTGCCTAGGACACGCCACTTGGGATGATGTCGTTGTGACTTCGCAGGATAGAGGAGAGTAAGGGCCTACGCATCGTCTTCACATCTGGAGGTAGAAGCATGACCATCTCATGGCCTAGATAAGCAAGGGAGAGATGGGCACCATCATCGCAAGTCTCGAGCTTGAGAACAACCGGGAACGTCTGCAGCCCGACTTCCAACCTCATGTCTGAAACCATCACCTCGATGGTTCGAGATCAGAGACTAGCCGACACACACCATCAGATCTAAGCCACCACTGGGCCTTTATTGAAGGGGATGCAGTGGTGAGATCACCTCCATATCTGGCTCCAGCTACTGGAGGACTGCAAATAGAAACGACACCACCAACCACCGGTCGCAAGCACCGTAGTTGAGCTCCCCGGCGGCATAACGTCAAATCCCTTGGGAATAGACCAACCTAGCTCGCCTACTACTACTATGCACAAAGGGGGGAAACTCACTCCGGTTAGCGAGGCTGCCTGAGGAGAAGGGGAGAGGAGCCAGGAGGAACTAGGGGGTGTGTTTGGTATCCCGGGGCTACTCAGAATCTCTCCTCCCAACCGAGATTTTAAGGGGATACAATGTTTGTTAGGACGGCTCTTCCCATCTGCGCACTGCTCAAGGGATACAGAAAATGTCCGAGAGCCGGGATGAGGAGCGAAGCTCAAATCGAGCTTCACAGCACGCCCAGGCTGAACTCATCCTGCAAAACACTATACAGGCCCGGCACCATCCCCGAGACCCTCATCCCCACCTATTATTCTTCTCATTTCTCCCCACCTCCTCTCCTGTCAACCTCCAGCCCGCCCTCCCGCCGCCGCGACGGACGAGCACCTCCACGCAGAGCTCCGCCGTGCCCAGGTCATGTCGCTGTCGGCCGCACTGATGTGGGCATTACCCTTCGCTTACCCGACATTAGTCTACCTCCTTTGGCCCAACAAGGGGCCCATAAGAATGGCCCTGGCCCAAGGTGTGGGCTCATACGTCGGTTACTACAGAGAAGACTTACAAGAAAATGGATTCTTGATGAACAAGGCAAGAAGATGTCGATACCGGAAATAATAGATTAGATCTTGATGTAACCTAGTCGAGTTCGGACAGGACTCTTGAGACCTGGCCTCCCATATAAAGGCCAGGAGAGGGCCAGCCGAACAAGAACACACGAAACCCGCACAATCTAGCATACACAAACCCTAGAAACATTGTCTCTCGGCGAGTTCACCATAGTAGTCTATCGGCTACCCCATTGTAACCTATTTTACTCGATAAATGAAGATCAGACAAGCAGGAAGTAAGGGTTTTACCTCATCGAGGGCCTCGAACCTGGGCAAATCTCGCTCCATGTTCGTTTGGTATCCGATGTCTCGTGTTAACTTGCAGGATTCCGTCAACCCCAAGCCCCTCATGGTGGGCATTGCCGAGGAGCCCCCTCGTTAATTGGCGCCGTCTGTGGGAAACCTGCTGGTTCAAGATACTTCATCGGTTGTTCCGACCATGTCGGCTACATCTTCGTCGGCATCACCACTACCATCGGCTCCATCGTCGCCGAACTCGGGGAACTCGATTCTCTTCGGGTCCTTCGAGTTCACTCCGCACACCGACGCGTTGCGTTCGGCCTTCTCAGGCCCGCGCAGCGGGATGGACATGACGTTCGGGAGCGTCCACTTCCGCGTTGACTCTAGTGGCGTTCTTCGGCTCCCAAACCCGATCGCTTCTGGCGCGGCGACAGCCACGACTTCATCGACAGCTACATCTACTGCTTCATCACCAATCGCGGTCGACCTATCGGTTGCACCGTCGGTGTCGACTCCGGCCTCTCTGTCATCGTAGCCATCACGTCGAACCATGCCCACCATGTCTGTCGGGTCTGATGACTCCGGGTCATCGGACCTGACATCGTACTACTGCCTCGACTACGACACCAGGCATGGACTTTGCTCGGATGCCTCTCCGTTCGTGTGCAGCGTCAAGTACTCCTTCGACGAAGAGGTCATCGACAACGCCATCCCTTTAGCCACGATGCAAGCGGCTCATCACCAAATATGCGTCATCGTCAACCCTCAAACGGGAGTCGAGATCTCCACGTGGGAGCACACCCCATGTGCCAATGGCGAGCGACGACGAGATGACGAAGCCAGCGGCAGCAATGTCGATAGCACTTTCACTGTCTCTAGGGAGGAGTGGGGTGCGGCTCGCAACGCCGTAATCAACAACACCCAAATCCCCATCGGAGTATCGACAGGCACCCTCAGCGCTTATCATGTCATTCTGGAGAAAAACTAAGCCCGGTTAGCTAAAGAGCAAGCTGACCTTGATTGGCGCCGGCAGGCTACCGATCTATCGAGCGAGCGATGAAGGGGGCTATCCTCTCTCGGGAGTGCCTCTAGGAGCAACCAAGGGTCTGGGAGATTCCGTCCGCGTATCCCCCGCCTCTCGGAGGCAGACACAAGAGAGATCACATCAAACCCCTCCAATCCATTCATGACAATGGATATGGCAGGCATGCTCAAGCCCAAAACTGTCGAAGGAGTGACAGCAAACCTCGCAGCTTATTTAATTACTAACCAGCCGACACCTGACAATCTGATGGCACCAGCTCATCGGGGTGCCCTGGAAAGTCTCGGAATCCTCGGGGACAAGCTCATCCCCAGGAAGGAGAAATCTACACATCACGACAGTGGTTCTCGGCATCGCTCATCATTAAAGGACGCTCACAACGATATTACGCAGAGTAAAATTGACAAGGCTCGCCGCCGACGTGATGCACGTGCTGGCTTTGACAGTGATGATTCTAAAGAAACTCAATAGCACGACGGTGAACTCCGTGGTGCTGATTGCCTTAGCCACAAAATTTGAGAGGCGATTCCACCGAAGAGATTCAAGCCAACACCTACCGATGTTGCCAAGTACGACGGTCAGCAGGAGCCGAGATCATGGATAGATGACTATCTACATACTGTGATCCTGCACAAGTGGAATCAAGTGGCGGCGATGCAGTGTCTACAACTGTACCTCAAAGATTCGGCACGAGTATGGATGAGGCCTGCCGAAAGGATCCATCAAGATTTGGTCGACGGCTTCGTCAAAAACTTTCAAGCCACATACAAGAGACCCATTGGAGTTGAAGAGCTACGCCAATGCCACCAAAAGCCAAAGAAGTCGATGCGTTCATATATCGGGTGCTTCACCAAACTTCTGAATGCTGCCAAAGATGTCTCTGTTGACAGGGCAATCGACTCTTTCATCGATGGCATCCGACGAGAATCCTACATCAAAGAACTCAGGCATAAGAAGCCAAAAACTATCACCAAACTCATGGAGATTGCCAACAGTTGGGCTGATGGTGAAGACCATGTACGAAAACCGCGCCCATGCAACAATGATGAAGAGGATGATCAAAAGCACGAAAACGATTCGGGTCATCGACGCGACCGGAGCAAAAAGAGGAGAGACCATGGGTATAAAACCTTCGGTGATGCCAACATCGTTGCAACAAGCTACACTGATTGACGCGATGATCGGTATGATGATCCGCGTACTGACCGACGCGACAATCGTCGAGATAGCAACCGCAGCGGGTCCGGAGGAAGTCGAGGTAATTGGAGGGATCGACCACCACTAGTATCGGAGCTACCGTTCGCGGAGCAACTGAACGCTCCTTGTTACATACATGCATACATCGACCTGAAGGACAACGTCAAGAAGTTGAGCCATCTGCTCAGGGACTGTCGACAGTTCCTCGAGCTCCAAAAGTTTAACAAATCAGCCAAAGGATAAACATACCCAACGGCAAGGATCGCAACCCCCTAACCCGCCACCTGCACCACAACATCAAGTTCAGCAAGTCCAGCCTCGCGCACCAGGGAATTTGGATCTCTCCCATCCAGTGACCTTTTTCCTTCTCTGCTCGAGTAGAGGTACCGGCGGTGATGTTCTTGGTGCGCTTGGTCCGAGGAGGCATGGCGGCGAAGCAACGACACGTAGGAAGAGAGGGAAAAGCTTGGTGTAGGACATGCACATGGTGGTGGAGAACGCAGGCAATGGCAGGAGCAGAGGAGCTTGTGCGGCAGAGTGAACAAGAGGAAATGAGATCTAGTATTACCCCTTTAACCTAGAAGATGAAACGGTTGTACCATTGGATGCGCGTGAAACAATCTCGGCCTTACGCGTGGCAGGGAAGTAAAAATACTTTTAAAGTTTAGTTTGGAAATAGAGGAGTTACTGCGCGCGTGTCGGGAATTTTGGAGAACGTGCGAGCCCCACTTCGTGCGACGTGGGGGGAGAGTAGAAATTTTGGACCCACAGAACAGTGGTCCACTGATACGTCTCCGACGTATCGATAATTTCTTATGTTCTATGCCATATTATTGATGATACCTACATGTTTTATGCACACTTTATGTCATATTCGTGCATTTTCTGGAACTAACCTATTAACAAGATGCCGAAGTGCCGGTTCTCGTTTTCTGCTGTTTTTGGTTTCAGAAATCCTAGTAACGAAATATTCTCGGAATTGGACGAAATGAAGACCCAGGGGCCTATTTTTCCACGGAGCTTCCAGAAGACCGAAGAACATACGAAGTGGGGCCACGAGGTGGCGACACCACATGGCGGCGCGGCCAAGGGGGGCCCGCGCCGCCCTATGGTGTGGGCCCCTCGTCAGGCCCCCGACTCTGCCCTTCCGCCTACTTAAAGCCTCCGTCGCGAAACCCCTAGGCGAAAAACCATGATACGGAAAACCTTGCGAGACGCCGCCGCCGCCGATCCCATCTCGGGGGATTCTGGAGATCTCCTCCGGCACCCTGCCGGAGAGGGGATTCATCTCCCGGAGGACTCTACACCGCCATATTCGCCTCCGGAGTGATGAGTGAGTAGTTCACCCCTGGACTATGGGTCCATAGCACTAGCTAGATGGTTGTCTTCTCCTCATTGTGCTTCATTGTTGGATCTTGTGAGCTGCCTAACATGATCAAGATCATCTATCTGTAATACTCTATGTTGTGTTTGTCGGGATCCGATGGATAGAGAATACCATGTCATGTTAATTATCAAGTTATTACATATGTGTTGTTTATGATCTTGCATGCTCTCCGTTACTAGTAGAGGCTCGGCCAAGTTTTTGCTTTTAACTCCAAGAGGGAGTATTTATGCTCGATAGTGGGTTCATGCTCGCATTGACACCTGGGACGATGATGAGAAAGTTCTAAGGTTGTGTTGTCGTTGTTGCCACTAGGGATAAAACATTGGCGCTATGTCCGAGGATGTAGTTGTTGATTACATTACGCACCATACTTAATGCAATTGTCCGTTGTTAGCAACTTAATGCCGGAGGGGTTCGGATGATAACCTCGAAGGTGGACTTTTTAGGCATAGATGCGGTTGGATGGCGGTCTATGTACTTTGTCGTAATGCCCAATTAAATCTCACTATACTTATCATGTCATGTATGTGCATTGTTATGCCCTCTCTATTTGTCAATTGCCCGACCGTAATTTGTTCACCCAACATGCTTTTATCTTATGGGAGAGACACCTCTAGTGAACTGTGGACCCCGGTCCATTCTTTTAATACTTGAAATACAAATCTGTCGCAATACTTGTTTTACTATTTTCTCCGCAAACAATCATCTTCCACACAATACGGTTAATCCTTTGTTACGGACAAGCCGGTGAGATTGACAACCTCATCTGTTTCGTTGGGGCAAAGTACTTTGGTTGTGTTGTGCGAGGTTCCACGTTGGCGCCGGAATCTCCGGTGTTGCGCCGCACTACATCCCGCCGCCATCAACCTTCAACGTGCTTCTTGACTCCTACTCGGTTCGATTAAACCTTGGTTTCTTGCGAGGGAAACTTGCCGCTGTGCGCATCACACCTTCCTCTTGGGGTTCCCAACGGACGTGTCAACTACACGCATCAAGTAAATTTACGGCGCCGTTCGTTGGGGAGATCAAGACACGGCTGCAAGGGGAGTCTCCACTTCTCAACCTCTTTACTTTGTTTTTGTCTTGCTTTATTTTATTTACTACTTTGTTTGTCTGCATTATATCAAAACACAAAAAAATTAGTTACTTGTTTTACTTTACTTAATATCATGCATGTTTTTATTTCACTAGTTAAGCATAATGGAAAACAACAAAAATATGAGAGATCTTTATGAACTTTATCTTGAATTAGGACATGATGTGTTTGAAGAGAGAATTTAAAAACCCATGGAACTTTATATGCATGCTGATGGGAATGTTATTACTATGGATGCTTTGAACACCATTGTTGCTAATGCTATGGAAAATTCTAAGCTTGGGGAAGCTGGCTCTGATGAGCATGATCTTTTTAGTCCCCCAAGCATTGAGGAGAAAATTTTCTTTTATGATTACAATATGCCTCCTATATATGATGATAGCCGCTTTGTTGAATTTGCTCCCACTACAACTAATAAAATTGATTATGCTTATGTGGAGAGTAATTATTTTATGCATGAGACTCATGATAATAATGCTTTATGTGATAGTTATATTGTTGAGTTTGCTCATGTTGCTACTGAAAGTTATTATGAGAGAGGAAAATATGGTTGTAGAAATTTTCATGTTACTAAAATGCCTCTCTATGTGCTGAAATTTTTGAAGCTACACTTGTTCTATCTTCCTATGCTTGTTGCTTTGCTCTTCATGAACTTGTTTATTTACAAGATTCCTATGCATAGGAAGCATGTTAGACTTAAATGTGTTTTGAATTTGCTTCTTGATGCTCTCTTTTGCTTCAAATACTATTTCTTGCGAGTGCATCATAAAAACTGCTGAGCCCATCTTAACGGCTATAAAGAAAGAACTTCTTGGGAGATAACCCATGTGTTATTTTGCTACAGTACTTTGTTTTATATTTGTGTCTTGGAAGTTGTTTACTACTGTAGCAACCTCTCCTTATATTAGTTTTATGTTTTGTTGTGCCAAGTAAAGTCTTTGATAGAAAAGTAAGTACTAGATTTGGATTACTGCGCAGTTCCAGATTTCTTTGCTGTCACGAATCTGGGTCTACCTCCCTGTAGGTAGCTCCGAAAATTAAGCCAATTTACGAGCATGATCCTCAGATATGTACGCAACTTTCATTAAATTTGAGCATTTTCGTTTGAGCAAGTCTGGTGACCTAATAAAATCCATCTTTACGGACTGTTCTGTTTTGACAGATTCTGTCTTTTATTTCGCATTGCCTCTTTTGCTATGTTGGATGAATTTCTTTGATCCACTAATGTCCAGTAGCTTTATGCAATGTCCAGAAGTGTTAAGAATGATTGTGTCACCTCTGAACATGTGAATTTTTATTATGCACTAACTCTCTAATGAGTTGTTTCGAGTTTGGTGTGGAGAAAGTTTTCAAGGATCAAGAGAGGAATATGATGCAATATGATCAAGGAGAGTGAAAGCTCTAAGCTTGGGGATGCCCCGGTGGTTCACCCCCGCATATTCTAAGAAGACTCAAGCGTCTAAGCTTGGGGATGCCCAAGGCATCCCCTTCTTCATCGACAACATTATCGAGTTCCTCCCCCGAAACTATATTTTTATTCCGTCACATCTTATGCACTTTGCTTGGAGCGTCGGTTTGTTTTTGTTTTTTGTTTTGTTTGAATAAAATGGATCCTAGCATTCACTTTATGGGAGAGAGACACGCTCCGCTGTAGCATATGGACAAATATGTCCTTAGGCTCTACTCATAGTATTCATGGCGAAGTTTCTTCTTCGTTAAATTGTTATATGGTTGGAATTGGAAAATGCTACATGTAGTAACTCTAAAATGTCTTGGATAATTTGATACTTGGCAATTGTTGTGCTCATGTTTAAGCTCTTGCATCATATACTTTGCACCCATTAATGAAGAAATACTTAGAGCTTGCTAATTTGGTTTGCATATTTGGTTTCTCTAAAGTCTAGATAACATCTAGTATTGAGTTTTGAACAACAAGGAAGACGGTATGGAGTCTTATAATGTTTACAATATGTCTTTTATGTGAGTTTTGCTGTACCGTTCATCCTTGTGTTTGTTTCAAATAACCTTGCTAGCCTAAACCTTGTATCGAGAGGGAATACTTCTCATGCATCCAAAATACTTGAGCCAACCACTATGCCATTTGTGTCCACCATACCTACCTACTACATGGTATTTATCCGCCATTCCAAAGTAAATTGCTTGAGTGCTACCTTTAAAATTCCATCATTCACCTTTGCAATATATAGCTCATGGGACAAATAGCTTAAAAACTATTGTGGTATTGAATATGTACTTATGCACTTTATCTCTTATTAAGTTGCTTGTTGTGCGATAACCATGTTTCGGGGACGCCATCAACTATTCTTTGTTGGATATCATGTGAGTTGCTATGCATGTCCGTCTTGTCCGAAGCAAGAGAGATCTACCACCTTCATGGTTGGAGCATGCATATTGTTAGAGAAGAACTTTGGGCCGCTAACTAAAGCCATGATTCATGGTGGAAGTTTCGGTTTGGACATATATCCTCAATCTCATATGAGAATAATAATTGTTGCCACATGCTTATGCATTAAAGAGGAGTCCATTATCTGTTGTCCATGTTGTCCCGGTATGGATGTCTAAGTTGAGAATAATCAAAAGCGAGAAATCCAAAATGCGAGCTTTCTCCTTAGACCTTTGTACGGGCGGCATGGAGGTACCCCATTGTGACACTTGGTCAAAACATGTGCATTGCAAAGATCCGGTAGTCCAAGTTAATTAGGACAAGGTGCGGGCACTATTAGTATACTATGCATGAGACTTGCAACTTGTAAGATATAATGTACATAACTCATATGCTTTATTACTACCGTTGACAAAATTGTTTCATGTTTTCAAAATAAAAGCTCTAGCACAAATATAGCAATCGATGCTTTCCTCTTTGAAGGACCATTCTTTTTACTTTTATGTTGAGTCAGTTCACCTATCTCTCTCCACCTCAAGAAACAAACACTTGTGTGAACTGTGCATTGATTCCTACATATTTGCATATTGTACTTGTTATATTACTCTATGTTGACTATTATCCATGAGATATACATGTTACAAGTTGAAAGCAACCGCTGAAACTTAATCTTCCTTTGTGTTGCTTCAATGCCTTTACTTTGATTTATTGCTTTATGAGTTAACTCTTATGCACGACTTATTAATAATTGTCTTGAAGTACTATTCATGAAAAGTCTTTGCTTTATGATTCACTTGTTTACTCATGTCATTACCATTGTTTTGATCGCTGCATCCACTACATATGTTTACAAATAGTATGATCAAGGTTATGATGGCATATCACTTCGAAATTATCTTTGTTATCGTTTTACCTGCTCGGGACGAGCGAGAACTAAGCTTGGGGATGCTTGATACGTCTCCGACGTATCGATAATTTCTTATGTTCTATGCCATATTATTGATGATACCTACATGTTTTATGCACACTTTATGTCATATTCGTGCATTTTACGGAACTAACCTATTAACAAGATGCCGAAGTGCCGGTTCTCGTTTTCTGCTGTTTTTGGTTTCGAAATCCTAGTAACGAAATATTCTCGGAATTGGACGAAACGAAGACCCAGGGGCCTATTTTTCCACGGAGCTTCCAGAAGACCGAAGAACATACGAAGTGGGGCCACGAGGTGGCGACACCACATGGCGGCGCGGCCCCCCCTGGGGGCCGCGCCGCACTATGGTGTGGGCCCCTCGTCAGGCCCCCGACTCTGCCCTTCCGCCTACTTAAAGCCTCCGTCGCGAAACCCCTGAGGCGAAAAACCACGATACGGAAAACCTTACTGAGACGCCGCCGCCGCCGATCCCATCTCGGGGGATTCGGAGATCTCCTCCGGCACCCTGCCGGAGAGGGGATTCATCTCCCGGAGGACTCTACACCGCCATGGTCGCCTCGGGAGTGATGAGTGAGTAGTTCACCCCTGGACTATGGGTCCATAGCGGTAGCTAGATGGTTGTCTTCTCCTCATTGTGCTTCATTGTTGGATCTTGTGAGCTGCCTAACATGATCAAGATCATCTATCTGTAATACTCTATGTTGTGTTTGTCGGGATCCGATGGATAGAGAATACCATGTCATGTTAATTATCAAGTTATTACATATGTGTTGTTTATGATCTTGCATGCTCTCCGTTACTAGTAGAGGCTCGGCCAAGTTTTTGCTTTTAACTCCAAGAGGGAGTATTTATGCTCGATAGTGGGTTCATGCCCGCATTGACACCGGGATAGTGACGAGAAAGTTCTAAGGTTGTGTTGTCTTGTTGCCACTAGGGATAAAACATTGGCGCTATGTCCGAGGAAGTAGTTGTTGATTACATTACGCACCATACTTAATGCAATTGTCTCGTTGTTAGCAACTTAATGCTGGAGGGGTTCGGATGATAACCTGAAGGTGGACTTTTTAGGCATAGATGCGGTTGGATGGCGGTCTATGTACTTTGTCGTAATGCCCAATTAAATCTCACTATACTTATCATGTCATGTATGTGCATTGTTATGCCCTCTCTATTTGTCAATTGCCCGACTGTAATTTGTTCACCCAACATGCTTTTATCTTATGGGAGAGACACCTCTAGTGAACTGTGGACCCCGGTCCATTCTTTTAATACTTGAAATACAAATTTGCTTGCAATACTTGTTTTACTATTTTCTCTGCAAACAATCATCTTCCACACAATACGGTTAATCCTTTGTTACAGCAAGCCGGTGAGATTGACAACCTCACCGTTTCGTTGGGGCAAAGTACTTTGGTTGTGTTGTGCGGGTTCCACGTTGGCGCCGGAATCTCCGGTGTTGCACCGCACTACATCCCGCCGCCATCAACCTTCAACGTGCTTCTTGACTCCTACTGGTTCGATTAAACCTTGGTTTCTTACTGAGGGAAACTTGCCGCTGTGCGCATCACACCTTCCTCTTGGGGTTCCCAACGGACGTGTCAACTACACGCATCATCCACCAACAGTCGTGCCTTCCTGAGGCGACAACACATGGTCTTCGTCAGCGTCAACGTCAAGTTTGAGAAAATATTCGAGTTAACATGACAATATATGACGAGAAGTATAAATCTGGAGCCTATGTCCAGTTGCAAGCAGCCGACCATATGCTCAAGGGCTACTCTTATTAGCAGTATAGATTATACTGCTGATAAGACAAGGTGAATGATGAAAAAATATAGAGTTGGTTAACAACAAAGTTGAGCCTACACCCAAGTGCAAACACTCTATTGTAGCCTCGGGGGCTACTCCCATTGGGAGCGCTGGTCGCGCACCCGATGAAAATTGATAATAAAGAAAGCAAGATAGCAAGACAATATAGAATGGAACCGAAGAATTTCAGTTGTGTGCATACATCTTTGAGTTTCATAAAAATCGTCATGTACTCCCATCGGGAGTCAAGATATTATTCGGTGAAATACATCAAGCTGAAGAAATGGAGTATTCCATCAGCCGAACAAAGACACTCGATAATATATATTCTCAGAGCGCGTCCGTCGCGATAAAAACTCTAAATGTCGTGACATGCAAAAGGGTCACGAAGGTAAGACCCCAGGATCCATCATGTGTGGCGTGGTATTGCACCTGAATGCGCTCTCCCATTTTACCACATCAACATATGTGAAGAAAAATCCCAGCGAACGCGTTGGGTACTTGATAAAATAGTTGGAATTCAGTTTTCGGTAAGTCCTAAAGTGGCACGTACTAAGTTACACCAGTATCCCAGGTTCGAGTCCAGGGACTTGAATTTGAAGTAGGTTTATGCGGATTTTCCACAAGAGCAATTAACTGGTACCTGATCCGTCAGATGAACCAGCCTCATTTACCCTCATCCCTGACAATATAGATAATAGAAGGTTGTGTGTAATTCAGAAGTTGAAAGATGAAAATTTTGCCCGACTCTATGACTCGAGTAAAATCTCGGGGGCTACTAACATAGGTATGCCTGAGTGACATGTCGCATGAATACCCCTGGTCCATAATTGACGAAGAAAGCCCATGGAATCGAAGATTTCGAGGCCCATAAGGTTGAAGATGTTTGGATTAGGAAAATAGAGTTATTATAGGAAACCTGTATCAATATAGGGAAAGACCCAGCGCGGCCCGATAATCTGTACTTGTACGACATGGAAAACCCTCGGCTTCACCTCCTATATAAAGGGGAAGCTGTGGTCAAAATAAGGATCGAATCATTGAAAACCATAGCCACCATTTTTTGTTGAGTTGGACGCCTTTGTTCGTATGACAACCTTCGAGATCTACTTGCCCTCTACTTTCTACCAAAACCTAAGTCTACAATCTGTAGGCATTGACGAGTCGATACCTCGTGACATGGAGCTGAAGACATGTGGTTTGAGGGAATAGAGTCAATATAGGGAAACTTGTAGCAATATATGGAAAGTCCCAACGTGGCCCGATGTTTGTATACTTGTACATCACGAAAAGCCTCGGATTCGCCTCCTATATAAGGGCAAAGTTGAGGTCGAAGAAAGGATCGATCATTACTAAACCCTAGCCACCGTTTCTTTCTAGTTAGGCATATTTGTTCGTCTGATGTTGTGGGTATACTTCATGGGTGTACCATCGACAGTGCCTAGATCCGGCAAGCCCGGGTGGCCCATAGACGGTGATGGTGGCATGGGGCCCATCGGGCGGCCCAGTTGCTGTAGATCAAGATGGATGAAGTCCAACCCAGGAACAAGGAGCTGGATCCACCGACCAACTCTTGAAGTCGGATCCGGCCTGGCCCATTAGGGGTAGCCGGATCCGGTATGACGTGTAAGGGAAGGCGGATCCTTGACGTACACGGCAAGATAACATACCGTAGTTAGGTAACTTGTATTCCAGCTAGGACTCTCCGTGTAAAC
Source organism: Lolium rigidum (assembly GCF_022539505.1). Lineage (NCBI taxonomy): Eukaryota > Viridiplantae > Streptophyta > Magnoliopsida > Poales > Poaceae > Lolium > Lolium rigidum. Next base: position 113,805,182 of record NC_061508.1, on the reverse strand, counting down.
CCTAGATCCATGCGCCTTTATAAGCCGGATCCTGGGATCCCTAGAGGCACAACCACAACTCATTGTAACAACGCGAAAGCGCCCATATAATTCCAGACAAGTAGTAGTAGGCCCTGTCCTCGAGCAGGTGTTCTGAAGCTGGGTAAATCGCGTACCACTGTTCCGAGGACTCTCCGCCCTATGGCCCCTACTTCTTCTCCCCCTCGTGAGGATCCCTCCTCCGAGGTGTCGTCGATTAGGCAATGACAGTTGGCACCCACCGTGGGGCCTGCGGCGTCTGGAGGCCGGAACCGGGAGGGTTCTACCTTCGGAGGCATCGGTGACACCATCGACGTAAAGTTGGATTTACGCCTAATTCACATCGAGTAGACCCTGTTATTGTGAGAATTCTTAATTCAAGAGTTGTAGGGAGGGACTTATGTCACCACAAACCGAAACTAAAGCAAGTGTTGGATTTCAAGCTGGTGTTAAAGATTATAAATTAACTTACTACACCCTGGAGTATGAAACAGATCTATCCTGATGGTAGCAAGAGTAACAATACGGTCTATAATGCTACCTCAACATGTATAGTAAAAAAAATACTACGTAAAGAAAAAGGGGGTATGAAATATCCATAGTTGATGCATTAGATGGACGCCAAGTGATTGATACTATACCTCCCGGACCAGAACTTCTTGTTTCAGAGGGGGAATCCATCAAGCTTGATCAACCATTAACAAGTGATACGTCTCAAACGTATCTATAATTTCTTATGTTCCATGCTAGTTTTATGACAATACCTACATGTTTTGCTTACACTTTATATCGTTTTGATGCATTTTCCGGAACTAACCTACTAACAAGATGCCGAAGTGCCAGTTCCTGTTTTCTGCTGTTTTTGGTTTCAGAAATCTTACACATGAAATATTCTCGGAATTGGACGAAACAAAAGCCCATGATCTTATTTTTCCACGGAGCTTCCAGAACATCGAAGAAGAGTCGGAGACGGGCAGCAGGGGGCCCACACCATAAGGCGACGCGGGTGGCCCCCTGGCCGCGCCACCTGGTGGGGAGGCCGCCCCCTGGCTCCTCCGAGGCCGCCCTTCCGCCTATATATTCTCTCCGCCTCGAAAACCCTAAAAAGATAAGCCACGGGACGAGAAAAGTTACGCAGCCGCCGCCATCGCGAAGCCAAGTTCGGGGGACAGAAGTCTCTGTTCTGGCACGCCGCCGGGACGGGGAATTGTCCCCGGAAGGCATCTCCATCGACACCACCGCCATCTCCATCACCGCTGCTGTCTCCCATGATGAGGAGGGAGTAGTTCTCCCTCGAGGCTAAGGGCTCTACCGGTAGCTATGTGGTTAATGTCTCTCTCATGTACCTCAATACAATGATCTCATGAGCTGCCTTACATGATTGAGATCCATATGATGAGCTTTGTATCACTATTAATCTAGGTGCTACTCTAGTGATGTTATTAAAGTAGTCTATTCCTCCTTCATGATGTAATGTGGACAGTGTGTGCATCATGTAGTACTTGGCGTAGGTTATGATTGTAATCTCTTGTAGATTATGAAGTTAACTATTACTATGATAGTATTGATGCGATCTATTCCCCCTTTCATAGCTATTGTTGACGGTGTGTATGCTATGTTAGTACTCGGTCTAAATTGCAACGGTCTATTATGCTCTAGAGGTTACTTAAATATGAACTCCGAATGTTGTGGAGCTTGTTTACTCCGGCTTGAGGGAGCTCTTGTAGCCCTACACAATGAATGGTGTTTGTTATCAAACAAGAGAGTGTATGTAGCACAAGTGAGGAGAAGTTATTTATTTATTATGTGATCAATGTTAAGAGTGTCCACTAGTGAAAGTATGATCCCTAGGCCTTGTTTCCAAATACTGCAAACATCGCTTGTTTCTTGTTTTCTTGCATCTTTACTTCCTGCAATATTACCACCATCTATACCACCTGTGTTTTACTATCTCTTCGCCGAACTAGTGCACCTATACATCTGAAAAGTGTATTAGGTGTGTTGGGGACACAAGAGACTTCTTGTATCTTAATTGCAGGGTTGCTTGAGAGGAATATCTCTGACCTCTACCTCCCTGAGTTCGATAAACCTTGGGTGATCCACTTAAGGGAAACTTGCTGCTGTTCTACAAACCTCTGCTCTTGGAGGCCCAACACTGTCTACAGGAATAGAAGTGTGCGTAGACATCAAGCTATTTTCTGGCGCCGTTGCCGGGGAGGTAAGTTAAAAGGTATTCACATCCTCCGACTACTAAGCTATTTCCTAGCACTGTTGCCGGTGTGTGAGTACTCGAAGATATTTCCTTTAGATCCTGCAATTATATCTTTTTGTTTCTTGTTTTCACTAGTTAGGCTTAATGGAAAACAACAACAAAATGAGAGATCTTTATGAACTTTATCTTGAATTAGGACATGATGTGTTTGAAGAGAGAATTAAAAAACCCATGGAACTTTATATGCATGCTAATGGGAATGTTATTAGTATGAATTATTTGAACACCATTGTTGCTAATGCTATGGAAAATTCTAAGCTTGGGGAAGCTGGTTTTGATGAGCATGATATTTTTAGTCCCCCAAGTTTTGAGGAGAAAATTTTCTTTGATGATACTTTACCTCCTATTTATGATGATTATAATGATAGTGATATTTTGGTTCCACCTACTATGGAGGATAAAGGTTATTATGATTATACCATGCCTGCAATTTATGATGATTACAATGATGGTTATGGTAGTTTTACTCCCACTATTACTAATAAAATTGATTATGCTTATGTGGAGAGTAATAATTTTATGCATGTAGCTCATGATAAGAATGTTTCATGTGATAGTTATATTGTTGAGTTTGTTCATGATGCTACTGAAAGTTATTATGAGAGAGGGAAACATGGTTATATGCATCTTAATAATATTAAGTTTCCCCTCTTTATGTTGAGAATCTTGAAGTTGCGCTTGTGTTGCCTTTCTATGCTTGTTGCATTGTGCTTACATGACTTGTTTATTTACAAGATTCCTTTTCATAGGAAGTGGGTTAGGCTTAAATGTGTTTTGAATTTGCTTCTTGATGCTCTCTTTTACTTCAACTCTTATTTCTTGCGTGAGCATCATTAAAATTACCGAGCCCATCTTAATGGCTATAAAGAAAGCACTTCTTGGGAGACAACCCATGTTTTATTTTGCTACTGTTTTGTTGTGTCTTGGAAGTTGTTACTACTGTAGCAACCTCTCCTTATCTTTATTTTATTGCATTGTTGTGCCAAGTAAAGTCTTTGATAGTAAGGTTGATACTAGATTTGGATTACTGCGCAGAAACAGATTTCTTACTGTCACGAAATTGAGCAGCCCCGTCTGTAGATAACTCAGAAAAATCTACCAATTTACATGCGTGATCCTCAGATATGTACGCAACTTTCATTCAATTTGAGCTTTTTCATCTGAGCAGGTTAAGTGCCCCAGAAAAATTCGTCTTTACTGACTGTTCTGTTTTGGCAGATTCTGCCTTTTATTTCGCATTGCCTCTTTTACTGTGTTGAGTGGATTTCTTTGTTCCATTAACTTCCTGTAGCTTTGGGCAATGTCCAGAAGTGTTAAGAATGATTGTGTTACCTCTGAACATGTGAATTTTTGATTATGCACTAACCCTCTAATGAGTTTTTTTTGAGTTTGGTGTGGAGGAAGTTTTCAAGGATCAAGAGAGGAGGATGATACAATATGATCAAGAAGAGTGAAAAGTCTAAGCTTGGGGATGCCCCCGTGGTTCATCCCTGCGTATTTCAAGAAGACCCAAGCATCTAAGCTTGGGGATGCCCAAGGCATCCCCTTCTTCATCGACAACTTATCAGGTCACCTCTAGTGAAACTATATTTTTATTCCGTCACATCTTATGTACTTTACTTGGAGCGCCTGTGTGCTTTTATTTTTGTTTTGTTATTTTCATTCTCTGAATAAATTCATGCTTGTGTGGGAGAGAGACACGCTCCGCTTTTTCATATGAACACTCTTCTTCTTAGTTCTATCTTTAATGTTCATGGCGGAGTTGAAACTGCTTCGTTAATTGCTATTTGGTTGGAAACAGAAAATGCTTCATGTGATAATTGGTATATGGTCTTGAATAATTTGATACTTGGCAATTGTTTTGAGCTCTCTTAGATCATGTTTAAGCTCCTGCATCATGTACTTTGCACCTATTAATGAAGAACTACCATAGAGCTTGTTGAAATTTGGTTTGCATGATTGGTCTCTCTAAGGTCTAGATATTTTCTGGTGAAGTGTTTGAACAACAAGGAAGACAGTGTAGAGTCTTATAATGCTTGCAATACGTTCTTATGTAAGTTTTGCTGTACCGGTTCATACTTGTGTTTGCTTCAAACAACCTTGCTATCCAAAGCCTTGTACTGAGAGGGAATGCTTCTCGTGCATCCAAAACCTTGAGCCAAAACCTATGCCATGTGTGTCCACCATATCTACCTACTATGTGGTTTTTTCTGCCATTCCAAGTAAATACTTCATGTGCTACCTTTAAACAATTCAAAAGCTATTATCTCTTATTTGTGTCAATGTTTTATAGCTCATGAGGAATTATGTGGTGTTTATCTTTCAACCTTGTCATTTACTTCTGACAGACTTTCACCAATGGACTAGTGGCATATCCGCTTACCCAATAATTTTGCAAAAAGAGCTGGCAATGGGGTGCCCAACGCCAATTAATTAACTTGCATTAATAATTCTCTTCACATGCTTTGCCCTGATCTATCAGTAAGCAACTTAATTTTGCAAATAGACACTCCTCCATGGTATGTGAATGTTGGAAGGCACCCGAGGATTCGGTTAGCCATGGCTTGTGTAAGCAAAAGGTTGGGAGGAGTGTCATCAATAAGGAAACTAAAATACATGTGTAAACAAAAGAGAAGAGGGATGATCTACCTTGCTGGTAGAGATAACGTCCTTCATGGGAGCCGCTCTTGAAAGTCTGGTTGATAAGGTAGTTAGAGTACCCGCTACCATTCGTTGACAACAACAAACACCTCTCAAAACTTTACTTTTATGCTCTCTATATGATTTCAAAACTTAAAAACCTCTAGCACATGATTTAATCCCTGCTTCCCTCTGCGAAGGGCCATTCTTTTACTTTATGTTGAGTCAGTTTACCTACTTCTTTCTATCTTAGAAGCAAACACTTGTGTCAACTGTGTGCATTGATTCTTACATGTTTACTTATTGCACTTGTTATATTGCTTTATGTTGACAACTATCCATGAGATATACATGTTACAAGTTGAAAGCAACTGCTGAAACTTGATCATCCTTTGTGTTGCTTCAAAACCTTCTATTAAGAATCTATTGCTTTATGAGTTAACTCTTATGCAAGACTTATTGATGCTTGTCTTGAAAGTACTATTCATGAAAAGTCTTTGCTATATGATTCAGTTGTTTAGTCATTATCTTCACCATTGCTTTGAATCACTTCATTCATCTCATATGCTTTACAATAGTATTGATCAAGATCGTGTTGGTAGCATGTCACTTAAGAAATTATCCTTGTTATCGTTTACCTACTCGAGGGCGAGTAGGAACTAAGCTTGAGGATGCTTGATACGTCTCAAACGTATCTATAATTTCTTATGTTCCATGCTAGTTTTATGACAATACCTACATGTTTTGCTTACACTTTATATCGTTTTGATGCATTTTCCGGAACTAACCTATTAACAAGATGCCGAAGTGCCAGTTCCTGTTTTCTGCTGTTTTTGGTTTCAGAAATCTTACACATGAAATATTCTCGGAATTGGACGAAAAAAAAGCCCACGATCTTATTTTTCCATGGAGCTTCCAGAACATCGAAGAAGAGTCGGAGACGGGCAGCAGGGGGCCCACACCATAAGGCGGCGCGGGTGGCCCCCTGGCCGCACCACCTGGTGGGGAGGCCGCCCCCTGGCTCCTCCGAGGCCGCCCTTCCGCCTATATATTCTCTCCGCCTCGAAAACCCTAAAAAGATAAGCCACGGGACGAGAAAAGTTACGCAGCCGCCGCCATCGCGAAGCCAAGTTCGGGGGACAGAAGTCTCTGTTCCGGCACGCCGCCGGGACGGGGAATTGCCCCCGGAAGGCATCTCCATCGACACCACCGCCATCTCCATCACCGCTGCTGTCTCCCATGATGAGGAGGGAGTAGTTCTCCCTCGAGGCTAAGGGCTCTACCGGTAGCTATGTGGTTAATCTCTCTCTCATGTACCTCAATACAATGATCTCATGAGCTGCCTTACATGATTGAGATCCATATGATGAGCTTTGTATCACTATTAATCTATGTGCTACTCTAGTGATGTTATTAAAGTAGTCTATTCCTCCTTCATGATGTAATGTGGACGAGTGTGTGCATCATGTAGTACTTGGCGTAGGTTATGATTGTAATCTCTTGTAGATTATGAAGTTAACTATTACTATGATAGTATTGATGCGATCTATTCCCCCTTTCATAGCTATTGTTGACAGTGTGTATGCTATGTTAGTACTCGGTCTAAATTGCAACGGTCTATTATGCTCTAGGGGTTACTTAAATATGAACTCCGAATGTTGTGGAGCTTGTTTACTCCGGCTTGAGGAGCTCTTGTAGCCCTACACAATGAATGGTGTTTGTTATCAAACAAGAGAGTGTATGTAGCACAAGTGAGGAGAAGTTACTTATTTGTTATGTGATCAATGTTGAGAGTGCCCACTAGTGAAAGTATGATCCCTAGGCCTTGTTTCCAAATACTGCAAACATCGCTTGTTTCTTGTTTTATCGCATCTTTACTTCCTGCAATATTACCACCATCTATACCACCTGTGTTTTACTATCTCTTCGCCGAACTAGTGCACCTATACATCCGACAAGTGTATTAGGTGTGTTGGGGACACAAGAGACTTCTTGTATCTTAATTGCGGGGTTGCTTGAGAGGAATATCTTCGACCTCTACCTCCCCGAGTTCGATAAACCTTGGGTGATCCGATACGTCTCCAACGTACCTATAATTTACGATGTTCCATGCTTGTTTTATGACAATACTTACATGTTTTGCTTGCACTTTATAATGTTTTTATGCATTTTCCGGAACTAACCTATTAACGAGATGCCGAAGGGCCGATTCTTGTTTTCTGTTGTTTTTGGTTCCGGAAAGGCTGTTCGAGCAATATTCTCGGAATTCGACGAAATCAACGCCCGGAACCCTATTTTTCCCGGAAGCATCCGAACACCGAAGGAGAGTCGGAGAGGGGCCGGGGGGCCACCACACAACATGGCGGCGCGGCCCCGGGCCCGGCCACGCCGGCCCTGCGTGAGGGGGCCCAGGCACCCTCCGACTCCGACTCTTCGCCTATATAAGCCCTTTCGACCTAAAAACGCGAGACCAATTGACGAAACTCCAGAAAGACTCCAGGAGCGCCGCCACCATCGCGAAACTCCAATTCGGGGGACAGAAGTCTCTGTTCCGGCACCCTGCCGGGACGGGAAGTGCCCCCGGAAGCCATCTCCATCGACGCCACCGCCTCCATCATGCTCCGTGAGTAGTTCCCCCATGGACTACGGGTTCTAGCTGTAGCTAGTTGGTATTCTCTCCCCCATGTACTTCAATATACAATGATCTCATGAGTTGCCTTACATGATTGAGATTCATCTTATGTAATCGGTGTTGTGTTTGTTGGGATCTGATGGATTGTTACATTATGATTAGTCTATCTATAAGTCTGTGAAGTTATTGTTGCTGCAATCTTGTTGTGTTTAATGCTTGTCACTAGGGCCCGAGTGGCATGATCTTAGATTTAAGCTCTATACTTATTGCTTAGATTGTATCTACAAGTTGTTTGCACATGTCTATGTCCGGAACCAAAGGCCCCAAAGTGACGAAATTGGGACAAGCTGGAGGGGAAGGCTTAGATATGAGGATCACATGTTTTCACGGAGTGTTAATGCTTTGCTCCGGTGCTCTATTAAAAGGAGTACCTTAATTTCCAGTAGATTCCCTAGAGGCCCGGCTGCCACCGGCTGGTAGGACAAAAGATGTTATGCAAGTTTCTCATTGCGAGCACTTATGACTGTATATGGAAAACATGCCTACATGATTAATAATCTTGATGTTCTGTCTTAATGCTATTTCAATCCTATCAATTTCCCAACTGTAATTTGTTCACCCAACACTTGTTATTGGAGAGTTACCACTAGTGTAGGTAGTCAGGAACCCCGGTCCATCTCTCATCATCATATACTCGTTCTACATGACATTGGAAGTAGTATCAACTATTTTACGGTGCCATTGCTCTCATATTATCGCTCTCTGCTGCCGTGTTACTGTTACTCTTGCTTTCATATTACTGCTGCTTTCACATCACCCCTGTTACTAGTGCTTTTCCAGGTGCAGCTGAATTGACAACTCAGTTGTTAAGACTTATAAGTATTCTTTACCTCCCCTTGTGTCGAATCAATAAATTTGGGTTTTACTTCCCTCGAAGACTCATTGCGATCCCCTATACTTGTGGGTTATCAAGACTATTTTTACGGCGCCGTTGCCGGGGAAGCATAGCTCTACTCATAAGTTCACCTGGGGAGTACACTCCACCTCTCTCTCTGTTTTATTTTATTTTGTTTTACTTAGTTTACTTCTGTCTAGTTTATTTGTGCTTAGTTTATTTCTTTCTTGTTTTATTTTTCTTAGTTTACTTTTGTCTAGTTTCTTTTTGTCTTGTTTTACTTTTCTCATATACCCAAAAATCCATAAAAATTTGAAAAACCTAAAAATTAAAAACTGCTGTTATGGGAGAACCCATAACTTACTTGGAGCTTATAGAATATTATAATAATTATAGAGAATCAAGAGTGGGAAAAGTGATGAGTGTTGTGACAGAAAAATTGAATACAATTGCTAAAATCTTGCTTAAACGCCATGATATAAACTGTTGCTCTCAACAGGACACTAAACATCTTAAATTTCAATGTGGCTTTAGTGAGGAATTTTTAATTAAGAACTATAATCGGAATAGCTATATTCATTTTGGGTTTGAAGAGGTAGAACAATTTGTCATATTTATGGGAGCCTCCGAGATAGAATCCTTCATGGTTAAAAATTATGAAACTTGTGTTGTTTGTAAGGACCTTAAAGATTATGTCTCTTCTATCCTTAATTTTTGCAATGAAAGTTACACTCGATAATCCTTATATCATTGATTATAAAGAGAGACTCATTAATGCACAAGAATGCACTCACAATTTGCAGGGACCTGTGGAAGAAGAAATTGATGAAGCTGAAAGCTCATTGGATGAAAAAGAGGAGGAAATTGATGAACCTGAAAGCTCATTGGATGAAAAAGAAGAGGAGAGTGATGAACAAAAGGAGGAATAATGGATTAGCTACCCATGCAAACCTTCTAATGAGAGTAACTCTTTATCTCTTACACTATTTGATTGTCCTCCATGCTCACCGAAAGAGGTTGAATGTTATGTTCCTGTGGATTCTCTTGAAATATTCCCTATGAGTAAAACTTGTGAGAATAATTATGCTACTCGTTATTTATGATAATCCATGCTACTTTGATAAATCTTATGATAATGCTTTGTTTGTGCCCGATGTCGAAATGCATGGTACTGAAGAATTTTGCGTAGCAAATGTTTATGATAAAGCTCTTGATGATGGTCCTATGTTACTTGATAATATTAATTGTACTACTAATGAAAATGGGATTGGAGAGGTCTTGACATTATCTATGAGTCCCATATCTCTTGAGATTGATCAACCATCTTGTTATATTATTGATAAAAGTGGGTTTGAAAGTTTTAATCCTACTATTTTTTAGCTTGATAAAAATTATGTGTTTATGGATCATGAAAAGTATGCTGCATGTGATAGTTATATTGTTGAGTTTATCCATGAAGCTACTGAAAATTATTATGAGAGAGGAAAATATGGTTGTAGAAATTTGCATGTTACTAAAACACCTCTCTATATGCTGAAACTTTTGAATTTACTCTTGTTTTATCTTCTTATGCTTGTCACTTTGTTCTTCATGAATTTATTTGTGTACAAGATTCCTATGCATAGGAAGTGGGTTAGACTTAAATGTGTTTTGAATTTGCTTCTTGATGCTCTCTTTTGCTTCAACTCTTATTTCTTACGAGTGCATCATTAAAACTGCTGAGCCCATCTTAATGGCTATAAAGAAAGCACTTCTTGGGAGATAACCCATGTCTTTATTTTGCTACTGTTTTGTTGTGTCTTGGAAATTGTTACTACTGTAGAAACCTCTCCTTATCTTTATTTTATTGCATTGTTGTGCCAAGTGAAGTCTCTAATAGAAGGTTGATACTAGATTTGGATTTACTGCGAGAAACGATTTCTATCTGTCACGAATCTGGGCTGTTTTCTCTGTAGGTAACTCAGAAAATATGCCAATTTACGTGCGTGTTCCTCGGATATGTACGCAACTTTCATTAGTTTTGAGTTTTCTGATTTGAGCAACGGAAGTACCTGTTTAAAATTCGTCTTTACTGGTCGTTCTGTTTTGGCAGATTCTGTCTCTGTTTTTTTGCATTGTCTCTTGTGGACTTTAAGCAAGGCTTTCTAGACGTGGAGAGCTGTAGCTAATGTTTTATTGAGTTCTTGCAATGTGTCACTACAGGACCAAGGTGGATTCAAGTTTTTTTTTTGAGTACTAACCCCTCTAATGAAGTTTATGAGAAGTTTGGTGTGAAGGAAGTTTTCAAGGGTCAAGAGAGGAGGATGATATATGATCAAGAAGAGTGAAAAGTCTAAGCTTGGGGATGCCCCCGTGGTTCATCCCTGCATATTTCAAGAAGACTCAAGCGTCTAAGCTTGGGGATGCCCAAGGCATCCCCTTCTTCATCAACTTATCAGGTTTCTTCTATTGAAACTATATTTTTATTCGGTCACATCATATGTGCTTTACTTGGAGCGTCTGTTTGTTTTATTTTTGTTTTGTCTGAATAAATTCGGATCCTAGCAATCCTTGTTTGGGAGAGAGACACGCTCCGCTTTTTCATATGAACACTGTGTTCTTAGCTTTATTTTAATGTTCATGGCGGAGTTGAAAACCGCAACACTTATTGATATTTGGTTGGAAACAGAAAATGCTTCATATTGGCTTGGATAATTTGATACTTGGCAATTGTTTTGAGCTCTCAATTAGATCATGCATCCGGAAGCTCTAGAAGCTACAAGGATTGAGATGCTAGACACCGCCAGGAGAATTGGTCAAACCGCAATGGCTATGTTGGAGGAAAGATCAGAAGCAGAAAAGGTGATGCATAACTTCCTCCAAAGAGAGAAGGAAGGTGTAGACTCCTTACAGAAAGCTTAGCAGCTCCGGGAACACTGGGAGTCCATGATGGGCGATGCCCACAAGGAAGCAGACAGGATCCGGCGGGAGGCTGTCACCCCTCGCAAGATCAACTTTGCAACCCCCACTGATCAGCAGCCGCTCACAACTCCAAAAGATAACATGAAGAAGGCCGCAGAGCTGCTGGCTAAAAAAGACGAAGAAGTCGACATCAACCACCTCCGCACACTCGTTGCATCAGCAGTGAAGAAACAGAGCAAGGCAGACACTTCACGCAAATTGGAATCCAATCCGGAATTATGTATGTCCACTGCGCATAAGGACGCCTCCGGAGGCCAACATTGTGATGACGAATCGCGCACCGGATCCACGGAGCGGAGAAGGAGAACCAGAGAACATCCAAATCCGATCCCCGTACCCTCAAAGACACCTCCGTCAGACCCGAAGAAGGGAAAGGATCCGATGTATACTGGCAAGGACAAATACCGGAACCCGTCACCTCCGCCCCATGGGTACCCGCGTCCTCCATTACCTCGTCGTCATAGTCCAGTCGGAAACACTAGGCCCCACGGGCCCGGTGGAATCAACATCCGCGACAACGTGGCCCCTCAGAGGAACAGAAACACGGAGCGCACGCCGGAACCTCGCCGGAGCCAGAACGAAGAACGCGATCCGGAGCCCCGCAGAAGCCGGAACAACGGAGGCGACCATCACCAGGGTGAAGGTAGCCACCAAAGCCGAAGTCAGTAGCGTGAAGGACGCGGGGAATCTGAAGGCGGAAGCAAAAGATCGCATCGGACCCCTCGCATATCTCCATCCCCACCACCTAGTGGCGGAGATGGAGGCGGAGGCGGAGGCCGGAGATCTCGCTCCCGCTCAACATCTCCTCACAGTGGCCCGCGTGACGCGCGGGAACGTCTCAACGAATACAAATCTGACTACATTGGCCCAAAGTGCTTTGGCAGGATGATTCGAGAGGAACCAACGCCAAGGAGCCTCAACCTCAAGCTACCCGGAAACCTGAAGCATTATGATGGCAGTGAAAGGCCGTATACCTGGATCGAGGATTACTACAATGCAATGACCTTCGCCGGAGGAACCCCTAACATAGCCTGCCGCATGCTCCAGTTTTACCTTGTGGGTCCAGCCCGTATCTGGCTCAGCGACCTCGAGAAAAACTCCATCTTTTGTTGGTTCGACCTGAAAAACGCCTTCGAGAAGCACTTCAGAGGCACCTACAAAAGGCCTGCCACGACAAGTGACCTACAGGCATGTATCCATAAGAAGGGTGAAACATCAAGGAACTTATTCAGCCGATGGTTAGCAACCAGGAATGAGTGCGAGAACGTCGACAATCGCACAACTATGCACGCCTTTATAGGTGGCTTACAGAGGGGAGGACTGCTCCGACATAAGCTTACTTGCTTGGTCAATGAAAATAAGCTGAGCTTGGATGACATGATCAACATCGCCAGCAATCACACTGCCGTCGATGACGACGCAGGCGTAGACCTCACAGCCACAGCCATACCCCTGCATCAGCAAAAGAAGAACCGTGACAACGACGACAACAACAGCAACAAGCGGAAAAATCCCCCCGACGACCAGAAGAGCGGCGGATCCGACATGGTAGCCATGGCGTTCCAACGCGGACGTCAAGGAGGCGGAAGAGGCCACGGTCGCGGAGGCGGAGTTGGCAGGGGCCTGCAACATGCTGACGAGGTCACCGTTGCCGGAACCCGTGCTCCCCAAACCTATGAAGAATACAGGGACATGCCATGTTTAGCCCACATAGATCCGGCTACTGGAAAATCCTCTCACACCAACCGCAAGTGCAAGTGGGTCAATGATCTCAAGGCTGACCCGGAAGCAGGTTACAAGCGAGCCCGGAAGCACCGCCCACACGGTAAAGGAGGCAAGGGCAAGAACAAGGACAAGGAGGAAGACATTTCCGAGGTGATGGACGAGGACGATGCTTCGCCGGATCCCAAAGAGGGTTCCACAGCTAACAAGTCCAACCCTTTCGTCAAAAAGAGTGCTGGTGCATATCACACCTTCCTCGGAACTCCGGCGGTCCGGGCCAAGTAATCGGCCCTCCGGATCCTCAATGCGACGGTTCCGGCCGTACCTCAGTATGTCAAGCGGTCGGAAAATCCCTGCACAGTTGACAGGGCGGATCACCCAGCCATCATCTCAAAAGAGTGCTACGCCCTGGTTGTGAGTCCCCGCATTGACGGGTATGACTTCTCCAAGTGCCTTATGGATGGCGGAGCTAGCCTAAACATCATGTACCTGGAGACTCTCGAGAGGATGAACCTTACCAAGGAACAGCTCAAGCACAACACCACTGAGTTTCATGGTGTGGTTCCGGGTAAAAAGGCGAACTCCCTCGGCAGCATCAAACTTCCCGTGGCCTTCGGCGATGTTAATAATTTCCGCGAAGAGATGATCACGTTTGAAGTTGTGCCTTTCAAAAGCTCCTACCATGTCATTTTTTGCGGGCCCACCTACCACAAATTCCACGCCAGGGCATGCTACATCTACAATAAGCTCAAGATTCCGAAACCTAACAGTGTAATTACCATATCCGGAGACTACAAGAAAGCTCAAGACTGCGAGGAGGGCGAAGCCGCCTTTGCAGAATCCGTCATATCTGGAGAGGATCTGCGAGGCTACAGGGCCGCGGTGGATCCGAAAGAGATGCATACCACCAAGAAGCAGATCTCCAAACAGAAGACATCGTTCAAGGCCGCGATAGACACCAAGAAGGTCGACCTCAAGGTAGGCGACAACTCCAAGCAGGTGTCAGTCGGAGCCGATATGGACCCCAAATAGGAAAGCGCGCTCGTCGAGTTCCTCCGAGCTAACATGGATATCTTCGCATGGTAACCTTCTGACATGTCCGGAGTACCAAGGGAACTCGCCGAGCATTACCTCAACATAAATCCGAGAGCAAAACCGGTGAAGCAAGCTATGTGACGCTTTGGAGATAAGAAGCACCGCGCCATAGGGATGGAATTAGAAAAGTTACTAGAGGCAGGTTTTGTAGTAGAAGTTATCCATACTGATTGGGTCGCAAACCCCGTCCTTGTACCCAAAAAGAATTCTGAAATACTAAGAATGTGCATGGATTACTCCGGCTTGAATAAGCACTGTCCGAAGGATCCGTTCCCCTTGCCGCGCATTGACCAAGTCATTGATTCGACGGCAGGGGCAGAACTTCTGTGTTTTCTTGACGCATATTCCGGGTATCATCAGATCTGGATGAAGAAGTCCGACCAAAAGGCGACCTCGTTCATCACACCCTTTGGCACTTACTGCTACGTCACCATGCCTTTTGGTTCGAAAAATGCAGGTGCCACCTACCAACGTACGATGCAGCGATGCCTGAAGGACCAAATTGGCCGGAACGTGCACGCATACGTCGACGACATCGCGGTCATGACCCAGAAAGGATCCGACTTGATCAACGACCTCACGGAAACCTTCGAGTATCTCCGACGGTACAAGATGATGTTGAACCCGTTGAAGTGCGTCTTTGGCGTACCAGCTGGAAAACTCCTTGGTTTCATTGTATCTCACAGAGGCATTGAAGTTAACCCGGAAAAGATCAAGGCTATTCTGTGCATCAAAAGGCCAACTTAGACAAATATCGCAATAGCAAGATAGAGATTCGATGGTTAAGTCGGATGACTTACCGCGGTCCCGGAGTCGTTCATGTGTATGTCAATGTTACACACGTGAACGTGAAGATCACGCGGAACTTTGATCAACACCCGGATCCGCTTGTCCAAGGCGTTGGCAGAGAGGTTGTCCTTAGAGGCGCGCATGAGGTAGTCGCGCCCCGTGTAGTGGTACATCAAGCGATCCCTGTGTTGAAGCGGTTGGATCCGCTTGGTGAACCACGACATGGTCAGGTCCTTCCTCGACAAGCCCTCTTCAGTCAGCTTGCAAATCCGCCGAACCGCCCTTGTTAGCTGAGGTGACTCGAAAAGGTGAGGGCATTGGGACCAGGCGGGGGTCTCGCTGGCAGGGCCATCTTTGAACTCCGGCAGCGCCCTCGAGCTAGCTGGATCGGAGACATTCTTCAAGTAAAAGAAGCCTCCGGACCGGTACCGCACGGACTCGTGCCGGTCGGTGTGCGGGTAGACGCGGCCGGGCGGAGTTTGAAAGTGATGCTTGATACGTCTCCGACGTATCAATAATTTCTTATGTTCCATGCCACATTATTGATGATATCTACATGTTTTATGCATACTTTATGTCATATTTATGCGTTTTCCGGAACTAACCTATTGACGAGATGCCGAAGGGCCAGTTGCTGTTTTCTGCTGTTTTTTGGTTCCAGAAATCCTAGTAAGGAAATATTCTCGGAATCGGAAGAAATCAATGCCCAGCATCCTATTTTTCCACGAAGCTTCCAAAACACCCGAGAGCCACCAGAGGGGAGCCCTGGTGGGCCCAGATGATAGGGTGGCGCGGCCAGGGCCTGGGCCGCGCCCCCCTGTTGTGTCACCGCCTCGTCGACCTTCCGACTCCGCCTCTTCGCCTATTTAAAGGTCCCTGACCTAAAACCTCGATACGGAAAAAGCCACGTTCGACGAAACCAGAGAAAACCTTCCAGAGCCGCCGCCATCGCGAAGCCAAGATCTGGGGGACAGGAGTCTCTGTTCCGGCACGCCGCCGGGACGGGGAAGTGCCCCCGGAAGGCTTCTCCATCGACACCACCGCCATCTTCATCAACGCTCGCTGTCTCCCATGAGGAGGGAGTAGTTCTCCATCGAGGCTCGGGGCTGTACCGGTAGCTATGTGGTTAATCTCTCTCCTATGTGCTTCAATACAATAATCTCATGAGCTGCCTTACATGATTGAGATTCATATGATGATGCTTGTAATCTAGATGTCATTATGCTAGTCAAGTGGGTTTTACTTATGTGATCTCCGGAGACTCCTTGTCCCACGTGTGTAAAGGTGACAGTGTGTGCACCGTGTGGGTCTCTTAGGTTATATTTCACAGAATACTTATTCACTGTTATGAATGGCATAGTGAAGTGCTTATTTATATCCCTTTATGATTGCAATGTGTTTTGTATCACAATTTATCTGTGTGCTACTCTAGTGATGTTATTAAAGTAGTTTATTTCTCCTGCACGGTGTAATGGTGACAGTGTGTGCATCGTGTAGTACTTGGCGTAGGCTATGATTGTGATCTCTTGTAGATTATGAAGTTAACTATTGCTATGATAGTATTGATGTGATCTATTCCTCCTTTCGTAGTGTGAAGGTGACGAGTGTGCATGCTATGTTAGTACTTGGTTTGGTTATGTTGATCTGTCATGCACTCTAAGGTTATTTAAACATGAACATTGAATATTGTGGAGCTTGTTAACTCCGGCATTGAGGGTTCGTGTAATCCTACACGGTTAGTGGTGTTCATCATCCAACAAGAGGGTGTAGAGTCTAGCATCTATCTATTTATTCTGTTATGTGATCAATGTTGAGAGTGTCCACTAGTGAAAGTATGATCCCTAGGCCTTGTTCCTAAATATCGCTATCGCTGCTTGTTTACTTGTTTTACTGCTTGTTTACTTGCTCGCAATATTACTACCATCAACCGCACGCCAGACAAGCACTTTTACGGCGCCGTACTACTCGCTCATATTCATTCATACCACTTGTATTTCACTATCTCTTCGCCGAACTAGTGCACCTATTAGGTGTGTTGGGGACACAAGAGACTTCTTGCTTTGTGGTTGCGGGGTTGCATGAGAGGGATATCTTTGACCTCTTCCTCCCCGAGTTCGATAAACCTTGGGTGATCCACTTAAGGGAAACTTGCTGCTGTTCTACAAACCTCTGCTCTTGGAGGCCCAACACTGTCTACAAGAATAGAAGCACCCGTAGACATCAAGCTATTTTCTGGCGCCGTTGCCGGGGAGGAAAGGTGAGGCACTCATACTCCGGTCCCAGGTAACTAAGTACTTTTCTGTTGCCGTTGTGTGAGTGTTCGAAGCTATTTCCTTTAGATCCTGCAATTGCATCTTTTTGTTTCTTGTTTCCACTAGTAAGGCATAATGGAAAACAACAAAAATATGAGAGATCTTTATGAACTTTATCTTGAATTAGGACATGATGTGTTTGAAGAGAGAATTAAAAACCCATGGAACATATTAGTATGAACACTTTGAATACCATTGTTGCTAATGATATAGAAAGTTCTAAGCTTGGGGAAGCTGGCTTTGATGAGCATGATATTTTTAGTCCCCCAAGCATTGAGGAGAAAATTTACTTTGATGATACTTTGCCTCCTATTTATGATGATTATAATGATATTGGTCTTTTAGTACCGCCTGTTATGGAGGATAAATTTGATTATGATTACAATATGCCTCCTATATTTGATGATGAGAATGATAGCTACTTTGTTGAATTTGCTCCCACTACAACTAATAAAATTGATTATGCTTATGTGGAGAGTAATGATACTTTTATGCATGTGAATAAGAATGCTTTATGTGATAATTATATTGTTGAGTTTGTTCATGATGCCTCTGAAAATTATTATGAGAGAGGAAAATATGGTTGTAGAAATTTTCATGTTATTAAAACACCTCTCTATATGCTGAAATTTTTGAAGTTACATTGGTTTTATCTTCCTATGCTTGTTACTTTGCTCTTCATGAACTTGTTTATTTACAAGATTCCTATGCATAGGAAGCATGTTAGACTTAAATGTGTTTTGAATTTGCTTTTTGATGCTCTCTTTTGCTTCAACTCTTATTTCTTGGGAGTGCATCATTGAAATTACTGAGCCCATCTTAATGGCTATAAAGAAAGAACTTCTTGGGAGATAACCCATGTGTTTATTTTGCTACAGTAGCTTTGTTTTATATTTGTGTCTTGGAAGTTGTTACTACTGTAGCAACCTCTCCTTATCTTATTTTATTGCATTTGTTGTGCCAAGTAAAGTCTTTGATAGTAAGGTTCATAGTAGATTTGGATTACTGCGCAGAAACAGATTTCTTGCTGTCACGAATCTGGGCCTAATTCTCTGTAGGTAACTCAGAAAAATCTGCCAATTTACGTGCGTGATCCTCAGATATGTACGCAACTTTCATTCAATTTGGGCATTTTCATCTGAGCAAGTCTGGTGCCACTTTAAAATTCGTCTTTACGGACTGTTCTGTTTTGACAGATTCTGCCTTTTATTTCGAATTGCCTCTTTTGCTGTGTTGGATGGATTTCTTTGTTCCATTAACTTCCAGTAGCTTTGTGCAATGTCCAGAAGTGTTAAGGATGATTGTGTCACCTCTGAACATGTGAATTTTTGATTATGCACTAACCCTCTAATGAGTTGTTTCGAGTTTGGTGTGGAGGAAGTTTTCAAGGGTCAAGAGAGGAGGATGATATACTATGATCAAGAAGAGTGAAAAGTCTAAGCTTGGGGATGCCCCCATGGTTCATCCCTGCATATTTCAAGAAGAATCAAGCATCTAAGCTTGGGGATGCCCAAGGCATCCCCTTCTTCATCGACAACTTATCAGGTTTCTTCTCTTGAAACTATATTTTTATTCGGTCACATCTTATGTACTTTACTTGGAGCGTCCGTGTGCTTTTATTTTTGTTTTGTTATTTTCATTCTCTGAATAAATACATGCTTGTGTGGGAGAGAGACACGCTCCGCTGTTGCATATGGACAATATGTCCTTAGGCTTTACTCATAGTATTCATGGCGAAGGTTGAATCTTCTTCGTTAAATTGTTATATGGTTGGAATCGGGAAATGCTACATGTAGTAATTCTAAAATGTCTTGAATAATTTGATACTTGGAAATTGTTGTGCTCATGTTTAAGCTCTTGCATCATATACTTTGCACCCATTAATGAAGAAATACATAGAGTTTGCTAAAATTTGGTTTGCATAATTGGTCTCTCTAAGGTCTAGATAATTTCTAGTAAAGAGTTTGAACAACAAGGAAGACGGTGTAGAGTCTTATAATGTTTACAATATGTCTTTTATGTGAGTTTTGCTGCACCGGTTCATCCTTGTGTTTGTTTCACATAACTTTGCTAGCCTAAACCTTGTATCGAGAGGGAATACTTCTCATGCATCCAAAATCCTTGAGCCAACCACTATGCCATTTGTGTCCTCCATACCTACCTACTACATGGTATTTCTCCGCCATTCCAAAGTAAATTGCTTGAGTGCTACCTTTAAACAATTCAAAATTTATCACCTCAGATTTGTGTCAATGTTTTATAGCTCATGAGGAAGTATGTGGTGTTTATCTTTCAATCTTGTTGGGCAACTTTCAACAATGGACTAGTCGCTTCATCCGCTTATCCAATAATTTTGCAAAAAGAGCTGGCAATGGGGTGCCCAGCCCCAATTAATTAACTTGCATTAATAATTCTCTTCACATGTTTTGCTCTGATCTATCAGTAAGCAACTTAATTTTGCAAATAGACACTCCTCCATGGTATGTGAATGTTGGAAGGCACCCGAGGATTCGGTTAGCCATGGCTTGTGTAAGCAAAAGGTTGGGAGGAGTGTCATCCATAAATAAAGATAAAAACTAAACTAAAGTACATGTGTAAACAAAAGAGAAGAGGGATGATCTACCTTGCTGGTAGTGATAACGTCCTTCATGGGAGCCGCTCTTGAAAGTCTGGTTGATAAGGTAGTTAGAGTACCCGCTACCATTCGTTGACAACAACAAACACCTCTCAAAATTTTACTTTTATGCTCTCTATATGATTTCAAAACTTAAAAAGCTCTAGCACATGATTTAATCCCCGCTTCCCTCTGCGAAGGGCCTTTCTTTTACTTTTATGTTGAGTCAGTTCACCTATCTCTCTCCACCTCAAGAAGCAAACACTTGTGTGAACCGTGCATTGATTCCTACATACTTGCATATTGCACTTGTTATATTACTTTACATTGACACTATCCATGAGATATACATGTTATAAGTTGAAAGCAACCGCTGAAACTTAATCTTCATTTGTGTTGCTTCAATACCTTTACTTTGATTTATTGCTTTATGAGTTAACTCTTATGCAAGACTTATTGATGCTTGTCTTGAAGTACTATTCATGAAAAGTCTTTGCTTTATGATTCATTTGTTTACTCATGTCATTACCATTATTTTTGATCGCTGCATTCATTACATATGCTTACAATAGTATGATCAAGTTTATGATGGCATGTCACTCCAGAAATTATCTTTGTTATCGTTTACCTGCTCGGGACGAGCAGGAACTAAGCTTGGGGATGCTGATACGTCTCCGACGTATCAATAATTTCTTATGTTCCATGCCACATTATTGATGATATCTACATGTTTTATGCATACTTTATGTCATATTTATGCGTTTTCCGGAACTAACCTATTGACGAGATGCCGAAGGGCCAGTTGCTGTTTTCTGCTGTTTTTGGTTCCAAAAATCCTAGTAAGGAAATATTCTCGGAATTGGACGAAATCAATGCCCAGCATCCTATTTTTCCACGAAGCTTCCAGAACACCCGAGAGCCACCAGAGGGGAGCCCTGGGCCGCGCCCCCCTGTTGTGTCACCGCCTCGTCAAAAGGCCAACTTAGACAAATATCGCAATAGCAAGATAGAGATTCGATGGTTAAGTCGGATGACTTACCGCGGTCCCGGAGTCGTTCGTGTGTATGTCAATGTTACACACGTGAACGTGAAGATCACGCGGAACTTTGATCAACACCCGGATCCGCTTGTCCAAGGCGTTGGCAGAGAGGTTGTCCTTAGAGGCGCGCATGAGGTAGTCGCGCCCCGTGTAGTGGTACATCAAGCGATCCCTGTGTTGAAGCGGTTGGATCCGCTTGGTGAACCACGACATGGTCAGGTCCTTCCTCGACAAGCCCTCTTCAGTCAGCTTGCAAATCCGCCGAACCGCCCTTGTTAGCTGAGGTGACTCGGAAAGGTGAGGGCATTGGGACCAGGCGGGGGTCTCGCTGGCAGGGCCATCTTTGAACTCCGGCAGCGCCCTCGAGCTAGCTGGATCGGAGACATTCTTCAAGTAAAAGAAGCCTCCAGACCAGTACCGCACGGACTCGTGCCGGTCAGTGTGCGGGTAGACGCGGCCGGGGCGGAGTTTGAAAGTGATGCTTGATACGTCTCCGACGTATCAATAATTTCTTATGTTCCATGCCACATTATTGATGATATCTACATGTTTTATGCATACTTTATGTCATATTTATGCGTTTTCCGGAACTAACCTATTGACGAGATGCCGAAGGGCCGCTTGTCGTTTTCGCTGTTTTTTGGTTCCAGAAATCCTAGTAAGGAAATATTCTCGAATCGGACGAAATCAATGCCCGACATCCTATTTTTCCACGAAGCTTCCAAAACACCCGAGAGCCACCGTAGGGGAGCCCCGGTGGGCCCAGATGATAGGGTGGCGCGGCCAGGGCCTGGGCCGCGCCCCCCTGTTGTGTCACCGCCTCGTCGACCTTCCGACTCCGCCTCTTCGCCTATTTAAAGGTCCCTGACCTAAAACCTCGATACGGAAAAAGCCACGTTCGACGAAACCAGAGAAAACCTTCCAGAGCCACCGCCATCGCGAAGCCAAGATCTGGGGGACAGGAGTCCCTGTTCCGGCACGCCGCCGGGACGGGGAAGTGCCCCCGGAAGGCTTCTCCATCGACACCACCGCCATCTTCATCAACGCTGCTCGTCTCCCATGAGGAGGGAGTAGTTCTCCATCGAGGCTCGGGGCCGTACTCGGTAGCTATGTGGTTAATCTCTCTCCTATGTGCTTCAATACAATAATCTCATGATCTCGCCTTACATGATTGAGATTCATATGATGATGCTTGTAATCTAGATGTCATTATGCTAGTCAAGTGGGTTTTACTTATGTGATCTCCGGAGACTCCTTGTCCCACGTGTGTAAAGGTGACAAGTGTGTGCACCGTGTGGGTCTCTTAGGCTATATTTCACGTAATACTTATTCACCGTTATGAATGGCATAGTGAAGTGCTTATTTATATCCCTTTATGATTGCAATGTGTTTTGTATCACAATTTATCCGTGTGCTACTCTAGTGATGTTATTAAAGTAGTTTATTTCTCCCGCACGGTGTAATGGTGACAAGTGTGTGCATCGTGTAGTACTTGGCGTAGGCTATGATTGTGATCTCTTGTAGATTATGAAGTTAACTATTGCTATGATAGTATTGATGTGATCTATTCCTCCTTTCGTAGTGTGAAGGTGACAGTGTGCATGCTATGTTAGTACTTGGTTTGGTTATGTTGATCTGTCATGCACTCTAAGGTTATTTAAACATGAACATTGAATATTGTGGAGCTTGTTAACTCCGGCATTGAGGGTTCGTGTAATCCTACACGCTTAGTGGTGTTCATCATCCAACAAGAGGGTGTAGAGTCTAGCATCTATCTATTTATTCTGTTATGTGATCAATGTTGAGAGTGTCCACTAGTGAAAGTATGATCCCTAGGCCTTGTTCCTAAATATCGCTATCGCTGCTTGTTTACTCGTTTTACTCGCTTGTTTATCGCCTGCAATATTACTACCATCAATCGCACGCCAGACAAGCACTTTTCTCGGCGCCGTACTACTGCTCATATTCATTCATACCACTTGTATTTCACTATCTCTTCGCCGAACTAGTGCACCTATTAGGTGTGTTGGGGACACAAGAGACTTCTTGCTTTGTGGTTGCGGTGGTTGCATGAGAGGGATATCTTTGACCTCTTCCTCCCTGAGTTCGATAAACCTTGGGTGATCCACTTAAGGGAAACTTGCTGCTGTTCTACAAACCTCTGCTCTTGGAGGCCCAACACTGTCTACAAGAATAGAAGCACCCGTAGACATCAATGCTCCCGCAGGTAGCCAGCGAGGAGGTATGCGAGACTGTCTCCTTCTTGACGGAGAAGTAGTATTGAAATAATTGAAGGTCGGGGGTTACCCGGAGGTGGCCACGCAAAGTGTGACGTGGTTGCTGATGGCCAGTATGTTGTTCGTAGATATGTTGTGGGGTTGCAGTTGATACTCCTGGAGGATTTCCGTGAAGAAGTCGCTCGGCGGCAGCGAGAATCCCCGCTCGATTAGCGCCTTGGTCACCACCCACTCTCCGGCTTCGGGAGATGGAGCCAAGGCACCCGGAGTCGATCGCCAAGACCCGGGTTGCAGGAAGCCTTCCGCTTCGAGGTTGCGAAGTTTGTTTTCCGTGGTGGTGCAAGGCCACCATTTCCCTTTGGCTTCACCGTCGCGGGATCGGGCCTTGGATTTTTAGCGGCGGCCTCTTCCGCCTTCTTCTCCATCTGCTCGGCTCCGGTAGTTTCTTCCGCGTTGGCCGATGTCCCTTCCATATCCTTGTTGGAATCCTTTGAAGGATTCAGCTGAACGGGGACGAAAGGTGGAGGGGCGGAGGAGATTTGAGTCGCGGTTATGGGCTCAGTCGTCGACGGAGGCGGAGTCGAAGAAGACATCTACAAAAAGTGCGAGATAGCTAACCTTAGCCGGAGCCGATTCTATACCCTAGTCATCCCTGCCAACCTCGGCGAAAGGACTGAAGCACGAAGGACTTACCGGAATGGTGTCCGCGGTGGTCGGAGTCGCCGGGGGTGAGGTTTTCATCGCGGTGGCTCGTCGGACTTAAGAACACGACGAACTCGATGAACTCCACGCGGCGGCGCTAGACTCCGGTGATCTTCCGGCAGACTCCGATACGGCGGAGGAAGGAAGCTCGGAGGCGGCGCTGTGCAGAGAGGTGAAAAGGGGGTGAATGGGTGATTAGTGGTGAGCGGTGACATATTTATAGGCCGAGGATCAGATTCGTGCTCCGCATCCTGTGGCCGGAATGCAAGCGTCGCGCCGTTGGATGGCTGACACGTGTCCAAAACCCTAACGGTAAAAATGGCAAAGGACAAGCTACCGCACAAATCGCCCGAAAATTGCGCCAACATTGGCGGAACTGTTTGAGCCTTTTGAGGTTCCGGGTGATAATTTAAAAACGACCGACCATTATCTCTGCAGGGGAGTAACCCAGAGACGCGTTCTAAAAATGACGTCGATGGACGAAGTCCCGCGGGATGAAGGACTTTTCCGGCATGCGAGCTGGAAAGGAAAAGATCATGAAGTTGGAGTTCTTCAAGTTTCCACGTGTTACCGCGAGGATTGTCGGAAGCAATGATGATTTGGCAAGGCGGAAACAAGAGGTGAATCTCGGAGAACTCTGGGGGCTACTGTTGTGGGTATACTTCATGGGTGTACCATCGACAGTGCCTAGATCCGGCAAGCCCGGGTGGCCCATAGACAGTGATGGTGGCATGGGGCCCATCTGGCGGCCCAGTTGCTGTAGATCAAGATGGATGAAGTCCAACCCAGGAACAAGGAGCCGGATCCACCGACCAACTCTTGAAGTCGGATCCGGCCTGGCCCATTAGGGGTAGACGGATCCGGTATGACGTGTCACGTGTAAGGGAAGGCGGATCCTTGACGTACACGGCAAGATAACATACCGTAGTTAGGTAACTTGTATTCCAGCTAGGACTCTCCGTGTAAACCCTAGATCCATGCGCCTTTATAAGCCGGATCCTGGGAGCCCTAGAGGCACAACCACAACTCATTGTAACAACGCGAAAGCGCCCAGATAATACCAGACAAGCAGCAGTAGGTCCTGTCCTCGAGCAGGTGTTCCGAAGCTGGGTAAATCGCGTACCACCGTCCCGAGGACTCTCCGCCCTATGGCCCCTACTTCTTCTCCCCCTCGTGAGGATCCCTCCTCCGAGGTGTCGTCGATTAGGCAACGACATCTGACCACCTTCAAGTTCTACTTGCCCTCTACTTCCACGAAACACTAAGTCTACAATCTGTAGGCATTGACGAGTTGATACCTCATCACTGAGAGTCAATGATCTTACTAGGAAGCGATTAATTAAGTAGACCGCCATGGAGAAAGCCTCATCCCAATATTTAAGAGGAATATAGGCGTATCCAAGAAGAGATAACCCAACCTCAACAATGTGCCTATGTTTACGCTTAGCGGAGCCATTTTTTTGATAAGCGTGAGTACAGGAGACATGATGGGAGATTCCCACTTGCTGAAAAAAGGAGTTAAGTTTTTGATATTCGCCACCCCCGTCAGTCTCAAGAGCAAGAATTTTCTTGTCAAAGAGTCTTTCGACATGATGTTGAAAGTAATAAAATTTCTAAAACACATCAGATTTATTTTTCAACAGATATATCCATGTAAACTTGCTATAATCAACAATAAAACTGACATAATATTTATTACAACAAACTGACGCAGGAGCAGGACCCCATACATCAGAAAACACAAGCTGTAAAGGAATAGTGGATACAATGTAGGACATATGATATGGTAACTGATGACTCTTTGATTTTTGACAAGCATCACAAATAGACTCTTTACTAGACTTCCTAAACAGAATATTATTATCTCGAAGAATTTGTTGAACTACTACTGACAAAGGATGTCCTAGGCGCCTGTGCTAATGTGAAGATGACTGGACACCAAAAGCTTGTCTCCCGGATGAAGGTGATGATGATGACGGCAAGGGGATAGAGGCCCCCAACACATCTACTGTCGGGGGTGCTCCTCGACAATGCCCTCCGGTTGGGGCTTAGGGTTGACGGAATCCTGTAGGCTGATACGAACCATCGGTTTAACAGACAAGCGGGGAGAGCAATTTACCCAGGTTTAGGGCCCTCGATGAGGTAACACCCCTACGTCCTGCCTGTCTGATCTTGATTATGAAAATATCGAGTTACAATGGGGTGCCGAAGGTTTTGGCTATGATCTCGTCGAGAGGCTAAGTGCTACGGCGACCTAGCTCTAGACTTCTGGTGGCTAAAGTTGCTAAGATTGAACGTGTCCCCCGACAGCCCCTCTCCTGGCCTTTATATAGGAGGCCAGGTCTCAAGAGATCTGTCCGGGTACGACTAGGTTTACAAAAGACCTAGCACCTAACTTTCCTTGTTCGGCTCCTCTTCATCTTGTTCTTCAAGGAATCCTCTTTGGCACCGTCCTAGTGGCCCACCTTGTCGTCAGGTATCTTCATGGGACTCCAGTTGGGCCGCACATGATAGGGCAATGCTAGTTACCCGAAGGGTAATGCCCACGTCAGTAGTCCCCGAGTGTCTAGCCGAAGATTTTTCGGGTAGAGACTAAAGCATGCCTCCACTGAACGTTCTTCTGCTTCGATTGCTCTTGTCCATCTTGTAATAGCTTCATCTTCTTTTATCGGCTGCGCATCAGCGCTCCCGATGGGAGCAGCCCCCGAGTCTAGATACGAATGCTTGCAATCCATGTGTAGACTCAAGTTGTGCCACTCGAATGTCTTCTTCTGCCGAAGTTTTTTGCTAGTCTTCATAGGTCATCCGATAGATGCATGTCAGGGCTTGTACTTTTCAATAAAGTTTGAACGCGTAAAGGATACGGAGTAACGTGCCCAGCTTTGCTGGTTAACTGCCGTTGGCAAAACAGCGTTACTCTACTCAGAATCAAGTCCCCGGGCATGATCTTGGAATACAAAAACGTTTTATCGGGTGCGCACCCGGCGCTCCCGATGGGAGTAGTCCCCGAGTCTGGGCGCGGGCGTTTGCGACCGAGTGCAGACTTGAACTGAAGAATCCACCCTTCTTGTTTAAATACTTCTTTACACCCTTCTTCTTGAAAAATCCTTCGAGTATTCTTTTATCGTGTGCGCGTCAGCGCTCCCGATGGGAGTATCCCCCGAGTCTACGCGCGGATGCTTGCAATCCGCGTGTAGACTCAAGTTGACCACTCGACAGTTTCATTTCTTCGACTCCCCAACAAGATTTTATGACGTCAGTGATGACTTCACCATTGTCACCGCCCTGACAGGACACGACCTGCTGGGCCCA
This sequence comes from Lolium rigidum, assembly GCF_022539505.1. Lineage (NCBI taxonomy): Eukaryota > Viridiplantae > Streptophyta > Magnoliopsida > Poales > Poaceae > Lolium > Lolium rigidum. The sequence continues at coordinate 113,777,942 of NC_061508.1, read as the reverse complement.
TCTTATTCTTGTGTGGTCCCGTTTTAAGAAATGACCGCTTCTTGCGCGCGGTTACCAAAGCGTCTCCTCGATTCCCGTGATTTGTTGATGAAAAAGAGACTCTTTCAGCAAATTGGGGACGCGTGCTCGTCCTATCCTTATTTTATAACTTCTTGTTGCAAATCTTCTCCTCATCACACACCTTCATTGCATCCTTTTCTTCCTCATTCATCCCCTGCGCTCAAAACTACCGCGCTGCCATTACTGAATCCAGATCTCTTGTGAATCTGCAAGATGGGGAAGAAGAAGATCTCCACCCTTGCCACTAGTGCTGCGAGCAGAGGCGCCGCCGCCAGATCTTCTCCAAACCCTACGAAAAGGAGCGCCTCCCATGCTCCTCCTCTTAGCTCCGGCGCCACCGGCGCCATCAAGCTCTGTCGCTGGGTCCATCCCCGGAGATTGGCCTGCTTCCACCACCACGAAGCGTGATGAGAAGAAGGCTAAAAGCCTCGGATACATCCCTTCTGAAGAGGGGAATGTTATTCTCCCAGGTGCAATTTCACGACCCAATCCCCCTTCTGGTTTTACCGTGATGTTCTTATCTTTTTTGCATCGAGGTCTTTCGCTTCCTGCCCACAAATTCCTTCAGCACCTTCTCCGAGTTTACGAGATCCAACTGTGGCAGTTAACTCCTAATTCAATCCTCCATCTCGCTATCTTTATTAATTTATGTGAATCATTCCTGGGCATCGAGCCACACTTTGGCTTGTGGAAGAAAATCTTCTTCGTGAAGAGGTACAACAGCAGTGGCGGTTCTTTCGTCATTGGCGGAGTTGGTTCCGTTGCTCGCAAAGAAGTTAATTACTTCAATTTCCCGATGAGGGAGTCTGTGCAAGGATGGAGACTAAAGTGGTTCTATATTAAAGATTCTCCAAGAGCCAAACTCCAGCTTCCTCGCTTTTCCGATGTCCTTGAAGCCAAGCCTAAACAATCTTGGAAAAATACCCTTTCTCCCGACGAGAAACCAGCTGTCGACAGGTTATTTGCCAGATTCCTTCGGATCAAGGAAGCCAATGGTCAAACTATGATAGGCACAGAAGTAGCCTCTGTGTTCTTGAGACGTCGAGTTCAGCCGATCATGGCCAGAGCCCACCCGATGTGGTTGTATTCAGGTCCGAGGGATGAGACTAGGATAAACGCTACCGAATTATCCGAAAAGAGCTACTTGACGAAGTTCATCGTCTTACTCACTTCAGCAAGGAAGATTCGATCCCTCTCACATCTTCCCATGTACCTTTTGACGTTGATCACCCGCCAATTGAGGTAATTTCTTTCTTTCACATTCTCATTGTGTCATTCTTCTTTGATAGTCACGACTGCCATTGTGCTTACTTGTTTTACTTTTGACAGAATCTCATAAATCCTGATTACTTGCAAGACCCGCCGAACGATACTTCCGAGAGAGGAGACTCTTCAGTCCCCGTGGGATCTCATACTGAGGGAAATGCAAGTTCGGAAGCCGAACAAGTTGACCCAATAAATCTTGAAGCCATCCCTATTGATTCCAAATCTGCAGCCGATGATATTAGCGACACAGCGGGGTCAATGCACGATGACGAAGCTGATCACGCTGCCTTTGTTGATGCAGCTGCGGAGGAGGCCGAGGCGCTGCCTTCGAAGAGGTCATCCGGCGGCTTTGCCGATGAAGATGATCTTTGGGATCTGTAAGTCCTTGCTTTTCTTCAAAACCTACGTTTTTTCCTTTGTTACCCTCTGTTTTGACTCCGTCAACTATTTCCTTCTGTAGTGGAGAAGACTTCATCGAGCCTCCACCCAAAAAGTCTAAAATTGGCACTGCTCCGCTGGATCTTGCAGCTTCCGAGGCTTCGGCCCCTGCTACGCTCCCTGCAGCCCAAATGTCGACTGCTTCTTCCATTTCTAAAGGGAAAGATATTCCTTCAGCTGCCGTTGCCGCAACTCCTCCTTCAGGAAAACCTGTAAGTCTTTTCTTTCTTTGAATCAATAGCTCTTCATATAAACCTCGAGTATTCATGCAACAAAACTTTTTCCTTTAAGGACTTGCAAGCTGTTATATCTTCCTTAGAATCCTTCGCCTCCCAATACGCTTATTTGGAAGTCGACAAGGCCCGTCTGCAGAAGGAGGTCGAGTCCTCCTCCTCGAAATTGGAAGGCGCAATCAAAATTGCTGCCGAAGCTCATGCGGAAATTGACGCTTTGAAAGGGGAACTGGGGGAGCTGAAGAGGAGGCTGAAAGATGAAGAAAACGCCAGGCTCACTGCCGAAGCTCGGGCAATAGAGAAGGATGATCTTCTCCACCAATCCTCTCTAGCTTTGCTCAGTAATGCCCTTTTTGTGCTCTTCTTGATTATCGTTTTTGCAAACACTGATTCTTTGGCTAACGCCCTTCTTCACACCCTATCCTTTTCAGGAGCTGCTGATATCCCTGCCGAAGCTCTGGACAGGGTCCCGAATAGTTCTCCGTCAAACACTCTGTCGATGACGCTTGCGTCTCATCAGCTTGTTCAGGACCTTCTACAGAAGGGCAAAGGAGCCATGGCGCGGATCCATTTGATGATTTTCCCCAAGATTAGTCAAGACAAGACTTTGGGGCAGCTGTTCGACGCTTTTGCTGTCAACACCAAGGAGGTTATCGAGGTATTCAAACGTACTTCGCGTACCTATGGTGCCCTCCTAGCCTTCCAACTTACGATGGGTCATGGCTTCAAAGCTAACATTGAAGAGATGTCCAAGGAGCTTCCAAGGGGACCCGACGGAAAATTCGTTGATCTGAGTACCTTTAAAGCTTCAGCTCTTACATGTGCCCGCCAGCTCCTTGAATTGGTTGTGGCAAAAAGATCGTCGGCTGGTCCCAGTTTATCAAACCAAACCCAAGCCCCTTGAACCTTGTAATTTTGCTGGATCAAAAACGATGTCTTGTCATAAAACCTTACGTGGTTGTAATGAATTTCCTGCTGGCAATGTTGCCAGCATAACTTTTGCTATAATATTTGCATTCCAGCGCTCCCGATGGGAGTAATTTCCAATGCTGACTCCATGCAATCCATCGCGCCTTTGGACAACATTTTTGCAGGTTTTCCATGTGCCTACTTTTGTCGATGACTCCTCGGGTGCTGTCCCTAAAAGTGATCGACTCCAACGCATGAAGGACCGGATCACGCAAATGGAGAAGGATATGCGCAGCACTTATGCCTTGGCTGCCATTATCAATAAGAAAAATGAGATTGCCGCAGATGCTGAGCGCTATGCGCTTACTGAACTGTACAAGGCTACCAAAAGTTTGAACTGTAAGTGCCCCGACTCTCTTGCTCTTTGCTGTTTCATGGAAAGCACTTTCTCATCTTCTGCTGGTTCCTTTGTCAGTCGTAGCTCTGAACAAGGCTGAAGAAAACAAGCGTATACATGAGCGTGTAAACGGACTGACCCAGCTATCATCAGCAGACGAAGTTTTCTGGAGGGAATAGTCGAAGGCTTCGACTGTCGTGAAGTTCCAAGACCGGGTCCAACAGGTGCATCGATTCTTCGACAAATGCTACAAGGGGCTGAGAGTAATTTGGAAGACAATGTTTCCCTTGAACGCAGTCCCTCCCACGCTGTTGACTTTAATGTCAGAATTCAGCAATGCCAAGAAGATCCGAGACTTGGTGCGAGCTCAAGTGTTTGCGGGAGCTAGGTTTACACTTGCCCTCATTCTTGTGCGTTATCCTTCTGCAAACCTGCTGTCCATCGCCAATGCAGTAGGCGAGTTGGAGCCTTTGTACCCGAAGGTGATACTTCCTGCCAATATAATTGTCGACAGACTAGAGAAGGACTCGGAGGCACCTGAAGAAAAAGGAACTTCACAAGGGTAGTTCAGGGTTAAGCTCCTACTGTGAATAGAAGACTTTGGTTTCTTTATTACACCCAAGTATTTTTTGGGTTTTTAAGTTTAAACTGCTTTTACTGGCACGTGCATGTACATGCATGTTTACCATCTTAATGTTGTTGGCAAATTTTGAAGGAGCAAATCTTAATTGCTCGTTTAAGCGTATGTATATTCGTTGGTTAGCAAATTGTTTGAGTGATCAGCTCGTGTTGCGGGTCTTGCTAAACCCGTTGTATGTGCAACTTTGCTTTCAACCGATGTATGTCTTGACAGCTGCTCCCGAATATATCGGGAGCACTAGTTCTGCCGATGACTCCGTCGTTCTTTGGTACTTCCATAAGTAAAGTACCGAACGTGGGGTCGTTAGTATATGTTTTTTACGTCTCTTGCTATTTACGGCACTCGTTGAGGCATCTTATAGCGAAAAGACAATAGCTGGATCCTCGTTGTTTTCGCATCCTTTAGCACTCGTAATTTCAGAGGCCTGTGTGGAGTGCAAACTTTGGGCGTGTTCTTCATTGCCCAACGTTCGCCGAAATATGCGAACGAGGCTCGTGACGATGTGGTTCGGGTGTTCCGAACTACTGCAATGCTTTTCAAGGAAACAAAACTTGAGTTCTCATTAATAAAGTAAACAAGGGACTAAGGGGCGAAAAGAAGCCCTGCTGAAAGGAAAAGAAAAACTAAATGCTACCCATCCTTTTAAGTAAGAGGAGGGTTCTTCTTATCTTCTGGCTTGACCACCGCGTCAGCAGTTTCGGAAGCATCATTGGTCTCGCCAAGGGTCCCGACAGCAATTGCCAGCGTTTTGTGTTCTTCTGAGGCCGCTGTACCATCGACTGCTGAAGTTTTCTCTGTCGAAGGTTCCAAAGTAAGGTCGGCTGGCTTCTTCTTCGTCTTCCTGACGCGTTCATCTTCCTTGCTATCACGTGCCGACGATTTTGAAGGGAAATCAACAGCCTCCTGCATGAGCCCAAACTTTGCAGCTATCCTCTGGAAATCGCGATCGCAATTATCCGAGCGTGAAAAACTTCCATAGACTGTGATGTTTGTCCCGTTGTTCCCAGACATTTTCAGCTTGAGGTATGCATAATGCAGCACAGCCATGAACTTGGCATAAGCTGATCGTCCGAGTATAGCGTGGTACTGTGATTCCCAGTTGACCACCTCGAACTCGATCTTTTCTTTCCTAAAGTTGTCGGGTTTACCAAAGACGACGTTCAGGTACACTTTGCCAATAGAGTACGCCGGTGAGGTTGGAAGGATCCCATGAAAACATGTATTTGTCTCTTATAGCATCCTCATCGTAATTCCCATGGTTTTAATTGTGTCGAGGAATATCAGGTTTAGCCCGCTTCCACCGTCCATGAAAACTTTGCTCATCTTAAATCCTCTGATTTGCGCCTCGACTACCAGCGCAGCATGTCCTGGCTTTGGGATTGTCATTAGGTGATCTGCCCTACTGAACGTTATACTCTGAGATGACCAGTCGATATACTCAGGAATATTGGCCATGATGCTTTCCGCCAGGTTGATTTCTTCGGTGAGCTTCTTCATCTCCCTCCTCGAAACACCAGTCCTGTGAATCATGCTCATTTGCCCACGAGGCGGTGGAAAAGAGTCGTTAGGGTTGTGGGGCTGAGCCTGCTGGACTTGATGCTGAGGTGGAGGTGGTGGTGGTGGCGATTGCTGCTTCGTCGCATGAGCTTCTGCATCTCGATGAACTGTCGACAATCTCTGAGTAAGTGGCTTGATTTCTTTTTATTGTCCTTGGAGTCGATGTACGCATGCAGATAGCAAGGTGCGTTTATCTGCTCGGCGTAGGGTAGCTCGGGGATCCTCTGAGGTCGTGGCTTGTAGTTGCTACGGTTTCCAGAGTTGCTCCGATTGCCGTCCTGTCGATCATCTCTCCTGTCGTCATACCGATCATCTTGTCGATCGGAATATCCAGTGGCTACCAAGTTGTTGTCGTCGTAGCTGCGGTCCTTCCTCTTCTTGCGACGATCCCTGTGACCACCCGAATCATTCTTCGGCTGATCATCGTCCTCGTCGTCACTGCGCTGTCGCGGTCTTCGTACGTTTTCTTCGCCATCAGCCCAGCTGTTGGCGATTTCCATTAACTTGGTTATGGTTTTCGGCTTCTTGCGCCCGAGCTCTTCTATGTATGTTTCTCGTCGGATGCCGTCGCTGAAGGCATCGATTGCTCTGTCAACAGAAACGTCTTCGGCAGCGTTCAGGAGTTTGGTGAATCTGCCAATGTATGCATGCATCGACTCCTTCTGTTTCTGCTGGCAATGCCGTAGCTCCTCGATCCCAACTGGCCTTTTGTACGTTGCTTGGAAGTTGGCGACGAAAGCGTCTACCAGGTCGTCCCATGATTTGATGGATCCTTTCGGCAAACCTCTCAACCAGGCCCATGCCGAATCTTCCAGGTAAAGCTGCAGGCATTGCATGGCTGCTATCTGGTTTCCTTTGTGTAAGATCACAGTCTGCAGGTAATCGTCTATTGATACGTCTCCAACGTATCTATAATTTCTGATGTTCCATGCTTGTTTTATGACAATACCTACATGTTTTGTTCACACTTTATATCGTTTTTATGCGTTTTCCGGAACTAACCTATTAACAAGATGCCACGGTGCGGTTCTCGTTTTCTATCGTTTTTGGTTCCGAGAAAGGTCGTTCGGGCAATATTCTCGGAATTCGACGAAACGAAGACCAAACATCCTATTTTTCCCGGAAGGCCCCAGAACACCGAAGGAGAGTCGGAGGCGAGCCAGGGGGGCCCCACACGACAGGGCCGTGCGGGCTCCACCCTGGCCGCGCCGGCCTATGGGGAGGAGGCCCCGTGGCCCCTCCGACTCCGTCTCTTCGCCTATTTAAGCCCTTTCGACCTAAAAACGCAGTACCTCTTGACGAAACTCCAGAAAGACTCCAGGGGCGCCGCCACATCGCGAAACTCCAATTCGGGGGACAGAAGTCTCTGTTCCGGCACCCTGCCGGGACGGGGAATTGCCCCGGAGCCATCTCCACCGCCGTCTCCACCGCCATCTTCACCGCCATCGCTGCCTCCATGATGAGGAGGGAGTAATTCACCCCGGGGCTGAGGGCTCTACCGTAGCTATGTGGTTAATCTCTCTCTCGTACTCCAATACAATGATCTCGTGAGTTGCTTTGCATGATTGAGATCCATATGATGAGCTTTGTATCGCTACTAGTTGTGTGCTACTCATGTGATGTTATTAAAGTAGTCTATTCCTCCCGCATGGTGTAAAGGTGACTAGTGTGTGCACCGTGTGGTTCTTGTCGTAGGCTATGATCATGATCTCTTGTAGATTGTGGAGTTAATTATCATTATGATAGTATTGATGTGATCTATTCCTCCTTCATAGTGTAATGTGGACGGTGTGTGCGCTATGTTAGTTCTTGGTTTATTTTGCAATGATCTATTATGCTCTAAGGTTATTTAAATATGAACATCGAATGTTGTGGAGCTTGTTAACTCCGGCATTGAGGTGCTCTTGTAGCCCTACACAACGACTGGTGTTTTTCATCCAACAAAAGAGTGTATGTAGCACATATGAGAAAGAGTTATTTATTATGGGATCAATGTTGAGAGTGTCCACTAGTGAAAGTATGATCCCTAGGCCTTGCTTCCAAGCATCGAATCTCCGTTTGTTTACTGTTTTGTTGCATGTTTACTCGCTGCCATATTTTATTCAGATTTCTATTACCACTCATATACATCCATATTACTTGTATTTCACTATCTCTTCACCGAACTAGTGCACCTATACATCTGACAAGTGTATTTGGTGTGTTGGGGACACAAGAGACTTCTTGCTTTGTGATTGCAGGGTTGCTTGAGAGGGATATCTTTGACCTCTTCCTCCCTGAGATCGATAAACCTTGGGTGATCCACTTAATGGAAACTTGCTGCTGTTCTACAAACCTCTCGCTCTTGGAGGCCCAACACTGTCTACAAGAATAGAAGCTCCCGTAGACATCAAGCTATTTTACGGCGCCGTTGCCGGGGAACGAAAAGCTTCTACACAGGGATTTCCTCCCTCGTCAACCACGCGCCAGTTGTGGACAGCAAGCTATTTTATGGCGCCGTTGCCGGGGAGGAAAGGTAAAAGGTACTCACACTCCGGATCTTGGCTACTAAGCTATTTTCGCCGTTGTAAGTACTCGAAGCTATTTCCTTTAGATCCTGCAATTGCATCTTTTTGTTTCTTGTTTACACTAGTTAAGCCTAATGGAAAACAACACAATGAGAGATCTTTATGAACTTTATCTTGAATTAGGACAGGATGTGTTTGAAGAGAGAATTAAAAAACCCATGGAACTTATGCATGCTAATGGGAATGTTATCAGTATGAATGCTTTGAACACTATTGTTGCTAATGCTATGGAAAATTCTAAGCTTGGGGAAGCTGGCTTTGATGAGCATGATATTTTTAGTCCCCCAAGCATTGAGGAGAAAATTTACTTTGATGATACCTTGCCTCCTATATTTGATGATGAGAATAATAATGATAGCTACTTTGTTGAATTTGCTCCCACTACAACTAATAAAATTGATTATGCTTATGTGGAGAGTAATGATACTTTTATGCATGTGAATAAGAATGCTTTATGTGATACTTATATTGTTGAGTTTGTTCATGATGCTACTGAAAATTATTATGAGAGAGGAAAATATGGTTGTAGAAATTTTCATATTACTAAAACACCTCTCTATATGCTGAAATTTTTGAAGTTACACTGGTTTTATCTTCCTATGCTTGCTACTTTGCTCTTCATGAACTTGTTTATTTACAAGATTCCTATGCATAGGAAGCATGTTAGACTTAAATTTGTTTTGAATTTGCCTCTTGATGCTCTCTTTTGCTTCAACTACTATTTCTTGCGAATGCATCATTAAAACTGCTGAGCCCATCTTAATGGCTACAAAGAAAGAACTTCTTGGGAGATAACCCATGTGTTTATTTTGCTACAGTACTTTGTTTTATATTTGTGTCTTGGAAGTTGTTTACTACTGTAGCAACCTCTCCTTATCTTAGTTTTGTGTTTTGTTGTGCCAAGTAAAGTCGTTGATAGCAAGGTTGATACTAGATTTGGATTACTGCGCAGAAACAGATTTCTTTGCTGTCACGAATCTGGGTCTAATTCTCTGTAGGTAACTCAGAAAATTATGCCAATTTACGTGAGTGATCCTCAGATATGTACGCAACTTTCATTCAATTTGGGCATTTTCATCTGAGCAAGTCTGGTGCCCTTTTAAAATTCGTCTTTACGGACTGTTCTGTTTTGACAGATTCTGCCTTTTATTTCGCATTGCTTCTTTCGCTGTGTTGGGTGGATTTTTTTGTTCCATTACCTTCCAGTAGCTTTGGGCAATGTCCAGAAGTGTTAAGAATGATTGTGTCACCTCTGAACATGTGAATTTTTGATTATGCACTAACCCTCTAATGAGTTTGTTTCGAGTTTGGTGTGAAGGAAGTTTTCAAGGGTCAAGAGAGGAGGATGATATACTATGATCAAGAAGAGTGAAGAGTCTAAGCTTGGGTATGCCCCCATGGTTCATCCCTGCATATTTCAAGAAGACTCAAGCGTCTAAGCTTGGGGATGCCCAAGGCATCCCCTTCTTCATCGACAAATTTATCAGGTTCCTCCCTTGAAACTATATTTTTATTCGGTCACATCTTATGTACTTTACTTGGAGCGTCTGTGTGCTTTTATTTTTGTTTTGTTATTTTCATTCTCTGAATAAATACATGCTTGCGTGGGAGAGAGACACGCTCCGCTGGTTCGTATGAACACATGTGTTCTTAGCTCATAATATTCATGGCGAAGTTTCCTCTTCGTTAAATTGTTATATGGTTGGAATTGGAAAATGCTACATGTAGTAATTGCTATAATGTCTTGGGTAATGTGATACTTGGCAATTGTTGTGCTCATGTTTAAGCTCTTGCATCATATACTTTGCACCTATTAGTGAAGAAATACATAGAGCATGCTAAAATTTGGTTTGCATAATTGGTCTCTCTAAGGTCTAGATAATTTCTAGTATTGAGTTTGAACAACAAGGAAGACGGTGTAGAGTCTTATAATGTTTTCAATATGTCTTTTATGTGAGTTTTGCTGCACCGGTTCATCCTTGTGTTTGTTTCAAATAACTTTGCTAGCCTAAACCTTGTATCAAGAGGGAATACTTCTCATGCATCCAAAATCCTTGAGCCAACCACTATGCCATTTGTGTCCACCATACCTACCTACTACATGGTATTTCTCCGCCATTCCAAAGTAAATTGCTTGAGTGCTACCTTCAAAATTTCCATCATTCGCCTTTGCAATATATAGCTCATGGGACAAAATAGCCTTAAAAACTATTGTGGTATTGAATATGTACTTATGCACTTTATCTCTTATTAAGTTGCTTGTTGTGCGATAACCATGCTTCTGGGGACGCCATCAACTCTTTGTTCAATATCATGTGAGTTGCTATGCATGTCCGTCTTGTCTGAAGTAAGAGAGATCTACCACTTTAATGGTTAGAGCATGCATACTGTTAGAGAAGAACATTGGGCCGCTAACTAAAGCCATGAATCATGGTGGAAGTTTCAGTTTTGGACATATATCCTCAATCTCTTATGAGAATATTAACTGTTGTTGAATGCTTAAGCATTAAAAGAGGAGTCCATTATCTGTTGTCTATGTTGTCCCGGTATGGGTGTCTAAGTTGAAGAATGATCAAAAGCGAGAAATCCAATGCGAACTTTCTCCTTGGACCCTTGTACAGGCGGCATAGAGGTACCCCTTTGTGACACTTGGTTGAAACATATGTTATGCAATGATGATCAGTGTTAACCCAAGCTAATTAGGACAAGGTGCGGGCACTATTAGTATACTATGCATGAGGCTTGCAACTTGTAAGATATAATTTACATAACTCATATGCTTTATTACTACCGTTGATAAAATTGTTTCATGTTTTCAAAATAAAAGCTCTAGCACAAATATAGCAATCGATGCTTTCCTCTTTGAAGGACCTTTCTTTTACTTTTATGTTGAGTCAGTTCACCTATTTCTCTCCATCTCAAGAAGCAAACACTTGTGTGAACTGTGCATTGATTTCTACATACTTGCATATTGCACTTGTTATATTACTTTGCATTGACAACTATCCATGAGATATACATGTTATAAGTTGAAAGCAACCGCTGAAACTTAATCTTCCTTTGTGTTGCTTCAACACCTTTACTTTGATTTATTGCTTTATGAGTTAACTCTTATGCAAGACTTATTGATGCTTGTCTTGAAGTACTATTCATGAAAAGTCTTTGCTTTATGATTCAGCTTGTTTACTCATGTCATTACCATTGTTTTGATCGCTGCATTCATTACATATGCTTACAATAGTATGATCAAGGTTATGATGGCATGTCACTCCGAAATTATCTTTGTTATCGTTTACCTGCTCGGGACGAGCAAGAACTAAGCTTGGGGATGCTGATACGTCTCCAACGTATCTATAATTTCGATGTTCCATGCTTGTTTTATGACAATACCTACATGTTTTGTTCACACTTCATATCGTTTTTATGCGTTTTCCGGAACTAACCTATTAACAAGATGCCACGGTGCCGGTTCTCGTTTTCTGCTGTTTTTGGTTCCGGAAAGGTCAGTTCGGGCAATATTCTCGGAATTCGACGAAACGAAGACCAAACATCCTATTTTTCCCGGAAGGCCCCGGAACACCGAAGGAGAGTCGGAGGCGAGCCGGGGGGGCCCACACGACAGGCCGCGCGGGCTCCACCCCGGCCGCGCCGGCCTATGGGGAGGAGGCCCCGTGGCCCCTCCGACTCCGTCTCTTCGCCTATTTAAGCCCTTTCGACCTAAAAACGCAGTACCTCTTGACGAAACTCCGGAAAGACTCCGGGCGCCGCCACATCGCGAAACTCCAATTCGGGGGACGAAGTCTGCGTTCCGGCACCCTGCCGGGACGGGGAATTGCCCCCGGAGCCATCTCCACCGCCGTCTCCACCGCCATCTTCACCGCCATCGCTGCCTCCATGATGAGGAGGGAGTAATTCACCCCCGGGGCTGAGGGCTCTACTGTAGCTATGTGGTTAATCTCACTCAGTACTCCAATACAATGATCTCGTGAGTTGCTTTGCATGATTGAGATCCATATGATGAGCTTTGTATCGCTACTAGTTGTGTGCTACTCATGCGATGTTATTAAAGTAGTCTATTCCTCCTGCATGGTGTAAAGGTGACTAGTGTGTGCACCGTGTGGTTCTTGTCGTAGGCTATGATCATGATCTCTTGTAGATTGTGGAGTTAATTATCATTATGATAGTATTGATGTGATCTATTCCTCCTTCATAGTGTAATGTGGACAGTGTGTGCGCTATGTTAGTTCTTGGTTTATTTTGCAATGATCTATTATGCTCTAAGGTTATTTAAATATGAACATCAAATGTTGTGGAGCTTGTTAACTCCGGCATTGAGGTGCTCTTGTAGCCCTACACAACGACTGGTGTTTGTCATCCAACAAAAGAGTGTATGTAGCACATATGAGAAAGAGATATTTATTATGTGATCAATGTTGAGAGTGTCCACTAGTGAAAGTATGATCCCTAGGCCTTGCTTCCAAGCATCGAATCTCCGTTTGTTTACTGTTTTGTTGCATGTTTACTCGCTGCCATATTTTATTCAGATTGCTATTACCACTCATATACATCCATATTACTTGTATTTCACTATCTCTTCGCCGAACTAGTGCACCTATACATCTGACAAGTGTATTTGGTGTGTTGGGGATACAAGAGACTTCTTGCTTTGTGATTGCAGGGTTGCTTGAGAGGGATATCTTTGACCTCTTCCTCCCTGAGATCGATAAACCTTGGGTGATCCACTTAAGGGAAACTTGCTGCTGTTCTACAAACCTCTGCTCTTGGAGGCCCAACACTGTCTACAAGAATAGAAGCTCCCGTAGACATCATCTATCCATGATCTTGGCTCCTGCTGTCCGTCATACTTCGCGGCGTCAGTAGGGGTAGGTTTGAACTTCTTGGGCGGCATTGTTTCACGGATCTTGTAACTCAGGCAATCAGCCCCCCTCAGTTCACCGTCGTACTCCTCGCTTTCTTCCGAGGCGTCGCTATCATCTTCTCCCCTCGCGGCTCGACGTCGCCTAGCTTTATCGATTCTGCTCTAGGTAATCTCGTCCTGGGCGTCCCTTGAACGGTGCTTTGAGCCTCCGACTTGGGGCGAGGCTTTTTCTTTTCGTGGAACCAGTTTGTCTCCCAGGATTGCAAGGCTTTCCAAAGCGCTCCGATGAGCTTGAACCATGGAACCTTCGGGTCGCTGGTTGACAAGGTACACTGCGAGGTTGGCAGTTGCTCCCTCGATGGTTTTTGGCCTCAGCATCCCCACGGTATCCGTGGTCATGAACGATCTGGATAGGTTTGACATTATTTCCCTAGCATCGTCTTCCGATAACCTGGACAGCCTCGACTGATGTTTCCCCACGCCTTGACTGCTTCGGGAAGCGCTTCCTCGCGAGCCTCTCCGCCGTTCGCTAGATTGTTCTGCTGCAAGCAGGCGCTTCTCGAGGGTAGTTTGTTCGACTAACAGTCGCTCCCGATTTCTGTCCAGTATCTCACGGTAGGCATTGAGGGTCCCGACTGAAATTCCAGCGGGGAGTGGTGTGTTATTAAGCAAGGCTGCCCTGGCAGCTGCCCATTCTTCCTCCGCGATGGTGTAATCGCTACTATTGTTACTAGCACTGTTTTGAAAGCTTCGTCGTCTGCTAGAGCGAGGAGTGTGTTCTCCGCCTCCCCCGTTCCTTGCGTTTCCTGTGTTGTTGGCAGCGTAGACTTGATGGTGCGCCGCTTTCCTGGTGACTTCCTTGGCGATACTGTCGACGTTGTCCTCTTGTTATCACCAGATTTTGGCCAAATCAGGAGGTGGGCCGTAAGTGAAGATGGGCTTGGAAGATTACACGTGGAGCATCTTTGAAGCGGCCTTGGACGAAGAGTTTGGGCTAGATTGCCCATGTATCTGTAATATAGTAGATCGCATCTTAGTTTGGAAGTAACAGATAGAGTTTAGCCCGTGCACGGTTAGGTGCACGCTTGAATTAGAAAGTCCCTTGGACTATAAATATGTATCTAGGGTTATCAAGAAAGGAGGACAATCACATTCACAACAAACACAAATCAGGCGCATCGCCACCCCTTCCTTCAAGGGTTTCTTCCGGGTAAGCATCATGCTGCCTAGATCGCATCTCGTGATCTAGGCAGTGTACGTTTATTCGTCTACCTTGTGCTACTCGTGCTGAAGCATTTTTGATGGCGAGTAGCACTACTTATCTTTAGGTGTTTAGGGGCTTGCATTGATGCATTCTTATGCATATCTGCTTGGCAATGCCGTCCCTCGACACCTAGCTGCCCTTACGCCTATCTGGGTGTAAGGGCAGCATCTTGCTTGTTCGTTACTTAGTAGATCCGATCTGTTATAGTTGCTCCTTGTTCTGCAAGGATTAGTTTAATATCTCGCATGATTAGGCCTTATGTCGGGGTCGGACGATCCGGTAGTGCGTTAGGTGTTGTTTACCGTTCCTGCAAGGGATGTTCCGGGAATTGACCTAGTGTTGGTTTTTAGGCCTCTTGTAGGGGTAGTTTTCATCATCTTTCGTATCCTGCTAGGCCCAACTACGCGTAGGATGTTCCGGTTATGCGGTGAAGACCCTAAACCGTCGTAGATCGTTTTAGCTTTGTTCGATCAAGCGGGATCCCCATGTCATTGCAAATCCAACGTGAACCATGGGGCGATCGGCTCTTTGAGCCGATCCACAGGGAAACCTGAGAGCCGATAGGGCTCATATTTAATGTTTACGTGTCTACCATGCAGGAAACTCGAAGCAATCTAACACCTTCCTGATCGGGTCTAGGTCAGGTGGCACGCCCTAGCAACCGCCAGGACGTGGCTGGAAAACTTGCGGGACGACGCGAGGTGCCAGGGTCCACTAAGCGGCCTTGGGAGCCTCCCGGCTCTTCGTGTTGCTTAACCACTGCTCGCCGGTGGGCTTTGGCGGGTAACTTAGGTGGATAAGACACGAGGATACGAAGTTTGAAGCAGTTCAAGATATATTCTTCGATGATGATGGGTATTGAAGTATGGGGGCCGATACATGAGTAGATCGGCCGTAAAAAATTCAAAATTTTTAAGCACAGCCGATGCGCAGACATCGACTTAAGGATAAAAAGCCGATGCATGGCCATCGACTCAAGGGGTACAAACTGTTATAAGCAGAAGCCCAATGGAGCAGTTATCGAGTTACATGGAGAGGCTCTACTGGACGAACCCTTCAATGGAAGTATTTGGTGACTCAGATCCTCTCTTCAAGGACCTCCAATTTCTTTTGCAAGTTTTCAAGTCCGGCGAGTGCCGCATGAGCGTGCGGATCAGGATTAAGGATGAGCCCAATGAAGAGAGCATATCTCTTCTAGGACCATGAGAACAGCCGATGACGAGGCAATCGGCTGTGGCGTTTCTTGCCTAGGGCTTGGCCAAGGTGGCGACTTGATAGCTGTCACTTTCAGAGGTTGTTACGTCCAGAGTTTTGGAGGGCATCAGAAATTCAAAACATCCTCGCCGGAAGTTGCATCAGCCTGCCAAGGATGATGAGCCGATCTGATCAGCAAGGCGCAAGAATTGAACTGAAAAAGCTCGGGGGGGCAGCTCACCCTGAAGGTTCTCTACTCTTGGGAGCCGATTTTGTTGGAATCGGCTGGCTCTGCATTACAACTTGGAAGCCAATGGTAGCCCATTTGGCTGGCTCATTGCGGTTCTCGCCTTGACTGAGGCTCGGGGGGCAACTGACTTGGTAGATACTTTGTTCTTAAGAAGCCGATTGAGATTCTATCGGCTGGCCCTCTATTATAATCTTCTTTAAAGGAACAGAGCAGGGTTATAAAGTATCACTGAGGAGATTTGCGAGCGGGTGACATCTGTTCTCCAGAAGTATCGGCTTCAGCGTCAAGTTGTTTCAGCAGCGGTTCTGGGGCTCTCTTGGAGGCATTGATATTCCACATTGTCCACCAGAACTCAAAGTCATCGGTCGAAGAAGTGAAGGACTGATGCGTGGACATCGGCTTGTTGGACATTGACCAAGTTTACGGTCACTTCTTAGTCGAAAAGATGAAGGGTGGATTATGAGGGGCCGATGCGTTGTCATCGGCTCATTGAGCATTGGCTAGGTGACAAACGGCTAAATTATCATAAAGGAAATCGGCAAAATCAAAGTGGGGAAATTCTTCATTGATAAACGAGATTTCTTACATAAAGAGCTGATTGCTCTCAAAAGGAAGTACTAGGGGATACATTGCCCCGTCTACTACTACTGGCCCTATGCTAAGATCCTATCTAGGGGCCGTTGCTGCCCTCGTCGTCGTCGTCGTCGTCGCCGCTGTCGGCGCTGCTCCCGGCCGGCTCGTCGTCGCTGCTGTAGCGACCGCCGGCAGGACCCTCGTTGTCCTCGTCCTCCTCGTCAGCGTCGTCGTCGTCACTGTCGAAGTCGCTGAGGTTCCCGGGCCAGGGGCAGTGGCGCTTGGCCGGCGGCTCGTCGGAGGAGCTGTCGTCCTCCTCCTCCTCCTCCTTCTTCGCCTCCTCGGAGGAGGTGACGCCGTCCCAGGGGAAGCGATCGTCATCGCTCTCCTCCTCCGATTCCCCGTTGGCGAGGAAGCGGAGGTCACTCTCCCCGTCGGTCAGGGACTTATCGTCCTCTGACCAGACGGAGAAGTCGTGGCTCGACTCGTCCCCGGCTTCGATGGCGCGGCGGGTGTTGGCCGCATGGGCCTCCTTCGGGTTCCACTCCGGCGTCGGCTCGCGGAAGGGGGAGGACTGGGCAGAAAGACCCGATGAGGGGGAAGAAGAGGAAGACATGGTGGCAGAGAAGGGCTTTTTGGAGTGCTAATGCGAAGGGGATGAAGAGGAGAACTGTTCGATGCGGTTAAATAAAAGGAGATGGAGTGAAGATTTAATGCCATGACGGTTCTCGAGGACATGGTGCCAAAACTGTCAAATCGTGCAGGGAAGTTGGGAAGGCAAGTCGTCATGATGAAAAAATACTGCAACGGTTCTGGTCTGCCACGACATGACCCTTCAAAGGAAAAACAGAGTGGTTTTGAAATTATCATTACCAAAACCAGGGGGCATGTGTTATCACCAGATTTTGGCCAAATCAGGAGGTGGGCCGTAAGTGAAGATGGGCTTGGAAGATTACACGTGGAGCATCTTTGAAGCGGCCTTGGACGAAGAGTTTGGGCTAGATTGCCCATGTATCTGTAATATAGTAGATCGCATCTTAGTTTGGAAGTAACAGATAGAGTTTAGCCCGTGCACGGTTAGGTGCACGCTTGAATTAGAAAGTCCCTTGGACTATAAATATGTATCTAGGGTTATCAAGAAAGGAGGACAATCACGTTCACAACAAACACAAATCAGGCGCATCGCCACCCCTTCCTTCAAGGGTTTCTTCCGGGTAAGCATCATGCTGCCTAGATCGCATCTCGCGATCTAGGCGAGATACGTTTATTCGTCTACCTTGTGCTACTCGTGCTGAAGCGTTTTTGATGGCGAGTAGCACTACTTATCTTTAGGTGTTTAGGGGCTTGCATTGATGCTTTCTTATGCATATCCGCTTGGCAATGCCGTCCCTCGACACCTAGCTGCCCTTACGCCTATCTCGGGTGTAAGGGCAGCATCTTGCTTGTTCGTTACTTAGTAGATCCGATCTGTTATAGTTGCTCCTTGTTCTGCAAGGATTAGTTTAATATCTCGCATGATTAGGCCTTATGCTGGGGTCGGACGATCCGGTAGTGCGTTAGGTGTTGTTTACCGTTCCTGCAAGGGATGTTCCGGGAATTGACCTAGTGTTGGTTTTTAGGCCTCTTGTAGGGGTAGTTTTCATCATCTTTCGTATCTGCTAGGCCCAAATACGCGTAGGATGTTCCGGTTATGCGGTGAAAACCCTAAACTGTCGTAGATCGTTTTAGCTTTGTTCTGATCAAGCAGGATCCCCATGTCATTGCAAATCCAACGTGAACCATGGGGCGATCGGCTCTTTGAGCCGATCCACAGGGAAACCTGAGAGCCGATAGGGCTCGTATTTAATGTTTACGTGTCTACCATGCAGGAAACTCGAAGCAATCTAACACCTTCCTGATCGGGTCTAGGTCAGGTGGCACGCCCTAGCAACCGCCAGGACGTGGCTGGAAAACTTGCGGGACGACGCGAGGTGCCAGGGTCCACTAAGCAGCCTTGGGAGCCTCCCGGCTCTTCGTGTTGCTTAACCACTGCTCGCCGGTGGGCTTTGGCGGGTAACACATTCTGGCACGCCCGGTGGGACAATCTTCTGCAACATCCACGTCAACACCTGCATCCGAGGTGGCAGAAGAACCGATCAAGTACGAGGAGCTCCCTGCAGAGCATAAGAAGAAGTACGATGAGCTGAAGGCCATATGTGAAGCCGAACTCATCGGCTCCTCTGAGAAGACCCGGTCGCACGGCATCAGGTTCAAAGGATTCACACCCCAAGGCGTACTCGAGGGTTTGGATCTGTCTCTCCCTTCAGAGGAACGTACCAGAGCCCTGCGACAGGAAATCAACTACGTTGTGGCCCATTCGCTACATCGGCATTCTGAGAGCCTGGTGAACACTTTGGAGCGCGTTGCGCTTCATGTGGTGCAGGAAATCATGAAGCATCAGTACTCCCCCTCAGGACCTGTTCTAGGAACTCACCAGGGAGAGATGCAACTCCACACCAGGCCACCATTGCCGTACGCGATGGCAGCTCCACAGCAACAAGGTTCACCGGCATACGTCGTCTACAAGGTTGGAGGTGATCCTGGCGACTACCAGTTCTTATATGAGCCGCCCAAGGAGATCCCACACGGATACGTGTGCACATACGTGCCGGACTGCAACAACTGGACACAAGCAATCCAAACTTCGGCAGGAGGAATTGCCGGAGCAGGAGCGATTGTTACGGCAGGAGGGACGGCTGGAACAGCGGGGAGTTTGGGAGCAGACGCTGAGAAGCAGGCGTGGCTAACTAAATATGCCACTGCACCAAGCCATGAAAGCTCAACTGCTACAGCTTCCACCGTGGATCAGATCAGTGCAGTCTTGAGAGACCAGTTCGGTATCCTGCCGAAGAAGAAAATAATCGGCTATTCCAAGCCGTATCCCAATGAGTTTGACCTGATACCGCTACCACCTAAGTATCGGCTCCCTGACTTCACAAAATTCAGTGGATCAGAAGGCTCTAGTTCAATTGAGCACGTGAGCCGATACTTGGCGCAGTTGGGCATGGTTTCAGCATCGGATCAGCTACGTGTGAGGTTCTTTGCGCAATCTCTCACCGGTCCGACTTTTGGATGGTACACCTCGCTGCAGCCAAATTCAGTTCGATCATGGAAGCAGCTGGAAGAGCGGTTTCACACACAATATCATTCGAAGCCACCGAAGCCGGCATTGCCGAACCGACCCAGGTTCGGCAAAGGCGGGAGAGACGGTGTCCGAATATATTCAGCGTTTCGAGAGCTGTCAAGAACCGATGTTATTCGGTTCATTTATCCGAGAAAGAAGCGATCGAGCTGGCCGTGGCAGGACTCGCGAGCCGCCATTCAAGGATCCGACGTTCCAAGTGGAGTACAGCTCGCTAGCGCACATGGTCCAGAGACTAACTTCGTATGAACAGCGCCACCCAGAACTGTACCAAGACAAGTACAAGCGCACGATAAGCCTGGTTGATGCTGATGAGGATGAAGATTCTGCGGAAGATCAGGAAGTCGCGGTGACTGAATTGGCTCGGACGGCAGTGCCTGTGTCCTGCAAATGGGTGAATCCACCAGGGCCTCCCAGAGGGTTTGACTTCGATGTGAGCAAAGCTGAGCAGATTTTTGATCTGCTGCTAAAAGAGAAACAGTTGAAGTTACCCGAAGGCCACAAAATTCCTACGTCGCAAGAGATGAACGGTAGGCCATACTGCAAATGGCATCATACGTTTTCTCACACCACCAACGACTGCAAAGTATTGCGCGCACAGATTCAAATGGCGATAGAATCAGGCCGATTAACTTTCGGACAGTTTGCTATGAAAGTTGACACGCGTCCATTTCCTGGCGTCAACATGGTGGATATTAGCCACTGCATAAGGGAGCCAGGGTTCTCCTTTGACGTCAACATGGCGGGGCTTGTGAGCCGCCATGGCGAAGATAAAGCAGAGAGCAGCCACTCCCGTGGCAAGGATAAAGAGGAGGCCGATCCACGCGACCGGCCCCAAGATGACGATAGACGGTACCTGACCGAGGAGGAAGTGAGAAGCGTACGGTATCAACGTCCACTCTCCGCACATCTCCTTAACAAATATGAGCAGCAGTATGACCGACGTCGGCGCCACGACGTAGATGATGGGAAATATCGTCGGTCTGATGCAGAGGACAGGAGGTACCGTCGGCATGATAGAAGCAACAACGGGTACGAGCGTCACGCTAGAGGGAGGTCAAGGGAGCAAGACGACACGGATAGGCATTGGGACTGTCCTTTCTTCAAACATTGCTGGGACTCAGGAATGAGCCGATTGCCAACAGTCGAGAACTGCCCAGAATGCAGACAGCAAAGGAAGAAAATAAATGAAGTTTCAGTGTTCAGACGTCTAGGGCCTCTCCCACCTCAGAACAAGCGAGCTGAGTCATCTCAAGAAGAAGACTTTGAGGAGTCCGATGGAGAAGAAGATAGGTATCACCGGCCAAGGTGGTGCCCTGATAGACTCAGCCATTCTCAGAAGCGTAGGGTGCAGCGGCTACGAAACCTGGAGGAAGCCGAGGCACAGTACCTGTGCACGTTGAGGAAGGCACGGCCCGATCTGGCCGTGAAAATGCAGCAAACATTGGAGACAAAGGCGCGCCCGCCAAAGAAAATATGGCGCCCTAAACAGACGAAAGCTGATGCGGAGGCATCGGCTGACACAAACATGGTGTTCATACTCCCGTCAGAGTTTCGCGCACCAAACGACGAGGAAGTATCGGTGGCTCAACTCGACTGCGGTCCACGGCCAGTTATCTTTGAGAAGCCACGAGATAGAAGCTACAGGCATTTGAAGGCCTTATACCTGAGAGGTTATATCAATGGGCAGCCTGTCAGCAAGATGTTGGTTGACACTGGAGCGGCGATCAACATAATGCCGTATTCCATGCTACGACGTTTGGGACACTCCAATGATGATCTGATCAAGACCAACGTCACATTGAGCGATTTCAACGGCCAAGCATCAGAAGCAAAAGGTGTTCTGAATGTGGATCTTACTGTAGGCCGGAAAACCATACCTACCGCGTTCTTCATCGTCGACAGCAAAAGCAATTACACTGTCCTACTAGGAAGGGATTGGATCCACGCTAACTGTTGCATTCCATCCACAATGCACCGATGCGTCATACAGTGGGATGGAGATGAAGTGGAGGTCGTTCAGGTAGATGACTCAATCGAGATATCATTAGCTGCCATGAATGTTTGGGAAGCAGATGACCAAGAGCCGCTCTCTGGAATCAGTTTAGAGGGCTGTGAGCGCATCGAAGCTTCGAAAAATGGGGTAAGGCTGGTTTTATCCACCGGCCTGACGGAGTAGCAAAGTCCAAGACAATGGACGTACGTGGCGAGGCCGATCCCTGCGATCGGCCCCAAAAAATGGAAAGCAAAGGTCTTATCTCAAGCATGTCACGTAGCTACAGTTGGAACTCCAAGAAGTTGCAAACCATCGTCAAGCATTGCAACGAAAAAGGAGGCCGATTCTAGCAATCGGCCAAAATTATCCTCGATATACGTTTTGCCTAGGTTCATCATTGATCCAACAGAGGATGCCTGAAGAGCCGATACCCTCAAGTACTTGAAAGAATCGGCTCGGGGGGCACTTAGGTGGATAAGACACGAGGATACGAAGTTTGAAGCGAGCTTCAAGATACTCAGTATCTTCAAGGAATATGTGATGATGGGTATTGAAGTATGGGGGCCGATACATGAGTAGATCGGCCGTAAAAAATTCAAAATTTTTAAGCACAGCCGATGCGCAGACATCGACTTAAGGATAAAAAGCCGATGCATGGCCATCGACTCAAGGGGTACAAACTGTTATAAGCAGAAGCCCAATGGAGCAGTTATCGAGTTACATGGAGAGGCTCTACTGGACGAACCCTTCAATGGAAGTATTTGGTGACTCAGATCCTCTCTTCAAGGACCTCCAATTTCTTTTGCAAGTTTTCACGTCCAGCAGTGCCAGTATGAGCATGCGGATCAGGATTAAGGATGAGCCCAATGAAGAGAGCATATCTCTTCTAGGACCATGAGAACAGCCGATGACGAGGCAATCGGCTGTGGCGTTTCTTGCCTAGGGCTTGGCCAAGGTGGCGACTTGGTAGCTGTCACTTTCAGAGGTTGTTACGTCCAGAGTTTTGGAGGGCATCAGAAATTCAAAACATCCTCACCGGAAGTTGCATCAGCCTGCCAAGGTGATGAGCCGATCAGAGCGCAAGAATTAAACTAGGAGTTGGGGCCATTACATTTGAGGCTTCTAGTTCAAGAATGGATTTGTTGATCCTTAGAACCCTTTCATGCGTCGGCTCTTTGGGCGTAAGTTTTCTTGCACGCTCGATGGAAGGTTGCGCTCACTACTCTTTTCGCTCGGGAGCCGATTTTGTTGGAATCGGCTGGCTCTGCATTACAACTTGGAAGCCAATGGTAGCCCATTTGGCTGGCTCATTGCGGTTCTCGCCTTGACTGAGGCTCGGGGGGCAACTGACTTGGTAGATACTTTGTTCTTAAGAAGCCGATTGAGATTCTATCGGCTGGCCCTCTATTATAATCTTCTTCAAAGGAACAGAAGCGAGGGTTATAAAGTATCACCGAGGAGATTTGCGAGCGGGTGACATCTCGTTCTCCGAAGTATCGGCTTCGGCGTCAAGTTGTTTCAGCAGAGCGGTTTTGGGGCTCTCTTGGAGGCATTGGAATTCCACATTGTCCACCAGAACTCAAATTCATCGGTCGAAGAAGTGAAGGACTGATGCGTGGACATCGGCTTGTTGGACATTGACCAAGTTTACGGTCACTTCTTAGTCGAAAAGATGAAGGGTGGATTATGAGGGGCCGATGCGTTGTCATCGGCTCATTGAGCATTGGCTAGGTGACAATCGGCTAAATTATCATAAAGGAAATCGGCAAAATCAAAGTGGGGAAATTCTTCATTGATAAACGAGATTTCTTACATAAAGAGCTGATTGCTCTCAAAAGGAAGTACTAGGGGATACATTGCCCCGTCTACTACTACTGGCCTATGCTAAGATCCTATCTAGGGGCCGTTGCTGCCCTCGTCGTCGTCGTCGTCGTCGCCGGCCCGTCGGCGCTGCTCCCGGCCGGCTCGTCGTCGCTGGCTGTAGCGGCCGCCGGCAGGACCCTCGTTGTCCTCGTCCTCCTCGTCAGCGTCGTCGTCGTCGCTGTCGAAGTCGCTGAGGTTCCCGGGCCAGGGGCAATGGCGCTTGGCCGGCGGCTCGTCGGAGGAGCTGTCGTCCTCCTCCTCCTCCTCCTCCTCCTCCTTCTTCGCCTCCTCGGAGGAGGTGACGCCGTCCCAGGGGAAGCGATCGTCATCGCTCTCCTCCTCTGATTCCCCGTTGGCAAGGAAGCGGAGGTCACTCTCCCCGTCGGTCAGGGACTTATCGTCCTCTGACCAGACGGAGAAGTCGTGGCTCGACTCGTCCCCGGCCTCGATGGCGCGGCGGGTGTTGGCCGCATGGGCCTCCTCCGGGTTCCACTCCGGCGTCGGCTCGCGGAAGGGGGAGGACTGGGCAGAAAGACCCGATGAGGGGGGAGAAGAGGAAGACATGGTGGCAGAGAAGGGCTTTTTGGAGTGCTAATGCGAAGGGGATGAAGAGGAGAACTGTTTGATGCGGTTAAATAAAAGGAGATGGAGTGAAGATTTAATGCCATGACGGTTCTCGAGGACATGGTGCCAAAGCTGTCAAATCGTGCGGGGAAGTTGGGAAGGCAAGTCGTCATGATGAAAAATACTGCAACGGTTCTCGATCCGCCACGACATGACCCTTCAAAGGAAAAACGAGTGGTTTTGAAATTATCATTACCAAAACCGAGGGGCATGTGTTATCACCAGATTTTGGCCAAATCGGGAGGTGGGCCGTAAGTGAAGATGGGCTTGGAAGATTACAGCGTGGAGCATCTTTGAAGCGGCCTTGCGACGAAGAGTTTGGGCTAGATTGCCCATGTATACGTAAATATAGTAGATCGCATCTTAGTTTGGAAGTAACGAGATAGAGTTTAGCCCGTGCACGGTTAGGTGCACGCTTGAATTAGAAAGTCCCTTGGACTATAAATATGTATCTAGGGTTATCAAGAAAGGAGCGACAATCACGTTCACAACAAACACAAATCAGGCGCATCGCCACCCCTTCCTTCAAGGGTTTCCTTCCGGGTAAGCATCATGCTGCCTAGATCGCATCTCGCGATCTAGGCGACATACGTTTATTCGTCTACCTTGTGCTACTCGTGCTTGAAGCGTTGTTGATGGCGAGTAGCACTACTTATCTTTAGGCGTTTAGGGGCTTGCATTGATGCTTTCTTATGCATATACGCTGGCAATGCCGTCCCTCGACACCTAGCTGCCCTTACGCCTATCTGGGTGTAAGGGCAGCATCTTGCTTGTTCGTTACTTAGTAGATCCGATCTGTTATAGTTGCTCCTTGTTCTGCAAGGATTAGTTTAATATCTGCATGATTAGGCCTTATCTTTGGGGTCGGACGATCCGGTAGTGCGTTAGGTGTTGTTTACCGTTCCTGCAAGGGATGTTCCGGGAATTGACCTAGTGTTGGTTTTTAGGCCTCATGTAGGGGTAGTTTTCATCATCTTTCGTATCTGCTAGGCTCAACTACGCGTAGGATGTTCCGGTTATGCGGTGAAAACCCTAAACGTCGTAGATCGGTTTAGCTTTGTTCTGATCAAGCGGGATCCCCATGTCATTGCAAATCCAACGTGAACCATGGGGCGATCGGCTCTTTGAGCCGATCCACGAGAAGCCTGAGAGCCGATAGGGCTCGTATTTAATGTTTACGTGTCTACCATGCGGGAAACTCGAAGCAATCTAACACCTTCCCGATCGGGTCTAGGTCGGGTGGCACGCCCTAGCAACCGCCAGGACGTGGCTGGAAAACTTGCGGGACGACGCGAGGTGCCAGGGTCCACTAAGCGGCCTTGGGAGCCTCCCGGCTCTTCGTGTTGCTTAACCACTGCTCGCCGGTGGGCTTTGGCGGGTAACACCTCTCCCGATGAATACTGGGCGCTGCAGATGAACGATGTGTCACTCGATCCCAGCCCGTGCCTGGTATCGCAATTCAAGCAGTAGTACGAGGTCATCTCTGACGACGCAGGGTTATCAGATCCGACTGACATTGAAGACGTCGACCGAGGAGTCGGTGGCGGGGAAGAGTTTGTCGAGTCCGTCGGGCCAGCCGAAAGATCGACCCGACGACGCAGGGGCTTGGCCTCGTGGCCAATGGTGGTGATTTTACGGCTGATCGCGGGAGCGCATGACTCCAGCAATCGAAGGACACCTTCTGCGTTGACGTTGTAGTGGACGCTGCCAAACGTCATCTCCATGTTCCCTTGCAGATCTGAAAAAGTTGAGCGAGACGAGTCACTGTGCGGGGTGAACTCGTAGGAGCCGAATCGAATCGGACTTCCCAAGATCGGTGATGACGATGATGGCGTCGATGAAGCTGTCGACGACATGACTGGATCTGCCGATGATGGATCTTATGCCGACAGGATTCCCACAGACGGCGCCAATTGTCGGGGGTGCTCCTCGACAATGCCCTCCGGTTGGGGCTTAGGGTTGACGGAATCCTGTAGGCTGATACGAACCATCGGTTTAACAGACAAGCGGGGAGAGCAATTTACCCAGGTTCAGGGCCCTCGATGAGGTAACACCCCTACGTCCTGCCTGTCTGATCTTGATTATGAAAATATCGAGCTACAATGGGGTGCCGAAGGTTTCGGCTATGATCTCGTCGAGAGGCTAAATGGTACGGCGACCTAGCTCTAGACTTCTGGTGGATAAAGTTGCTAAGATTGAACGTGTCCCCCGGCAGCCCCTCTCCTGACCTTTATATAGGAGGCCAGGTCTTAAGAGATCTGTCCGGGTACGACTAGGTTTACAAAAGACCTAGCACCTAACTTTCCTTGTTCGGCTCCTCTTCATCTTGTTCTTCAAGGAATCCTCTTTGGCACCGTCCTAGTGGCCCACCTTGTCGTCAGGTATCTTCATGGGCCTCCAGTTGGGCCGCACAGGATAGGGCAATGCTAGTTACCCGAAGGGTAATGCCCACGTCATCTACCTTGAAGAAGGATTTCCCTCGTGTCCTGATTCTTAATAAAGAAATAATTAGGCCAATATTCAGCAAAAGCATGATTATCTTTGGTGAGATGATGGGTAGAAAGAAGACTTTTGGTGGCTTGAGGAGCATGCAAGATATTATTGAGACGAATATTATGGTTGGGGGTACGAAATAACAGTGGCCAATGTGATGTATATCCATACCTTGATCATTTGCATTATGGATTTGGTCTGAACCTTGATAGCGATTTCGCACTGTTAACTTATCTAGTTCCACTATAACATGATTTGTAGCCCCCGTATCTCTGTACCAATTCGTATCTATGCAATTGCCATATGAATTCACCACCACTCCAGCATGGTCCTTGGAATTATTTGTTGAAGCGTTTCCAACTTCGGAACGCCGGATGTCCATCCCTGCCATATATTTTGGCATACAACATCTGATCCTCCGCCTCGACGGCCACCACCTCCTTGACGTTGCTGCTGCTGTTGTTGATGGTTGCCATTGCCGCCTTGAGAGTAAAAGTTGATGGATGTACCATCGACAGTGCCTAGATTTTGTTGTACAGTGGAACACCACCTCGGCCACCACTATTGTAGCCTCCACCATGTCCGCCACCTTGCTGGTAGTTGCCACCGCTGCGGCCTCCTCGATAGCCACCACGATTTCCGTAGCCACCACCTCGTTGAGCAGCATTGACAAAGGGGTCTGAACCAAAACCACCATGATCATTGTCGGAGTGCCAACCTTCAATACGAGATTCGTATGAAACAAACTGGACATAAAGGTCGATGAGGCTAACATGTTTTTCTGTCTTGATCAGCGCCGTGATTGCTGCAACAAACCCGTCATACCGATCATCAAGACCGGCCAGGATATAGGAGATGATGACTTCATCATCGAGTTTCTTCCCAGCATTAGCCATCTCATCTGGTAGGGTTTTGATCCGGCCGAAGTAGGCCTGCCCTGTTCTGTTCTCCTTCCCAGTTTGATTCAGTTGAGTACGAAGGTGAACAATGCGAGCCTTGGAAACAGAGGAGAACATCTCGGTGATCGCCGTCCAGACCTCATGTGCGCTAGCCAGACCAGTGACCTGCACCAGGACCTCCCTCATCATGTTCCGGAGTAGATATCCGAGCACAGATTGGTCTTGCGCGATCCAGCGCGTGTAATCCGGGTTGGGCATCTTCACCTCCTTCGTGTCTTTGTCATTGCCAACGATTTCCTTCTCTGGCTCTACCTCTGAACCATCAAGGTACCCGAAGACTTGGGCACCCTACGATCGCCATCATGACCTGGGCCTTCCAGATCATGATGTTCTCCGTCGTCAGCTTCTCTGAAGTAGACTCACCGAGAGATCCTCCAGTGGGCACCATGGACGACGAAGAGGAGGAAGCAAAGATCATTGCAACGTAGATGCAATCTTAGGAAGAAGTTGCGCTGTTACCATATGAAAGAAATATGAGAACGTCGTTACCCCTTAGGGCTGACGGGTGTGACATTATATAGATGGAACGTACAATTACAACGGATCATCGTGCACCAATCGTCAACAGACCATATTCATTATAGATACGGAATAGGAAGCTAGAGTCTACATACAAAACGTTTAACACCATGCATGGGCACTGGGCACGCGGACTGGACGTGCACTGGATAGATGCAACCTTCACCAAAAGCAAACATTAGTAAGATAGCCATTCCTATCAAGAAAAAGGGGTACATATAGATTGTGTATTATTAATATGATTCCAAGGATTTAAAATTTGATATTACCCAAACTAATTTTGAAAAGGACAATGTAATACCACAAGCTTGATCGTAATCAGTTCAAACTTAAAGGTGGCCATAGAGGTGGATGTTGATAGATGTCGTAGGCATAGCCTGCAAGTATGGCATCATCATATATTCCACATGTTTTGCTAGGGTGAACGTGTGCTCACATGTTAAGAGAACATAAAAGGTTGTACATCACGGTAGTCATAGGGTTTAAGCATCTCCACCGTCTTCTTCCCAAGATCAATACCGATCGACAAGTTCGAGTGGCCTATACCATTATGTCCCTTTTTAGACATAACGGTGAGATACACCAGATCGTCGCCCTGCATACTGAGGGTTGGGCGTTTTGCTTGCAATTTTCTCAACGTCCATCTTCCAGCACTGCCATCCCACAGCTCAGACAACATGGTGCGGTGCCTAGGGTCGTCGAGTGCGATGTCATCAACATCCGCAGCGTGGCCCTTGCGCCAGTAGTCCCACGTGATATGTCTGTAACACGTCCGGATCTTCCAACCATCCGGGACGCGGATGACATTTAGGCTATATTCGTCGTGGATGAGCTCGGAGTCTAGGATGTCATCCACGTGGTCGAGATCCCTGATAGTCTTGATCAGGGGCTTCTTCTCATCGTCCCTATCGACGGCGACGTAGCGTAACCGAAGATCTAGGTCGACGAAGACGATGAAACCATCGCTGTGTTAAACATTATTAGCCTTAAGCTAATCAACATAAGAATCTAATCTCGAATTAGAACACCAACTTACGATTAGAATTTGTGTACCTGAGATGGCCAGCGATGACACTCTCTCGCTCATTGCTGCGGAGATCTTGAAAAGCTTGGAGAAGAAGATGATCATGGGCAGCACGCCTCCTGGTCGCCGGTGGTGGTGGTCTTCCCGTCACTTCGGCCTCCCTAGATCGGTAGGGTGAGGGAATGTCCGGGAAGCAAATCTAGCAGATCGTGAACCCCTTATCATCCATTGCTATTTGCCCCTCCCTTATATATGGCCCAGCGTGACGGGGGACCAAAACCACCTGTTAGTTATCGATGCCCCCGATCGGGGCGTGCACGAGAAAAAGTCACGTAGGTGAAAAGGTCCTGGACGTTGGTCCTATGGGCCCCACTTTAATCTGGACGTTATGTTTTTTTGACTTTTCCCTTTTATCTGTTAAACTAACAGATCAACCCAACATTCTCCCCCTTGATCGTTAGTTTTAACCTCATTCGCCCATTCTCCATAAGAATGATAAACCAAAGTGAGGTGTTACAACAGCCAATGAAATGCTATTGAACCTCAACACTTATGGCATACCAGCCTATCTCGAAATGGATAACATTTTACTTATTGGGAGTGGTTCCTTTAGTGGTCCCTTTATTCCAGAATCATTTGGCTTCCAATAATCCCATGCCGGCAACATGTTCATAAAAAAATGGGTGGAAAGCCTTTTGTCAACGGATCCTCAAAATATTTAAAAATACATGCTTAGCATCAATAAATTGATCCTGGATTCTATCTTTCACAACATGAAACATATTGCCAATGGTCTTGGCAACACCATTTGACTTGTTGTTACTCGCATAGAAAACTGCGTGTCCATAATGCAGTAAGTGGTTTAGAAATATTGTCTACCACCTCAATTTCGGGAATAAAACTTCTTTGACATACAACCTGCCCAATAGCCTCTTAACATGCCACATAATAGTTTGCATCATTACTGATGCCATCAATATTAATTTTGGAACTTTACCACGATATAGCTCCACATGCGAAGGTGAGGATTTAACATGACGTGGAAACCTTAATCCACACACCTCGCAAAACAATGTCTAAATAACCCACGATATCGAGGTTAACAGACATCTGTAAAGTTTATTGTTTTGCATGTGCCGCAAGACCTTTTGGCGGCTTTTCCAGCAGTCCATTGCTAGACTTATTGTATACTTGCCAATTATCCCGATCGTAAATAGGGCGTGTTCATACTTGAATACACATATTGCTTCTGATAGCTGAAGCATAAAGAACCAACATTATCTGATCAGTTTAAAATGGTTCCTGTGACATTGAAATGTCCATGTTTATCGCCCTTAGCTTTAGTAGCAGGTGAGATAGAGTACTAGCTAGTACATAATGTTTTTCTCTCGTACTCCATCAACGTATGCCATCATAATAAAACATATACTTCTTTTGGATTGGACTTATATCTTGGCGAACCTCAATACAATCAAGGTATGAGGCATTACCAAGACCCTTCATATCATAATATAGAAAATTGAAATCTCTTGGATATCTAGTAAGATTCAATCTACATAAAATAGTGAAGCTTACTCCCCCTCGTTTAGAGGTACTATTGTAACAAGATTTCCTCAGAGTCACTTTTAGTTTTGTAGAGCCATATACGGCCTACCATTATTTAACTCATTCAGGAAACACTATTAAGTTCCATACATCACTAAAGCTCATAATTTTCATCATGCATGGCAAATGTCACCAAGATAAATGTTCGCACACATTATTTATCACACAAAAATTGTTGAGGCTCAACACCAAGTGTTGCATTAGGGAATACATAACTCTCAACATAACTGATGCATATGAACAAGGATCTCATGGAAATTGTCCTTAAGATTCATGTTCATAAGCTCCAGTTCTCTATGATCACTTTATATGGAGAACATGGCTCCAAAAACTTGATAAGCTTCATTTCAGTTCTAAACCACAACACCGTTGGGCAGAAGGTGGAAAAGAACTTGATGAAATTAATGTGGCACATGATTATAAACGACGTTGGTCAGAATTACAATCATGAGCCACATGGTACTGATAAACTTGCCACCTTTAGTGGAGCAAAACAAATGATCATAAACGACGTTGTTCAGTAATGTAACCATAAGCCACATGTTACACCATAAACAACATTAGAACGGCAAACTTGCCACTTTATCATTCATATGTGTTTCATAGTGTTCATAAGGGAGTAATATCACATTAACATGAAAAGGAGTCAAAACATTAGTGTGATTTTTCATTCATTCACTCTCCAAATAGGACTTCTCGTTGGTTCCATCATACTCAGAGAATTAATACAATATCATTCTGGCATAAGAAAAATGAGTGTGATGACCCATATTAAATGAGACATTCCCTTTCCCCCTTCGAAATGTGGTAAACTTACCAAAATTTCGACGAGATCTCATTTCTCACATTTCTTACATCATAATTGTGTCATCGCACACATAATCATTACAAAAGATACATGCCCCGAGGACACAAAAATTCTCACCACATGGTGAGACTTACACAAAATGATTGCGTTCCAAAAAAAACAAAATGTTCATATAAAGAAGCAAGTTGTCTTACAATGCTTTATTCGTCATTATCTTCATAGAAGAACCCATTGTCCATTGCTTAAAATGGATAGCATCTTTATGAGCGTCATTATAAACATAAACATTAAGAAAACTTGTGATGAGGCGAATCAAAACAAGGTCATTTGTTGTTCTAATCCGTATCACCGTTGGGCTGAAAACGGAAGAGAACATTATCAATCATAAAGAAATGGGTTATGACAATAATCAACGTTGGTCAGAATACTATCACATGCCATATATCATACGCTCATAATTAATATCTCTATTCAAAACTTCTCGTTGGTTCCATTTTGACTAGAGAAACTTAAAATCACATAATGACTAATAAAATGTTTTGCTAAATTAATAGCCAACATTAACATAAAGGATCAACATAATACATCACGACTCATTCTGTGATCAGAACTATGGCAACACAACCTCAAAAACATTAATCATGTGAGTCAAAGTTATTATTAAACGACATTTTAGACATTCATGTCAACATTGACAACAAAAATGTCATTTTACTGGGTAAGCATTGCAATGAATTCACAGCAAAAATAACATTAATATTACCCATCAAGATTTCCAAATAGAATTTGGACATTAAATTACATCAAGGTTCACCAAATGATTGGTAAACTACAATAATCAAATAAATGACATTACATGACCATTATAGAAACTATAAGATTAACACATTAAAGTTCTTGAAGCAAACACATCTTTCTTCAAGGAATCAATATCATTTTGAGCCTTCTCCACCTTTAGTCAGTGCACGTCGAAAGACATAAAGTGCGCCAACATAATACTTTAGCATAATGACTCAACGTTATTTTTTTTTTTTCGCATAGTAAGGCGCGGAAAACCGAACCATGCGACCATCAACATTTTCTTAAGGTGGCCTAAGCCCATTAGTGATGATCTCGTCATTAAGAAATGTCATAATCATGTCATCAACATAAAATCATCAATAATTTTCATGTCACAATTCCAATATTAACATAAACTCCATGCTCAAACAAAATTGATGTACAAAATACACATAAACTTGGGAGAGCTTAGATGGCCAGCAAAGAAAGTTTGCATGCTCATTAACAAAACAGCCCAGCAGATAAAACGTTAAAAGAAGAACAAATTCTGCTGGGTCTACCCAATCTGGGCCGTAACCTACAGCTGAAAACGGCCCGTTGTAGTCGGGCGGCCCGGCAACTTGCCCGCACCACGCTCGACCGTCGGATTTCATCCGACGGCTGTCATCACGCTGCGGTCGAACAAAACCGACGCCCCTCTCAGAACCCTAGTTTCATTTCTTTCCTCCCCCGATTTCTCCGCACCCGACAGAGAGGGACGGCGGCCGGCGACCGGCGACCTGCTCGTCCTCCATATTTCTTGCCGACGCGGTGGCGGCGCTCGCCGGCGAAGCGTGTGCTGGACTAGGCCCGCTGCGCTTCTCCGTCGAGCGTAGCTGCCGGCGCCGTGTTCGTCGGGGCGGCGTGGTCTAGCGGTGACCGGCGCACGCTGCTCAGCGACCTGGGCAACGCACTAGGCACGGCGGGCGACGGCAGCGCGCACGGGGTGACGGCGGCGCGACCGGCACGGAGGCCGGCAGCCTCTCCATTAATTCGGCGGCGTCCTCTGTACATTCCGCGCGTCTCCTCATGGGAGATGACCGCGTGTGGCATAAAAATAAGGTGAGGATCCCGACTCATCAACATTTGGTTTAATCCCCTTTCTTTTTCTGGGTTTTTCTGAATCTGGGGAATGAGTCGCGGAAATTAAACATTTGATTCCCCTCCTCTTTTCTTCCCGAGCATGAGTCGCGGAAATTAAAAAAAAAACTTTAATTCCTGCTTTCAGTTGGCACTAAACAGGGGACATTATGAGCAGAATTGACTTACTCATGATCATAATCATCATCAGCAGAAAGCATAATTCCGTACTCATGATTATTAGGTGCAAACAGGGGATTATAGGCCTTTTTTATTATTAACAATCAGGATAGTAAAAAAAAAAAAGACTTCAGAATTTAGGCAAGATCATGTAGTTATAATGCGAAATCATTAGTCTCTTTAATCATGAACAAACACCATCCGAGACCATCACAAAGTTAGCCAAAGGAATTAGGTCCATTAAAGAAGCGGAAACATTTGTTCAGGCCTAATTAGGGTTATAATCCGAGATTAACATGCTCTGATACCATTGTTAAACATTATTAGCCTTAAGCTAATCAACATAAGAATCTAATCTCGAATTAGAACACCAACTTACGATTAGAATTTGTGTACCTGAGATGGCCAGCGATGACACTCTCTGCCTGTTCGCTGCAGAGATGCTGAAAAGCTTGGAGAAGAAGATGATCATGGGCAGCACGCCTCCTGGTCGCCGGTGGTGGTGGTCTTCCCGTCACTTCTGGCCTCCCTAGATCGGTAGGGTGAGGGAATGTCCGGGAAGCAAATCTAGCAGATCGTGAACCCCTTATCATCCATTGCTATTTGCCCCTCCCTTATATATGGCCCAGCGTGACAGGGGACCAAAACCACCTGTTAGTTATCGATGCCCCCGATCAGGGCGTGCACGAGAAAAAGTCACGTAGGTGAAAAGGTCCTGGACGTTGGTCCTATGGGCCCCACTTTAATCTGGACGTTATGTTTTTTTGACTTTTCCCTTTTATCTGTTAAACTAACAGATCAACCCAACACGCTGTAGCATGCGACGTCCCGGTGAACCGGCAGCGGGGAACGGTCCGGGCGCTTGTAGAAATCGGACTTGGGTAGCGGAATGAAGCGGGCGTGCGCGGCGGGATCCTCGTCGACCACGTCGCAGGCGATGATGCCTCCGCCATGGTGGAGGTCCGCCCAGCCTATGACGCTTCCTCCGAGGGCGATCACCTTGTCGAATATGTAGGGCACGTCGTTGGACCTGACCCCGGCGGGAGGCGTGAGCGCCCTGATGCTCCACGCCCACGTCTTGGACGAGAAGACGCGGAGATCGTAGGCCACTATTTTGTAGTAGTTCTCTACCGCGGCGATCAAGACGGCGAGCAGAAACTCCCCGCCATCGTCCTCGTCGCCGACCAAGGGCAAGATGGCGAAGCAGGGTGATGGTGATCTAACGTCCCTGGTGCTCGGCATCGGCGGCCGCGGGATCTCTCTGAGCGACGGCTTGCCGGAGGCGACGTGGTAGACGAAGTACTCGACGTCAAGAGGCTCTCGCCAGGTGCTGCAGCGGAGGAGGATGAGATCCTTGGCGGAGGAGGCCACCTCGGCGTTCAGTAAATGGAAGCGCTCGCGCTGGGCGTCGGTGTAGTGAACGTGCAGTTGCGAGACGGACGGCGGAGACGTGAGGCAGAAGGTGACCTTGATGGTGCGGCCGGCGCTCGTGATGGCGGAGGCGGTGGTGGCGTTGTCGCAGTCGGTGGAGCCGGCCGTCTTGTTGAGGAGGACCCAGGAGGGGGCGGTATCTATGGCGGGGGCCTGGAAGTAGGAGGCGTCGAGCCATCCCTGCGTCTCCATGGTTTGTAGTCGGCAATCGATCTTACAGGATCGGGAAGGCTTGGATTTTTTGGGCTTCAAGCCTTCAAGGCTGAAGCAAAGCAAAGCAATATAGCAGAGGCGCCGCTATTGAGGCTGACTCAAACTCGGTCGAGTCTGTTGAGATCGGAGAACATGGTATTTTTCTACATTGTTCCTAGAAATATTGACTATGAAAATAAATACCTGAAAGCCACTGCAAAACATTAAAAAAAAATACAAGCAAGCCCTTGGAAGCAAACCCTTGAAACAGAATCCGGCCGCTCGAATCGCCGCGACCGTCAAAGGCCCTACTTTTCTGCTCAACTTCTCTAACCCATTGTCGTCGCTGCCTCCAAATATATGCCCTCAAAATATACTCCATCCGTAGCTGCGCCAATTAATTTGGGCCGGAGAAAGTCAAACAATCTGAGCCGGCTTGAATCCTCAGAAACTATATGCATGCCAGAACATCATTTTTATTTCAGTTTGTGCAGAACCTAGCTGCAAAATCATCCAGTTCATGATTGCCCAACTTCCAGCAACAAAGAGTGCCAAGAGGAAGAGCGAAATCAACACCATGTCTATACACAGGACACATAGATCAGCTCAGCTAAGATTCTCAAAGAGCATTTCTCGGGCTTCCTCATATCAAGTGCTTTGCTCATGCTTTTCTGCACCTCAGTATCTCCACTCCCAAGTAGTTGACGACACCTTGCACAGCAACATGAGGCTTCTCGACCTTCACTCGAACGGAGGAGATCTGAGGGAACTTGAGCAATGTGGAGTTGGCGATCGACTGAGCCACAGACTCCAAGAGATTATGTGACGGGCCTTCTACTATACCCTTCACGATCCTGCAGAATGATATACTTCTGTATCATGAACGCCAAAAAGAAAGAAGTAGCTTGCAATAGATCATTCAGTGCTTGTACAGTATGCTGAGTTGATGAATCTGATTAAATCGCTAACTAAATTATGCAAAAATAACAGAACTGGACTTTGGTCCATGCCAAGCTACTCCCACCGCACTTACACTATCTGATATGATCCGTTGCAAATGAGGCATAATCAATCCTCTTGCACTGGAGGTATACAAAGACGACCATATTTAAGCTTGTTTCCTACAAAACGACAATATCTCGGATCTGGAAATACTTTTATAATGGCCTAATTTCAGGTCGAAGGTATGAAACCCCAAACCAGTTTGATGGCAGCTAGAGAGAATCATTCTGAGATGCATATCAGTAGCAACTTTTCCAAACGAATGTGGGAGAAGAAGACTGACATAAAGGTGATTAAATCCCACAGTTCAATTCCAACTGCAGCTGAAGTTTCACTGTGACACCAGGCAGCAATCGAGGAGTGGTGAGAAGAAGTGAAATCCCGTCAAACTGTAAAGCCTCCTGAAATCGCACGTATTCATCATCTGTGTTGGCTCGCAAATAAACCAGGGAAACCCACAGCCTCCTTGCACACCACTTTGCTCACCTCCTTGCTCACCACCATGTCCACCACTTCGCTCATGATCTTGCCCATCTCCTTGCTCCCCACCTTGCACAAATCCATGCCCACCTTGCATACCTCTGTGCATGCCTTGCATACCATGCACAACATCTTCCATAGCTAGCCGATGAACTTGTCCATCTTCATTGATCATTTGTTGCATGAGCTCCTCACTGAAGTATGCCAAGTTCGATGGCGTCATACCGGCACACCGCCGAATACATGGCGTGCGTCCGGCGTGCCGCGCGCAATGGCCACCATGGCCGACGGTCCACCGAAAAGGTTCCGGCCATCAGGCATGCCGGGCGCAATGGGCACCCGCAGCATCCCCGGTGAGTCACCCACGTAGGCCACCGAGTTGAGGTTGAAGTTGGGCAGCGCCGCCCAGCCGAACGGCGCCAACTCGCTTACTTCCTGAGACTAACTGTGCAATGACAGCGGCGGCGTGAAGCCCGGCAGGTACCCGTATCGTGGTGGGAGTGGCAGACGCGGAGGCGCAGACATGATCCGCGGCAGCCAGGTGCCCGTACCCGAGGCTTAGCTAGTGGGAGCCGAGCCTTGCGCGGTCAAGGCCTCGGCCACCTGCTTGGCGGTTGAGCATTAGGACTATGTGCTGTGCGCCAAGCTACTGCTGGGCGGTGACCTGCACGGCGAAGCAATCCTCGGTCTCCTTCCTGGCCGCGTCAGCGGCACCTTGAGCGGCGGCAACGGCGGCCACTACCTTCTCTCCCTTCGCCCTTGTGCGCCGTTGTTAACGCTTTGGGGCTTAGGCTCTTTCTTCGACGGCACCGAGAGGGCGAGCTCCTCCGCAATAGAGTAGCAGCGATGGAGCGGAGAAAGGTTCCATAGTGGCTGGTGGCGAGCGGGTTTGGCGTGGGAACATTCCTTCTTTTCTCATACCTCACATTTCTTTTGCTGTTCCTTTTTATGTTGATTGGGAAAGATCGCAGATCTTCTAGATTCAAAAAAGGGACCAGTAAGCACAGGAGGCATGTGCTTACATGATTTGATAATGCCCCATCACGAAATAAGGTACAAGTTGTTCAAATGTATATAGCTCGTGACAAATAAAGCTTTCTCTTCTTTCACGAATTAATTGATTAGAAAGATTTGTTCATGGCTTCACCAAATGAGCAGGTCGAACTTGTTCAGTTTTAACTCCTGAGTAATAAATCGTTTTATTCCCGCATTAATTAGTTCAGTGCAGCCATAAGACCTATTGAGAGAATCTATGATGGATGATAATTGTACATGAGCAAGCAGCCAAGTGCTGCTTTTGTATGCTGAGGAGACACTGAGACAACTATGAGCCATAATCAATTGTATCCCGTATATTCAGTCGGCTCATCTGTTCTGCAGGGGCAGTTCTTCTACAGGCTACTGACTACTGAGCTACATGATGTTGTATTCTCGGGGTTTATTCTGATCTGTTCCCAAGGTGTTAAACGAAATTCCCATCTACGCGGAGAAAAACTGTGGAGGTGAAATTGGAGAGAAGCTGTGTACCAGCCTTGACTTCCATGATGTTTCATTAATTATTTAGAACATATGCATTCATAGCGAAGCAATCGGTATGATGAATTCGCTTGAGGGAGAAAATGATGTGCATTCAGAAGTAATAAGATGCAATCATCAGTTAAGAGAGACAGCAATAGTAGGTGTTATATGCACTAATAAAATGCATAGACTGTTCAGGACGATCCAGTTGGTTCGTGATTTGTTATGGAAGAGAGGGATTCTAATTTGTATGTACACCAAGAATTCAGATGATGTTTTGCAATAGCAGTGGAATTGTTCAGAAGTTGAAGCTGATTAGAGATGATTTGACTTCGGTGGGAGCAACGGTTAATATGGCATGGGCAATCACCTTCCAGCAAGCTGGTGCTAGCTATCTGTCGCATTAGCTTGTTTTTCAGATTCGCTGCCTGCTCCGGTCAGTTGGCAATTGCGCAGTTTGCTTTTCGGCTTTTGTACATCAAACTCTATTTTGCTTCTTTCAGTAAACAAATCGAGAATCTTTACCTTGTGAATGCACTTTTCGATGAAAACAGATTGGACTCAGTAAACGAAAAGCGAATCTACTTTTTTTTACAGTGGCTGGACAAGAATGAGACGGGGCGCACCTGTAGATGTCGGTGTAGCTGACGGTGTGGGAGATGTCATCGGAGTCCCCGGCGGCGGCGAGGTCCATCCAGGCGTCGACGTCGATGACGAACTTCTGGCCGAGCTTCTTCTCCTCCTGCTTCACGCCGTGGAACCCGTGGAACTGCATCCCCCGCAGGATCAGCTTGTCGCCGCCCATCGCCGTCGGCTCCTCCTCCCCGCCCCCCGCCATGGCTGCTTCCCTCCTAACTGGTTACTGAGTCGCCGATCGTGCGCTCACCCGCCGCCTCCGGTGGCGCAAGTGGGAGCTGGTGGAAGATTGGGTGAGATTTGGGCGGCTGCAGCCTACAGCACAGCATTTTTTTTTTTTTGAGACAATACAGCACAGCATCTGGTTCCTGTCAGCCTGTGCCCACTAAGACTTCACTTCCAAATGCGGCCCAAATATCAGCGTGTGGGCCGATGTGCCTTCTTCGCCACGGCCGCATGGAGGCGGAGCGCGCGGAGAAACGGGCCCGGCAAGCTAGGAAAAAATAGAAAGTGGTTTAGTAGAGTACAATAAAAAAAGGGAAAACCTATACACCGACCAGGTCGGTGGCTACCTGCCACCGCACACCCTCTGGTTGGGTTTGGGCCAGGCCCATTAGTTCTGTTTAGCCTAGTAGTTCGGTTTTCTATTTTTCTTTTTTCTATTTTTTTTTATTTTCTTTTTTTATTTTCTGTTTTCTTTTTTTCTTTTTTTATATTTATTTTTCAGATTTGAAAAAAAAATTTGTTCAAATTAAAAAATGTTCAATTGTTTGACTTTGAGAAAGGTTCAAACAAACTTGTTCCAATAAAAAATTGTTCGAATGTAAAATTGTTCTATTATAAAATTTGTTCAAAATTTAAAAATGTTCGGATATTTGAATTTTGTTGAAATTTGAAAACCGTTCAAACTCGAAAACCGTTCAAACAAAAAATTGTTCCAATAAAAAATTGTTCGAATGTAAAATTGTTCAATGTTGAAATTTAGTCAAATTAAAATGTTCGGATATTTGAATTTTGTTGGAAATTTAAAAATGTTCATTTTAAAAAAATATTAGTTTTATAAAAATAATTATGTAAAAATAAATATCCCAAAAAATAGAGATAAGAAACAAGAGAAAAAGAAAAGAAACAAAAAATAAAAAATAAAAACTATATTACCTGTTGGGTCGCGGCCCAGCTAGCCACCTCGACGTGCGGGAGGGTGTGCGGCATCTCCGCTCTTGCCGACCAGGTCGGTGGCGAGGAGCTCCCATAAAAAAATACAGCACAAGCTTGGAAAAACACTATTAAGGGGACCCAAAATTCCAATTAGGCCCAGGTCAAAATAAAATCTAATTAGGCTAGCGCTAAGAGCTGCTCTCCGAGAAATAAACCTCTGATTTGCTTTGCACCGCTGAATATGAGAGAAGCAGGAAGGAAGATGCTCCTGGTTAAATATGAGAAAATTGGTTTCTTTTGTGATGTTTGTGGTGTCCTAGGCCATGATATGGAGGAGTGTGGGGATGGTGTCCATAGTAAAGAGGATATCCAGTATGGTAAATGGATGCTTGCGAAGAGGAGGGAAAATGTCGGCGGGGTTCCAAACTTTAGGGCATCCTTTCCTGGAAGGTTTGGTGGGAGGGGCAGGGGTAACGGTGATCCAATGGGGGCTAGGAAGAGGCATTCAGGTGAGGTCTAGCCAGGAGTAGCTGATATGGATGAGGATAAGATACCAGAGAAGGTTGGCCATGGAGGTGTAGCCAGGAGTATTGATTTTTATGAGCATGACAGTGAGGCCAATGATGGAGGGGAGGAAGGTGGATCAGAAAAAGAGGAGGTACCTCCTCCGCCACCTTCATACACGGCACCACTTCGTGATAAGAAGAGGTCGAAGAAGGGAACAGGGGGTGGAAGTAAATCAGCCAGCTCGGCTGATTCTGGAAATTTGGAAAAATCGGTGGCCTCCGGGAAGGAGGACCGCCGGGCCTAATGTGTACCATGTGCTGGAACTGGCGAGGGTTGGGCGATCCTTTGACAGTTCATGAGCTGCGCGATCTCGCGCAGATTAATTCGTCTTTGATCCTATGTGTTGTTGAGACCCAGATAGCAAAAAATCGAGTGGAAGGCTTGGCTAACACATTAGGCTTTGATAGTGCTTATGGAGTTGGAAGCAGTGGAAGGAGCGGAGGTTTGTGTATTTTTTGGAAGAATCCAGTGCAGCTTACCTTGAGGAACTTCTCTAAATATCATATTGATATGGTGGTAGAGGAACCAGGGAAGGACCCTTGGAGGTTGACAGTTTGGTATGGAGAGGCAAATAGAAGTCTCCGATACAAAACCTGGGATATGATGAGATATCTAAAAGCAGATAGTGATCTGCCATGGTGCTGCATAGGGGATTTTAATGAAGTTTTGAGAAGGGAGGAACATATGGGTCCGAATGATAGAGAGATGGCTCAGATAAATCTCTTCCGTGAGGTAGTGGATGCTTGCCAATTATGTGACATTGGCTATATGGGTTTGGACTGGACGTTTCAGCGGCGTATCCAAGGTAGAGATTATTGCCGTGTACGCCTTGATCGTGTCTTGGCGTCAGCAGAGTGTTCAGAGATGTTCCCATTGGCTACATTACATCATCTTCATGCAGTAAAATCTTATCATTCCCCAATACTTCTGATGAATGAGATGGAAGTACAAAATCAGCGCATCGCTGTAGATAAGCTGTTTCGCTATGAAGTTATGTGGGAAAGGCATGAGGAGTTCAAGCATACCCTGGAGGTAGCTTGGGGACTTTTAGGTGCGGAAAATGTGGAGGAGCTCCAAGCTAAGCTAATATCCACGGCCCTGGCGCTAAGGGGTTGGGGCAGCTCGTCCTTTGGTGATGTCCGCACGGAGCTTCGTGGGTTACGTAAGAAACTGCATGAATTACGTATGGACCCGAGGCGATCTGATCCTACTTATGAAGAAAAGAAGGTAGAAGAGAGGATAGAGGAATTATGCTACCGTGAGGAGATAATGTGGAGACAAAGGGCAAGGATCCAGTGGTTAGCCAAGGGTGATAAAAATACCCGGTTCTTTAATCATAAGGCGAGCATGAGGCGGAAGAAGAATAGAATCGGCAAACTAAATCGCAGTGATGGCTCGGTGTGTGAGAATGGGAATGAGCTAGAGCAGATGGCCCATGATTTCTATGAGGATCTGTATAAATCTGAAAACACCATTGATATAGAGGAGGTATTATCTCATGTGCCTCGAAAGGTCAATGGAGATATGAATGAAATTCTGAATGCTGCTTATACGGAGGAAGAAGTGAAGAGTGCATTATTTCAAATGTTTCTGTCTAAGGCCCCGGGGCCGGACGGGTTCCCTGCACATTTCTTTCAAAAGCACTGGAATCTGTGTGGAAAGAAGCTCACACGGGTTGCTATTCGGCTTCTCAATGGAGAGGATTCTATGGAGGGAATAAATAGTACGTTCATCGTTATCAACCCGAAAGTACAAAACCCTACCTCTCTCTCCCAATTCCGCCCTATTAGCTTGTGCAATGTGGTGTATAAAATTGCATCCAAAGTGCTTGCAAATCGGCTGAAGAAAATTCTCCCTGAGATAGTTTCTGAAGAGCAATAAGCTTTTGTTCATGGACAGCATATGAATGTATTCACTTCATGAAATCCGAGAAGAGCAAGAAAAATGGTCATTGTGCCCTAAAATTGGATGTGAGAAAGGTCTATGATAGACTAGAATGGAGCTATCTTGAAGCAATTATGATGAAACTGGGTATCTCACATCGATTTTTTGATTCAGTTATGAGAGGAGTTAGATCGGTCTCCTTTTCAGTACTATTTAATGGATCAAGAACAGAATTGTTTAGGCCTTCTAGGGGAATTCGGCAGGCAGACTCGATTTCTCCTTACCTCTTCCTTTTGGCGGTGGGGGGTTATCCTATTTGCTGAAAAATGCAATGAGCACGGGTGATATGGCCGGAGTTCAAGTGGCTGCAACTGCACCGAGTGTCAACCATCTTTTAGTTGCAGATGATTGTATCCTGTTCTGTAAAGCAGCGGTGGCTGATGTTTCCAAAATGAGAGAAGTCCTAGACAGGTACTGTGGTGCATCAGGTCAAAGGATTAACAATGATAAGTCCTCTATCTTTTTTGGGAAGGGGTGCCCGGAGGTTCTTCGGAATGATATTAAAGCGGTGCTGCAAGTCCAAAACGGGACACTGAAAGACAGGTATCTAGGACTCCCAACGGATGTTGGTCGATCAAGGAATGGTGCATTTAGCTATCTAAAAGATATAATCTGGAAAAGGCTCCAAGGTTGGATGGAGATGATGCTGTTAGTGGGAGGGAAGGAGATCTTGATAAAATCCGTGGTTCAAGCTATACCTACTTACTCAATGGCTTTGTTCAAACTACCTCGGGGGCTATGTGAGCATATTACTTCGATGGTGCGGAAGTTTTGGTGGGGCAATGATACGTCCCAAACGTATCTATAATTTCTTATGTTCCATGCTACTTTTATGATGATACTCACATGTTTTATACACATTATATGTCATATTTATGCATTTTCCGGCACTAACCTATTGACGAGATGCCGAAGAGCCGATTCGTTGTTTTCTGCTGTTTTTGGTTTCAGAAATCCTAGTAAGGAAATATTCTCGGAATTGGACGAAATCAACGCCCAGGGTCCTATTTTTGCACGAAGCTTCCAGAAGTCTGAGGGAGAGACGAAGTGGGGCCACGAGGTGGCGACACAACAGGGCGGCGCGGCATGGGCCCTGGCCGCGCGGCCCTGGCCGCGCGGCCCTGGTGTGTGGGCCCCTCGTGATGCCTCCTGACCTGCCCTTCCGCCTACATATAGTCTTCGTCGCGAAACCCCCAGTACCGAGAGCCACGATACGGAAAACCTTACAGAGACGCCGCTGCCGCCAATCCCATCTCGGGGGATTCAGGAGATCGCCTCCGGCACCCTGCCGAAGAGGGGAATCATCTCCCGGAGGTCTCTTCATCGCCATGATCGCCTCCGGATCGATGTGTGAGTAGTTCACCCCTGGACTATGGGTCCATAGCAGTAGCTACATGGTCGTCTTCTCCCCATTGTGCTATCATGTTAGATCTTGTGAGCTGCCTATCATGATCAAGATCACCTATTTGTAATCCTTCATGTTGTGTTTGTTGGGATCCGATGGATATTGAATACTATGTCAAGTTTATTATCAATCTATCATATATGTTATTTATGTTCTTGCATGCTCTCCGTTGCTAGTAGAGGCTCTGGCCAAGTTGATACTTGTGACTCCAAGAGGGAGTATTTATGCTCGATAGTGGGTTCATGCCTCCATTAAATCCGGGACGAGTGACGGAAAGTTCTAAGGTTGTGGATGTCTTGTTGCCACTAGGGATAAAACATCGATGCTTTGTCTAAGGATATTTGTGTTGATTACATTACGCACCATACTTAATGCAATTGTACTGTTGTTTACAACTTAATGCTGGAAGGGGTTCGGATGATAACCTGAA
>NC_061508.1:113599901-113733701 GCF_022539505.1 Lolium rigidum | reverse complement strand
TTAATCTTAGCACGCAAATAGAATTGACGAATCATTGTATACCTATTTAAAAGTTTTCGTAGAAGCTCTCCAATTATGTAGTTTGTTTGCACCCCATTGAAACATGCC
Organism: Lolium rigidum; assembly: GCF_022539505.1. Lineage (NCBI taxonomy): Eukaryota > Viridiplantae > Streptophyta > Magnoliopsida > Poales > Poaceae > Lolium > Lolium rigidum. The sequence goes on along the minus strand of NC_061508.1, from coordinate 113,733,593 downwards.
GACGAAAAGCATCAACCAGTAGAGAAGCATAATGCACAAGACAAGACTCCACTACAAGTTCAACATCATGAGCTAACCCACTCCTCTCCATCCTATTGTTTAACTTAGCAATGTATGGTTGAACTTGTATAAAGATTTGGTTTTCGGTCAATCCACACATCCTACTCCACACAAGTTTGGAAAAATAAGGAAGGCATGTTAGTGTTTGACTAACAAACATTCCTAGATTTGATGTTTATTGCAACCGTGCAGCTGGCTATTAGTTACAGATGCAGTAAGTACCAAAGAGAAGAAATGCTTGCCTCGAGCCTACACTGATGCTCAAGGTTAGACATGATTTATGAGTAGAAGGCCCTTCCATCCTCTGTGTTGTTCAACTCGTCTCCCGGCGGCGGTGATCCAACTCCTCGCAATGGATGGCTCGACGTGCGACATCACCTAGGGACACAGGCAGACACTCGAGGGCACACGAACTCTAACCACAACAACGGGAATGGGTGGGAGGGTTTCCAGGGCTCCCTCTATGTCGGTGCTGACACCGGGCTAGGGTTCAAGCAAGGTGCAAAGAGCAATTTTAGGTTTTGTTCGTAGACAACCGATTAACACTTTTAATCGAATTTCCACGCGGATTGACACATTGGAACTCGCAAACACGGAGAGTGCTGATATGGGGGAACCAAATAACTCCTCAATAGCGGAAGTCACACAAACGTTTGGTTTGGCCTATATTCACTTAGAATAGACCTTCGCAGCAGTTGGTTCCCAAGTTTTTGAAATTCTGAATCCTCGCCCTATGGCTCCCCCCTCTCTCCCCTCCTCGAGGCTCCCCTCACCGGAGTATTGTCGAATACGACAAGGCCGAATGCCACAGGGAACATCTAGTTGTGCCACCCTAAACCCTACTATCGCTTAAGGTATACAACCATTCCATCTTCCAGTGAGCACAGTGAAATCTACACTCAAATATGTCCTACAACCCTCCTTGAATCCATCAATACACGGTTTAAGGGCCATAAAAAATCTGTTGAAGTATATTTTCCGACCGTCCTCTTTTGTGTCAATCTCCACATCACTTCCTGGAGACCTCAACTCTATATCTCAGCCTTGAAGTTGTACATCAGCCTGAAGCTATAATCCCACTTCCCATATAGGGTTTTCAAAGCACTTTCTTTGCCTTTCCAAACTGTGTGATACAGTAAGTCGACGTTTTAATCTGCAACAAGCTTCAATTTAATCGACTTGGCAGACTCATTTGTAGTTTTCTTAAGCATGGACAAATTATACTTCTCAACCCACTCTTGAGTAGCCATTGAAGATGGGTTGTTTTGTGGTACCCTCAAATCAATTATAGCCATTAATTTCCGCCAATCCAATGGCTCAAATTAATTCATACCACAGTCCAAAACTGGTGTGGTATGTTACATACCACACAAAATTTTCGCACCTAAAAATGTAAAAAAGCTAGACGGGCCGGCCCAATATACAGGCCTAGCCCAATACATTGATACAGCCCTAAGATCTTCCGATCGTAGTCTCAATCCCTAGTTCTTCCTGCGTGACGTGCCGGCGCCGGCGCCGCATCGCCGCCAACGCTGCTCTCTGTCCCCAAGTTCGGCGCCACCGCCCCTCACCCCGTCGAGACATCACGAAGTTCTGGTGTATACCTACTCCCCTCCGTCGTTCCCCCTCTTCCCCACTTCTGTCTCGGCGGAGGCGGCGGCCTCCCTCCGTTCTCGGCCCACGGATTGTTCGCGGGCGTTGCGGACAGGCTTGATATGGCGATCGGGATGAGGGAGGGGCGAAGGAGGCGATGAGCGCCACGGCTGGTTGTGCTTTGTTGGTTCGCCTGGTCGCATCCTCCACGACTCACGGCCGGCGACGACCACCTGCGGTTGGAGCCTCCTCTCCAGCCTAGTTCATCGTCTGTAGTGAAGGTAAATCCTCCAGTTTTTCTATGTTCCCTATTTCTTGCAAGGATATTGTTATGTACTTGATGTGTATGTGTGAGATTTTAGACAGAAGTAGAGTATCTTCTTTCAGACTATCACTCTACAGGCCTAGCTTTAGAATTAGATGCATGGAACAATTTTTAGGTGGCCTAAGCAATGTTTTAGATGTGCCATTCAAACCTCAGTCCAACAAATAGAAGCGCCTAATGTAATGTAAGGTAAGACTGGTCCAAGCTTGTCTATTTGCTAAAGAAGCTTAGCTTCTGCATAACCCTTTTTGTCGTAGCGTTTCTTTAGTGTGCATTCACATGGAATAAGCATCTCAAACAAAATAAATTTCTAGTTTACTAGGTGTCTCATGTTAAATTCACATCTCCTATTGTTATCTCTTTCAATTGAAAAGTTTAATTTGTTGTTAATCCTAGCTGGAAACTGCTACTGATTTTTTCGTAGCTGTGGTCAGTAGTATAGTATATTTTGCCAATTGATAAACTCTTGTCTTGTACCTAAAGATGAAGTTTTACTGTCATAATGAGTACTTTTTGTAGGTTTTGAGCAGGTAATCCAAACCTATGCTATTCACGTGCTGTCCTTAACATACCAGAAAGTTCCTAGGCCAGTTCTAGTAGAGGTAAAATATGTATACTTATTAATTAATTATTATGAAAGTGCTCCAGGCTGCATATGATTTCTTCTGAGTTCCTGGCAATTTAAGGGTTGACTTATTCTTCATACCGACCGAAAGCATCACCATCAGCTAAATCGTGCTATTTATCCAATTTGGTTTATTGTCTTGCATACATTTATTGTTTCTTGCCGATGGGCCCGCCTCATGTATTTGCAGGCCATCAACATTGAAGGTCTTGCACTGGTCATGTTTATGGAGTAGCATGCTGCAAACTCAGGATGGGTTATTGAGAAGGGTTGATGGTCTCAACTGGTTGTCCTTCCGCGCAATGAGTTCAATCACCCCGAGCTGAAGAACACAGCGGACACCGTTCGAGCACATCACTCGCATATTCCCTGTATTGAGCTGATTGAACAACCATGGCCGAATTGACATTGAGCACTGGCGTGGTCTTGGTTGCACCCAGACCTCCGGGGAGTTTTTTAGAACAGGGAATGAAGAAGCTAGTCTTGGCGATTGTATTTTCTGTTCAGTCAGTGATGATACAGATTGTTCGTGATTTCGATGAGCTAGACCGTCTTAGGTTCCACGACAAGGCTACTCAGGTGGATGCTAAGAAAATTGACATGGAGGAGGAAAAGCTCATGTTAATGTTTGAGGTAACAAGACAACGTCTTTTATAGATGATTTGGCAGAGCAGGATCAGGATGAAAAGAAGATCATGCAACAATTACGTAACGAAAAGATTCAAGGTGATAGAAGAGTTGGAAGCGAATGTAGCTCGAGGTTCTTATAGACAAATTGATCAAATTTTCAGTAGCAACCGTTAGTGTAGTCATCACATGAGCTCCTGAGTGCCATGTAAATAATGTTGAATTCATACTTTCTGTCATTTTCTCTTGTTTGAGGAGAGCTCAATCTTACTCATGTAATAGTACTAGCAACTTGGTGGTTCTCAGACTAAAGCAAAGTAGCTTTGTATTTTTTTGGTTCAGGTACTTGGCTGTTGGTTTATCATCTAGTTTAGTGGATGTTTCAGTCCCTGCTGCTAGCATTTTCTCTTGTTTGAGGAGTGACGCATTTTCTCTTGTTTGAGGACAATGTCACTCCTGTAATAGCTACTCCTAGTAACTTGATTGAAGCTCCATCATGTAATAGCTATTGCTTTTTGAAGTTGTGTAATGGTGGTTGAATGGTCTGCAAATTTTGTTGCTTGCAACCTATGGTGTCAGCTACACAATGGACTTGTACTGAACAGACTATTTACTGAAGCAAGCTTTTGAGCAGCTCATGTTCTAATTAATCTAAGCTGCTGCAAAATTATTAAATGCAGATTATGACAAAAAATGCATACTACATGGCTACGGTGTATATACAACTTGAATAACCCAATCGATCACAGGTTCAATTCAGCACAGACACAATTCTCGAATACAACTTTCGTTTCTTACAATTACATCCAAGACTAATTGAATCGGTATTACGCAACATTGCAGCAGCGCTGCCGGAGGTGTTCATCGACATAGCCACTCCAGGAACGGCCATGCACCCTCCCCTACACCAGAGCACCTGCAGATAACAACCGAAACTTCAATCGACTGAATTTACATTTTACCAAAGAACGGATATGTATGGTATTAAATATTGCGCTCTAATGCTGCAATATTTCCTCTATTTTCAATTATATGCACACACACAACTTGATAAAATTTCAACATATTATTGCTTTACATTTCGTAGTTGAACAGTGATAGTGGGAGTCATGTCCAACAAAATACTAACCAGATCATCTTACATGGGCTAATTATCTTTTACAGCATATATATACTGCGGAGATATCAGTCTAAGGAAAAATATAGACAATTGTCTTAGTACAAAGCCTGAAGATGGTGTCCTGGTTTTGAGTTCTCTCTGAATTTAAACACAACCTAGTATGATAAAAGTAGCCTTAAAGAGTTGTTTTGCGTTACCCCAAATGAATATTGCTGGTAACAATTGAAAATCCAAATCAGCTTCAGCAGCCCTCTAGAAAGAGACCCACAATGGTTTGGAAAACCCTGGTTCCCAGGTTTCATTGTACTTTTGATAACTATCAAGAAGAGTCAGTGCATCACCAGACATGTATGTATTGTTGTAGATATAGAACATGCGTAATCTTGCTAGCCGAGTAAATGAGGCCATTGTCAGACATAAACTATCAATCTTTTACTAAAGATATATGCTTTTTTTCTTGTTTGTGATATAATTTTTTTCCATAGTAATATAGTTGAAGTGTAATATTCACTGACTAGTACCAACACAAACTGCTTGAGCTAATAATCTAGGTTCAAAGCTGAGCTCAAGCCTACACGACATTCAGTAAGCCCAATGAGACAGTACATTAACTAGTAAATCAAGCGAGGTAGTAGACTGCTTCCTAGAAAATTAATTATATAAAGGAGACAGTAGATTAACTAGTAAAACACATGAAGTACAAAATCATCCGCATTGCCAGTAGAAGTGACACAAAAGAATCACTTACCGGATAAACTTTTAGGCCCAAACTGTAACTGAATACCTTCCATGAAATGTCAGATAGGATTTCTTTTTCTGTTGAAGTCCATCGCTCCTCATATAAAAATACGAATCACCTTTTTCTAGAAAGAACGTCGCATAAAATAAAAACCCACTGCGATACTTCTTGGACATCATTTGTTAGGTGCTACATCATGATGATAGATTGCTTTCTAGAATATTATATAAAGGAGATAGTTTGTTGTTTAAAACTTCAAAAAAGAGCATGTGTGCTTAATGGTACAGTGGTGTAATTTCTACATAATAAATGTGGACCGCGGCATTGTACTTCTGGATGAGTTTCTTGTTAAAACAACTTTCAGATGACTTCACTAGAGAAACCTTTTTTAGACATAGACAAATAATTATACTGCTTAAATTTTTTCATCTACGAACATACTCCTAGCTGACTGAATTTGGCTAACAATTGGAATAATCTATAAGATTGGGTTAGGTGATTTTTCTCCGAAGCACTTGGTCTTCCACGACAGAGGAGATCAGCGAGGACGGTTCGCCGGTGGTCACAGCGGCGCAACAGTTCAGCACTTCAGTCTCAGGGGAGAGAAGTGGAATTGAGGATGCATGTCAAGACTTGCGTACATGAACCTGGTACCACCTCCAAGACGGCGGCAATGGAGGAATATGGTGGCGATGCAGAACGGGGCCGATCTGGTTGCGGCGTGCCGCCGTGCTAGTCGATGGTGGATGTGGCAGCGGAGGCGACCCTGCTCGATGTGGCGGAGGAGGCAGCGTCCCTGATTGATTTGCCGGCGGCGGCGGCGGTGGTGCTCACGCCGGAGTTGATGCGGCGGTGGCCGGCGGCGTCGTCGCTTGCTTCTGAAGAGGTCGGGAGTCGGGGCCGTGGGCAACCGATTAGGCAAAGCGTGGGCTGGGCCGAATGCTATTTTTTTTCATTATCTGCTTCTTGTTGGGCTGCTGGGCCTAATGTATCTCGTTTAATCCTGACCGTTCTCTTAAATCATACCTCTCCCTCTGTAGTGGTGGTAAAAGGTACTGTAAAACAAGCCTTGGAGATTTTAACTTGAGGCCTGTTAGACACATGTGGGGAGGCTCCAGCTTGTTCAGCTGCAAGAAAGATTAATTCAGAACATTAGCTGCATTGAATGTTGTTACCAAAATTAACCCCACATATGAGGTACCACAAGTTCAGTTAGAGAATGAAAACTAGGCAATACAAAGGTTAGTTGTAGTTCACTCGTCAGTACCCTAATTGTTTCTCCACTAGGAATCTGTCTTGCTGCAATCTGCCATGGGCAAGGTCTGTTCACCCTGTCTCCATTGTTATACTCTAACTTACACTTGGACTCAAACCCTTTCTTTGTGTTCCTATATCTGTGCACGTCAAACTCACCATTGATATAGAATTTCCCAAATGATTTCCTGAATTCAAACATGTTTGCAAAGTAGGTGCCTACACGTATGACATGATGATCTGGATCATATGTTATCACTAATTTGCTAGTCACCTCATCACCCAATGGGATGGCAACCTCGTCCAATAGTGATTCACCTATTTCATGATCACCCATTTATGGTTGAACAACCTTGTGTTCACTTACCTCTTCTACATCTAAAAGAGGAGCATCTTCTTCTTCAGCATGATCTTCAATGCCTAGTAGATTGCACATTAGGTCCTTGTCCGTTTAATCCCAAACGCGCATGGATCGGTGTGGATTATGGCCAAATCCCGTCCTCCCAGCCTGACGCGACAATTTTCCAGACCATCAAACTTGATGTCTTCGTTTACTCCCCACGTGGAATTAAAGCCCAACCCAGCCCATCCCGTCCAAGTCCTCTCATTTGGTCTGGATTAATTCTCCCGATCCGACATGTGGAAGAATATCCGGGACGAGATAGAGAAGTGCGGGTGGAGACAGATACGGCGGCGCTATTTAAACGAACAGACAAGTTTTGGGGTGGGTTAACAGGGATTATTAGTCAGACATGGATTGGGTGATGCGACGGGATCAACCCAATCCTTATCTGAATTGGTTCCATTATTGGATTCAATCCAAACAAAACGAATAAGCCTTAAATGGTCTTCCATTGGTTGGGTGTCCATGGGTTCCACTTCAACGATGTTCCTATCTAACGACTGTGCTGGGAAATTTTCTCCAAGGACTTTAGGTGGCTGTGTTAATGATGGTTGTACTGTTCGTATATCTATTTCCTATTTTTCCATTGCTGCCTCAATATCCAAAAAATCATCATCACTATCTAGATTGTATCATATCCACATCATCATTCTTTTTAGGGGTGGTCTTGGCTTGCTTCTTGTGGGGGAGCTTTTCTTCTTCGGGGTGGTCTCATTTCTTAGGGGTTGTCTTCTTCGAGGCTGTCTCCTTGGTGTTGATTTTCTTAGGGGTTGACGTGTTTTTGTTGGGGGTGGTCTTCTGTGGGGTTGAGATCTTGGGGAAGGTTTTCTTTTCTACATCGTTGCCCCTGATCTTTAAAAAAATTCTTGAGGGGACTGACACTTGAAAGTGCTACCTGAATATCTTCATAGATACCAAGATTTGGATCACGTGGGTCGCCAACATTACCAAGTATGCACGTTATTTTCCACTTTGCAGCTTTCATAAGAGCCATATCTAATTGAGATTGATTTACGATTTGTTGGGATGGATGCAACTTTGGGCAGTACCAAAAGAACTTTTCTACCTGGCCGTGGCCCATCACTAGCTTCTTAATAACCATATCAAACATATCAGATACTTGTATCACCTTGGGATCGACATCCACAATAATATCCTGATCCGACACTAGAACTTCAGAGCCACCCTCTAGTTTTGCAGTGTGTTCATCGAAAATAAATGTAACTTCAATAGTTGAATTAATAAGAGCAGCAACATCAACTTCAACACCACCAGCAACATCTGCTTCAACATCAGCAACATCAACTTCAACAATAGCATCAACACAATCAACAACAACAATTTCATTTGCATCAACTCCAACAACACCAACAACATCACCTCCCACAACAACAATGGCAACAACAACTTCATTTGCATTAGCTCCAACACCACCAACATTACTAGCTTCATGTCTAACAACACGAGCAGCAATTGGTTGAACAAGAACATTACCACAAGCAACAACAGAAGGGTGAACAAGAACATTACCACAATCAACAACAGGAGGTTGAACAAGAACATTACCAGCAACAACATCAACTTGAACAAGAGCATTATCAACAGTAGCGGCTGCAGGTTGAAAAGGGAACATTACCAACAACAACATCAGTACATTTAACAAAGGCATTACCACTAGAAGCAGCAGCAGGTTGAACATTACCAGCAGCAGCAGGGTTGAACAAAAGCATTACCAGCAGTAGCATGTTGAACAAGAGCATTACCAACAACAGAAAGTTTAACAAGAGCATTACCACCACCAGTAGCTATAGCAACAAAATCATCACGTTTAACAAGAGCATTACCACAAGCTAGATGACCAATAGTAGCAAATCTACGAACAATAGCACCAGCAGATTTATGAACAACAACAACATCAGGTTCAACACCAACAATATCAACAGGTTGACGAATAACAACCTCACGAACAACAGAATCAGCCTCAGCTTGAGGCATAGAAGCTGATGGTTCAACTAAAGTAACAACAACTCGATTCACACCACCGTCGGCAGCAGGCTTAACTAATCATGCTGGAGCATCAACTCCTTTAATGTTAGCAACCAAATAGAACTAAAAAGATCGTTGTATACCTATTTAAAAGTTCTCGCAGAAGTTTGAAGTCCACAGTTTTAACAGCCCCCTCCCAGGAGATCCACGCCAATTCTACAGTTTGTTTGCAAACCATTGAAACATGCTGACATAGAGCATCAATAAACATAGAAACAGAGCGCACAAGACAAGGCTCAGATACAAGTTCAACATTCTGAGCTGACACACTCATCTCCATCCCACTGATTAACTTAGCAATGTACGATTGGACTCGTATAAAGATTTGGTATTCGATCGGTCCACACATCCTACTCCACCAGTTACAGATGCAGTAAATACCATAGGGAAGTGATGCTCACGTCACGCGACCGCTGGGGCTTAGGGTCAGAAATGGTTTGTGAGTAGAAGGTCCTTCCATCCTCTGTGCTGCTCAACTCGTTTGCCGCCAACGGTGATCTAACTCCTAGGAGCAAATCACTCGACATGAGGCATCACTTAGAGACACGGGCGGACGGGCCGAACACTCGAGGGTACATGCTCTAACCACAACAATGGGAATGGTTGGGAGGGTTTCCGGGGCACACTCTGTGTAGGGGTGCGCCGACGGCTAGGGTTCAGGCAAGGTGCAAAGAGGAATATTAGATTAGGTTCGTACACAGCCCATTGACACTTTTAATCAAATTGCCACACGGATTGACACGCTGGAGATCGCCACAACTGAGAATTGCTGACCTGAGGGACCCAAATAGCTCCTCAATGGCAGAAGTGAAGGCAACATTTGGTTTGCCCTATATTCGCTCAGAATGGACCCTCACAACAATTGGCTCTCCAAGTTTTCAAAATTCTGGTATTATAAGGAACAACGGACCATGTGAGCTCTCTGGCAAAAACGGGTGGTCCACATAGCAAATAGCCCGACTGGGACCTAGACGGACTAAAAAAACAACACAAAGGTGTTGATGTCACTCTACTTAGCCCTAAAGAGACCTTATCTATACTACCTCCATCCCAAGCTTAAGGCATATATTTTTTTTTTAAATTCAAACCAAGTAAAGTTGAACCAAACATTTAGAAAAATCTATCAACAAATACATTATTTTGTAGATACTATATGAAAATATCTTTCATTATCTATCTAATGATATAGATTTTGTATTTTTGTCGGGGAGAAGACTCCGGGTATGGTAAAGGACTGGGAACAGTTGGCTCAGAGCCGGCTAGCCCGCAGCCAAAGCCAGCTGAGGAGCAGCCGGCTGGAGCTGTGGCCGGCCGCCTTGGGACCGGCTTCAACATACCATATCCGGCTGACCCTTCATCGCTCGGGTTCATCTTTCCCCTGGCCGGCTCCAGAAGTTGGTGATACTTGCAGGAGAAGGCTCCTGGACGGTCATCCGGGTGCCAAAGTCCACGAGGACGTCTCCCGCTAATCCCGGAACACTGCAGAGCAACAGGGATCAGTGTGACAACATGCCATCATGGCCCGGCTCTCCGGGGCGGCGCAGGCTACAGGCGGCGCTACCTAGGGGCCGCAGGCTAGGAACAGGAGCTAGATCCGGCCTACTGCCCGTCCATCGCTCTGTCCTGTCCTGTCCATGCCGGCTCCGGCTTCCTCGCGTGGTCCCGAGGCGCTGGGGCCCCCGGCTGCCGCCCCTGTCTTGTCCTCTCTGTCGCTGCCGGCGCCATAGCCTCTAGGGACTTCAGTGTAATTGTTCCGGGCACTATATAAGCCCTAGTACCCCCATTGGGGGCATCGATCCATTCCATACTTTCACACTTAGCAGAACCGCTTGGGAGGAGAGGTCTTCATCTACCTAGAGCCCTCTCTTAAGCCGGCCACAGCTCAAGGAGCACCATTGTACTGTCTCCACATCATATACATCTCTCGGCAGGAGTAGGGGTGTTACCTCCATACGAGGGCCCCGAACCTGGGTACATCACCGTGTCGCTTGTGCTCATACCCGCCTCCGGAGCCCACCGCGGGCCATAAGGCCTCAACCACTCAACTTAAGCCACCCCATGGCATTTGGCGCCCACCATGGGGCCTGCAGCGTCTACAGCTGGAGTCTTCTTCCGTACGGGCCTCCTTCTTCCCTCCGGCGAGCGAGTCGCTTCAAGCTTGATCTGGAGGCTCGGCTCGCTGGACTGCGTCAGCGACAACGCTGGCTGCTTCGCCGACAAGCCCTTCCCTGCCGGCGGCAACGTCATCACCTTCGGCGGACATCGCGTCTATGTCGCCACCGTCGCGCCACCGTGCTACCCACGACATGTACGGAGCTGCACCAGCCCTCCTCACGGAGCCGGCGTCAGCAGCGCCACCGCTAGCCCCTGCGTCGTGCAAGAGGTTATTGCCAGCGGCGACAACTCCACCAAGTCCACGCGCAACCGTGGCCCCGTGCTAGAGTGCAATGCCAACGCCAACGCCAACGCGGACGACACCTCGGGCTCCGCTCCACCACCTCCGCCCCCGCCATCCAAGCTGGAGGCGGCCAGGGCGAAGCTGAGCACCCCCATCACTGCCAGCACCGACCCGAGCACCATCGAGCTAGGCTGACCTGGAGGCTCATCGTTTGCTTCTCCTTCAGCAGGCGGATGAGGTCGCAGCTGCCAAGCTCCAGCTGGAGATCACCACTCGTGAGTACAACAGCGCCCACGGCTTCACGCCGGTTGGGGACGGCCCTAGCTGGGCTGGGCAGATTCGCCGCCGAGGAGGTGCCCTCGGCGAAGAGATAGACCGTGACGGTGAGGCCACGCCTTCCGTCTCCCTGGGAAGGCCAATCTACAGCACCCCCGAGAAGAACGTGCGTGCGGTGACAGCCGCCGCAGAGGAGCTAAGCCGCCTTGAGGGCGAAGAGATGCACCGCCAGACGAAGCGCGTGGCTAAGTTGCTCCGCATCGCCACCTAGCAGCAGAACGACCCAAGGTATGCCGAAAACACCCCTAGTGTTTCTCTTCGCTCGTGGTGTAGCCGGCGCCACCAAAAGTGGCCCCAGAGAAACCACACAGTCGTCATAACCACACCTGAGCCGGCATAGAGGTTCCCTGGGAGGGGCCCACGCCAGATCCAGCCGGCGAAGCCGACAGATGCAGTACACCACCCCGAGCGATAGGAGTAGCCAAAGCCGGCCTCCGTCTAACCGAGAGCAGCCTGAGTACGCTCTTGAGCAGCCGGCGTAGAGGCGCCCGCATCATCCGGCTCCAGAAGCTAGCAGCCACCACCAGCCGGCTCACTCCCGGCTGGGACCGCGTGTAGAGCCCGCTGATGCCCGAGACCGCATAGAACGGCTTGTGGAATCCCACATCACGGAAGAAGAGGTGCCAGCCGACCCCAAATGTTTCGGTCCTTGCATCCCGAGCGAGCCTGTGATCGACGGGTTCCAGCTCCCCCGCGACACCCCCAAGTACGACGGCACCGCCAAGCCGGAGGACTGGCTTCTGGACTATACCACCGCAGTCGGCATCTCCCGCGGCACCAAGCGCTGGGCCATGCGCTACTCACCACTCATGATGGTCGGCTCCGCCCGCACCGGGCTCAACAACCTGCCAGCCGACAACATCAACGGCTGGCTAGACTTCGAAGAGGCCTTCGTCAGCAACTTCACCGGCACCTATCGCCGGCCGGGTCGACCCCAACAGCTGGAGATGTGCAAGCAGGGTCTGGCTGAGACGGACCGAGAATACCTGACACGGTGGTGCGAAATGCGTAACTCCTGCGAAGGTGTCCATGAGATCCAGACCATCAGCTTCTTCATGGACGGCTGCCGGCCTAAAACCATGTTGTGGCACAAGCTGCGCCGTAGAGAACCCAAGACCATGGCGGCCCTGATGGCCATCACGAACAAGTATGCGTTGGCTGAAGAAGCCGACAAGATGCCGGCTGAGGGATCGCCAGCTGCGCCAAGGTGCGACCACGCCGAGCCAGCCAAGCACAAGCCGACCGAAGGAAGCTCCCATGGGAGCCGCCGTGACAACTACCACGACAAGAGGAACAGTGACTAGCCGGATCGCCTGTATGGCACCGCCCACGTGGTGGTTATGTCCGATCACGTGGCGGCTGGCGGAAGCCGGCGCTAGAAGCACGACCGGCCTGAGAAGCCTAAGTTCACCTTCGAGCAGATGCTCGACTCGCCGTGCAAGTATCATACTAGTGCGAATCCGGCCACGAACACCACCCACGAATGCAACTTTACCAAGCGCTTAAACAGCGGTGAGCCTCTGCCGCCTCCACCTCCGCCTCCGCTAGCCGGTGGGACAGGTGGACAAGCTGCCACAGAGAATGCCAACCCGGAGCAGCAACACCCGGTGAACCAAGTTCACCATGGATCTTACCTGGCCGAAGAGGACACCTACATCATCTTCACCACGGAGCCCGAGGACAAGACCAGTCAGCATCGCCGCTCCCTAGAGGTGAACACGGTCATGCCACCGGTTCCCTAGTACCTCAACTGGTCCGAGTAGGCCATCACCTTCGATCGCCGAGATCAGTGATGGCGTGTAACTCACACGTTCGTTGGGAACCCCAAGAGGAAGGTATGATGCGCACAGCAGCAAGTTTTCCCTCAGAAAGAAACCAAGGTTTATCGAACCAGGAGGAGCCAAGAAGCACGTTGAAGGTTGATGGCGGCGGGATGTAGTGCGGCGCAACACCGGAGATTCCGGCGCCAACGTGGAACCTGCACAACACAACCAAAGTACTTTGCCCCAACGAAACAGTGAGGTTGTCAATCTCACCGGCTTGCTGTAACAAAGGATTAACCGTATTGTGTGGAAGATGATTGTTTGCAAGAAAACGAGTAAAGAACAAGTATTGCATCAGATTTGTATTTCGAGTATAAAAGAATGGACCGAGGTCCACGAGTTCACTAGAGGTGTCTCTCCCATAAGATAAAAGCATGTTGGATGAACAAATTACGGTCGGGCAATTGACAAATAGAGAGGGCATAACAATGCACATACATGTCATGATAAATATAGTGAGATTTAATTGGGCATTACGACAAAGTACATAGACCGCCATCCACTTGCATCTATGCCTAAAAAGTCCACCTTCGAGGTTATCATCCGAACCCCTTCCGGTATTAAGTTGCAAAGCAACGAGACAATTGCATTAAGTATGGTGCGTAATGTAATCAACAACTACATCCTTAGACATAGCATCAATGTTTTATCCCTAGTGGCAACAGACACATCCACAACCTTAGAACTTTCATCGCATCGTCCCGGATATCAATGGAGGCATGAACCCACTATCGAGCATAAATACTCCCTCTTGGAGTTACTAGCATCAACTTGGCGAGCCTCTACTAATAACGGAGAGCATGCAAGATCATAAACAACACATAGGTAATAACTTGATAATTAACATAACATGGTATTCTCTATCCATCGGATCCCAACAAACACAACATATAGCATTACAGATAGATGATCTTGATCATGTTAGGCAGCTCACAAGATCCAACAATGAAGCACAATGATGAGAAGACAACCATCTAGCTACTACTATGGACCCATAGTCCAGGGGTGAACTACTCACTCATCACTCCGGAGGCGACCATGGCGGTGAAGAGTCCTCCGGGAGATGAATCCCCTCTCCGGCAGGGTGCCGGAGGAGATCTCCGAATCCCCGAGATGGGATTGGCGGCGGCGGCGTCTCTGGAAGGTTTTCCGTATCGTGGCTCTCGGTACTGGGGGTTTCGTGACGGAGGCTTTAAGTAGGCGGAAGGGCAGGTCAGGGGGCCACACGAGGGCCCCACACCCTAGGTCGGCACGGCCAGGGCCTGGGCCGCGCCGCCCTAGTGTGGCGGCGCCTCGTGGCCCCACTTCGACTCCTCTTCGGTCTTCTGGAAGCTTCGTGGCAAAATAGGACCCTGGGCGTTCATTTCGTCCAATTCGAGAATATTTCGTTACTAGGATTTCTGAAACCAAAAACAACGGAAAACGACAAGCGGCTCTTCGGCATCTTGTTAATAGGTTAGTTCCGAGAAAATGCACGAATATGACATAAAGTGTGCATAAAACATGTAGATATCATCAATAATGTGGCATGGAACATAAGAAATTATCGATACGTCGGAGACGTATCAGCATCCCCAAGCTTAGTTACTGCTCGTCCCGAGCGAGTAAAACGATAACAAAGATAATTTACTGAAGTGACATGCCATCATAACCTTGATCATACTATTTGTAAACATATGTAATGAATGCAGCGATCAAAACAATGGTAATGACATGAGTAAACAAGTGAATCATAAAGCAAAGACTTTTCATGAATAGTACTTCAAGACAAGCATCAATAAGTCTTGCATAAGAGTTAACTCATAAAGCAATAAATCAAAGTAAGGGTATTGAAGAAACACAAAGGAAGATTAAGTTTCAGCGGTTGCTTTCAACTTGTAACATGTATATCTCATGGATAATTGTCAACATAGAGTAATATAACAAGTGCAATATGCAAGTATGTAGGAATCAATGCATAGTTCACACAAGTGTTTGCTTCTTGAGGTGGAGAGAGATAGGTGAACTGACTCAACATAAAAGTAAAAAGAATGGTCCTTCAAAGAGGAAAGCATCGATTGCTATATTTGTGCTAGAGCTTTTATTTTGAAAACATGAAACAATTTTGTCAACGGTAGTAATAAAGCATATGAGTTATGTAAATTATATCTTACAAGTTGCAAGCCTCATGCATAGTATACTAATAGTGCCCGCACCTTGTCCTAATTAGCTTGGACTACCGGATCATCGCAATACACATGTTTTAACCAAGTGTCACAATGGGGTACCTCCATGCCGCTCTGTACAAAGGTCTAAAGAGAAAGCTCGCATTTTGGATTTCTCGCTTTTGATTATTCTCAACTTAGACATCCATACCGGGACAACATGGACAACAGATAATGGACTCCTCTTTAATGCATAAGCATGTTGCAACAATTATTATTCTCATATGAGATTGAGGATATATGTCCAAAACTGAAACTTCCACCATGAATCATGGCTTTAGTTAGCGGCCCAATGTTCTTCTCTAACAATATGCATGCTCCAACCATAAAGGTGGTAGATCTCTCTTACTTCAGACAAGACGGACATGCATAGCAACTCACATGATATTCAACGAAGAATAGTTGATGGCGTCCCCAGAAACATGGTTATCGCACAACAAGCAACTTAATAAGAGATAAAGTGCATAAGTACATATTCAATACCACAATAGTTTTTAAGCTATTTGTCCCATGAGCTATATATTGCAAAGGTGAATGATGGAATTTTAAAGGTAGCACTCAAGGAATTTACTTTGGAATGGCGGAGAAATACCATGTAGTAGGTAGGTATGGTGGACACAAATGGCATAGTGGTTGGCTCAAGTATTTTTGGATGCATGAGAAGTATTCCCTCTCGATACAAGGTTTAGGCTAGCAAGGTTATTTGAAACAAACACAAGGATGAACGGTGCAGCAAAACTCACATAAAAGACATATTGTAAACATTATAAGACTCTACACCGTCTTCCTTGTTGTTCAAAACTCAATACTAGATATTATCTAGACTCTAGAGAAACCAAATATGCAAACCAAATTAGCAAGCTCTAAGTGTTTCTTCATTAATGGGTGCAAAGTATATGATGCAAGAGCTTAAACATGAGCACAACAATTGCCAAGTATCAAATTATCCAAGACATTTTAGAATTACTACATGTAGCATTTTCCAATTCCAACCATATAACAATTTAACGAAGAAGAAACTTCGCCATGAATACTATGAGTAGAGCCTAAAGACATACTTGTCCATATGCTACAGCGGAGCGTGTCTCTCTCCCACACAATGAATGCTAGGATCCATTTTATTCAAACAAAACAAAAACAAAAACAAACCGACGCTCCAAGCAAAGTACATAAGATGTGACTGAATAAAAATATAGTTTCAGGGGAAGAACCCAATAATGTTGTCGATGAAGAAGGGGATGCCTTGGGCATCCCCAAGCTTAGACGCTTGAGTCTTCTTAGAATATGCAGGGGTGAACCACCGGGGCATCCCCAAGCTTAGAGCTTTCACTCTCCTTGATCATATTGCATCATACTCCTCTCTTGATCCTTGAAAACTTCCTCCACACCAAACTCGAAACAACTCATTAGAGGGTTAGTGCACAATAAAAATTAACATGTTCAGAGGTGACACAATCATTCTTAACACTTCTGGACATTGCATAAAGCTACTGGACATTAATGGATCAAAGAAATTCATCCAACATAGCAAAAGAGGCAATGCGAAATAAAAGGCAGAATCTGTCAAAACAGAACATTCCGTAAAGATGGATTTAATTGAGGCACCAGACTTGCTCAAATGAAAATGCCCAAATTGAATGAAAGTTGCGTACGTATCTGAGGATCACTCACGTAAATTGGCTTAATTTTCTGAGTTACCTACGAGAGAATTAGACCCAGATTCGTGACAGCAAAGAAATCTGTTTCTGCGCAGTAATCAAAATCTAGTATTTACTTTACTATCAAAGACTTTACTTGGCACAACAAAACACAAAACTAAGATAAGGAGAGGTTGCTACAGTAGTAAAAAACTTCCAAGACTCAAATATAAAACAAAAATACTGTAGTAAAAATATGGGTTGTCTCCCATAAGCGCTTTTCTTTAACGCCTTTCAGCTAGGCGCAGAAAGTGTATCTCAAGTGTTATCGAAGGGTGGTGCATCTACAGCGGGGTTTGAAGTTTTCTCAACCAAGCATAGTATATTGGATACATAAGTTTCAGCGGCTCCCTTTTCATTAGTCTTGGGCTTGCTACTCTCATCGAACAAATTTTCAGGAACAAGCCAAGCATAGTTATTTTCTAGCGCTTCATTCATTGCTAGGAGCTTACATGGTATTGGTGCTTTGATCTCCCCACCATCATTAGCATTATTAGTGTATTTTATTCTATACATATCCATTTTTTCAAGTGTTCTTTTAAAGTCGGTATAAAAGCCAAGCCTCTTATGCTTAATAAAAACTTTTCTAGCTTCTATAGCTATATCTTCAAATTCTCGCACTAAGACTTTTAGAACAAAATCTCTCTTCTCTCCCCGCTCCATATCGGAAAGTGTAAGAAACATATGTTGTATCATGGGGTTGAGACTAATAAATCTAGCTTCCATCATGCGTACCAAACAAACAGAGGCATCTTCATAAGTAGGGACAGCTTTTGCAAGTGGTATATCTTTAAGATCTTCATGCATACTAACATGGGTGAAAAATTCTTCTATATTATCTCTTCCAATTATAGACCCTTGTCCCACAGGTATATCTTTTGTGGTAAAATTAAAAGGAAACATGATGAATCAAGTAAAGTAAATGCAAGTAACTAATTTTTTTGTGTTTTTGATATAGCAAACAAGACAGTAAATAAAGTAAAGCTAGCAACTAATTTTTTTGTGTTTTGATATAATGCAGCAAACAAAGTAGTAAATAAAATAAAGCAAGACAAAAACAAAGTAAAGAGATTGAGAAGTGGAGGCTCCCCTTGCAGCGTGTCTTGATCTCCCCGACAACGGTGCCAGAAAAAGATGCTGGCGTGTAGTTGACGTGGGAGTTAGAAATCTTTGTGGTGCAGCTTTTCTTCAGTTCCGCGGCAACGGCACCAGAAAACGAGCTTGATGGCGTGTAACTCACACGTTCGTTGGGAACCCCAAGAGGAAGGTATGATGCGCACAGCAGCAAGTTTTCCCTCAGAAAGAAACCAAGGTTTATCGAACTAGGAGGAGCCAAGAAGCACGTTGAAGGTTGATGGCGGCGGGATGTAGTGCGGCGCAACACCGGAGATTCTGGCGTCAACGTGGAACCTGCACAACACAACCAAAGTACTTTGCCCCAACGAAACGAGTGAGGTTGTCAATCTCACCGGCTTGCTGTAACAAAGGATTAACCGTATTGTGTGGAAGATGATTGTTTGCAAGAAAACGAGTAAAGAACAAGTATTGCAGCAGATTTGTATTTCAAGTATAAAAGAATGGACCGGGGTCCACGAGTTCACTAGAGGTGTCTCTCCCATAAGATAAAAGCATGTTGGGTGAACAAATTACGGTCGGGCAATTGAAAAATAGAGAGGGCATAACAATGCACATACATGTCATGATAAATATAGTGAGATTTAATTGGGAATTACGACAAAGTACATAGACCGCCATCCAACTGCATCTATGCCTAAAAAGTCCACCTTCAGGTTATCATCCGAACCCCTTCCAGTATTAAGTTGCAAAGCAACAGACAATTGCATTAAGTATGGTGCGTAATGTAATCAACAACTACATCCTTAGACATATCATCAATGTTTTATCCCTAGTGGCAACAACACATCCACAACCTTACAACTTTCTGTCACTGTCCCAGATATCAATGGAGGCATGAACCCACTATCGAGCATAAATAATCCCTCTTGGAGTTACTAGCATCAACTTGGCCAGAGCCTCTACTAATAACGGAGAGCATGCAAGATCATAAACAACACATAGGTAATAACTTGATAATTAACATAACATGGTATTCTCTATCCATCGGATCCCGACAAACACAACATATAGCATTACAGATAGATGATCTTGATCATGTTAGGCAGCTCACAAGATCCAACAATGAAGCACAATGAGGATAAGACAACCATCTAGCTACGGCTATGGACCCATAGTCCAGGGTTGAACTACTCACTCATCACTCCGGAGGCGACCATGGCGGTGAAGAGTCCTCCGGGAGATGAATCCCCTCTCCGGCGAGGTGCCGGAGGAGATCTCCAGAATCCCCCGAGATGGGATTGGCGGCGGCGGCGTCTCTGGAAGGTTTTCCGTATCGTGGCTCTCGGTACTGGGGGTTTCGCGACGGAGGCTTTAAGTAGGCGGAAGGGCAGGTCAGGGGGCCACACGACGGCCCCACACCCTAGGTCGGCGCGGCCAGGGCCTGGGCCGCGCCGCCCTAGTGTGGCGGCGCCTCGTGGCCCCACTTCGACTCCTCTTCGGTCTTCTGGAAGCTTCGTCGCAAAATAGGACCCTGGGCGTTGATTTCATCCAATTCCGAGAATATTTCGTTACTAGGATTTCGAAACCAAAAACAGCAGAAAACGACAGAATCGGCTCTTCGGCATCTTGTTAATAGGTTAGTTCCAGAAAATGCACGAATATGACATAAAGTGTGCATAAAACATGTAGATATCATCAATAATGTGGCATGGAACATAAGAAATTATCGATACGTCGGAGACGTATCAATCAGCCGGCAGTCTTCCCAGGCCTAGGGCTATGCCATGGTCCTCGACCCGACTTTCGGCACGGGCCAGCGCAACATCCGTTTCTCGCGAGTCCTCATCGATGGCGGCAACAACATCAACATCAGTACCGCGACACCGCTCGGAAGCGGGGCATCCAAGAGAACTAGGTGAGCACCACTCCCACCATCTTCCACGACATTGTGCCGGGGCACTCCTACCAGCCCATCAGCCAGATCCGGATGGACGTCATGTTCGGCCAAACGGAGCACTTCCGCACCGAGAAGATCGAGTTCGAGGTGGTGGACCTGGTCAGTCCCTACCACGCTCTCCTTGGAAGGCCGGCTCTGGCCAAGTTTATGGCGATGCCCCACTATGGGTACCTGAAGATGAAGATGTCGGGCCCTAAAGGGATCATCACCATCACTGGCGATTATCGTCGGTCTATGGACTACACCACCCAGAGCTCCAAGATGGCTCAGAAGCTTGTCATCGCTGCAGAGAAGCAGCAGATCGAGGACGCGTTCGCCATGGCCAAGGCCGCCCAAGCTGGCATGCCGGCTGTAGGCAACCTAGGTAGGACCACCCACTTCCAGCCGGCCAACGACACCAAGAAGATTCTGCCGGACCTGGCTCAGCCGGACATCATCACCATCGGCGCCGGCTTGGACAGCAAATAGGAAAGCGAGCTCACCAGCTTCCTCCGTGAGAATTGGGACATCTTCGCATGCTCTCCTCGAGATATGCCAGGTGTGCCGAGGGAGCTAGCTGAGCACCACCTCCACGTCAGGCCAGAGGCCAAGCCGGTGAAGCAACCCCTCCGCCGCTTCACCGAAGACAGGAGAAAGGCCATCGGTGAGGAGATCGCCCGGCTCCTTGCAGCCAGCTTCATCATGGAAGTGCTGCATCTGGACTGATTAGCAAACCCAGTCCTGGTTTTGAAGAAGAATGGCTCCTGGCGCATGTGTATCGACTACACGAGCCTGAACAAGGCTTGCCCGAAGGACCCATTCCTCCTGCCACGCATAGATCAAGTCATAGATGCCTATTCGGGCTACCACCAGATTCCTTTGAATCCGGCTGATCAAATAAAGACTTTGTTTATTACCCCGTACGGGGCTTATTGCTACACGACTATGCCGTTCGGCTTAAAAAATGCAGGCGCCACCTATCAAAGGTGCATGCAAAAATGCTTACAAGAGCAAATCGGCAGAAATGTTCACGCATATGTGGATGATGTCATTTTAAAAACCTAGGAGAGACGTACCCTCTTTGATGATCTAAGAGAAACATTCACCAATCTGAGAAGATTCCGGATGAAGCTCAACCCGGCCAAGTGCACTTTCGGCGTGCCAGCCGGTCAACTCCTGGGCTACCTCGTCTCTCGGCCAGGGATCGAAGCCAACCCGGAGAAGATCAGTGCCCTAGAAAAGATGGAGTTGTCGCAGTGCCTCAAGGACGTCTAGAAGTTCACTGGTTGCCTGGCCTCCTTGAGCTGCTTCGTCAGCCAGCTGGGGGAGAAGGCACTGCCCCTGTACCAGCTGCTCAAGAAGTCGGACACCTTCGTGTGGTCCCCGCAGGTGGACACGGCTTTCCGTGACCTGAAGCGCATGCTGTCAACCGCGCCAATCTTAGCATCGCCGGCTTCGAAAGAGCCCATGCTAATGTACATCGCCTCCACCAATCGCGTGGTTAGCGTTGTCGTGGTGGTGGAACGCAAGGAAGAGGGCAAGGAGCAGGCGGTCCAATGCCCAGTATATTACATCAGCGAGGTGCTCTCCCAATCCAAGCAAAACTACCCCCACTACCAGAAGCTCACCTACGGTGTGTACATGGAGACTAGCAAGCTCAAGCATTACTTCCAAAAGCACCCCATCAAGGTGGTGTGCACCGCCCCCTCGCAGAAATCATTGGCAGCAAGGACGCCAATGGCCGGGTTTCCAAGTGGGCCCTGGAGCTAGCGGCTCACTCCATCCTGTACGAGCCAAGAACTGCCATGAAATCGCAGATCCTCACCGGTTTCTTCGTCGACTGGGCCGAGGTTCAGTTGCCACCTGTGCCTGACTCCACGCACTGGAAGATGCACTTTGACGGCTCCAAAATGCGTGGGGGCTTGGGAGCCGACATCGTCTTCACCTCTCCAAAGGGGGACCGGCTGGACTATGTCCTGCAGATCCAGTTCGCCGCATCCAACAGTGTGGCGGAGTATGAGGCGTGCATCCATGGGCTCAAGTTGGCCAAGGAGATAGGTGTGCGTCGCATCCTTTGCTTCGGCGACTCCGACTTGGTTATACAGTAGGCCTCTAGCGAATGGGACGCGAAGGACGCCAACATGGCATCATACCGCTTCCATGTTCAGTAGATCGACGACTACTTCGAGGGGTGCGAATTCCACCACGTGCCTGATGCGTGCAGTCGACACGTCCGTTGGGAACCCCAAGAGGAAGGTGTGATGCGTACAGTAGCAAGTTTTCCCTCAGAAAGAAACCAAGGTTTATCGAACCAGGAGGAGCCAAGAAGCACGTCGAAGGTTGATGGCGGCGGGATGTAGTGCGGTGCAACACCAGGGATTCCGGCGCCAACGTGGAACTCGCACAACACAACCAAAGTACTTTGCCCCAACGTAACGGTGAGGTTGTCAATCTCACCGGCTTGCTGTAACAAAGGATTAGATGTATAGTGTGGATGATGATTGTTTGCAGTAAAACAGTAGAACAAGTATTGCGAGTAGATTGTATTCAATGTAAAAGAATATGACCGGGGTCCACAGTTCACTAGAGGTGTCTCTCCCATAAGATAAATAGCATGTTGGGTGAACAAATTACGGTTGGGCAATTGACAAATAGAGAGGGCATGACCATGCACATACATGATATGATGAGTATAGTGAGATTTAATTGGGCATTACGACAAAGTACATAGACCGCTATCCAAGCATGCATCTATGCCTAAAAGTCCACCTTCGAGTTATCATCCGAACCCCTTCCAGTATTAAGTTGCAAACAACGTAAAATTGCATTAAGTATGGTGCGTAATGTAATCAATAACTACATCCTCGGACATAGCATCAATGTTTTATCCCTAGTGGCAACAAGACATCCACAACCTTAGAACTTTCTGTCACTCGTCCCGCATTTAATGGAGGCATGAACCCACTATCGAGCATAAATACTCCCTCTTGGAGTTAAGAGTAAAAACTTGGCCAGAGCCTCTACTAATAACGGAGAGCATGCAAGATCATAAACAACACATAGGTAATAGATTGATAATCAACATAACATAGTATTCTCTATCCATCGGATCCCAACAAACACAACATATAGCATTACGGATAGATGATCTTGATCATGTTAGGCAGCTCACAAGATCCGACAATGAAGCACATAAGGAGAAGACGACCATCTAGCTACTGCTATGGACCCATAGTCCAGGGGTGAACTACTCACTCATCACTCCGGAGGCGACCATGGCGGTGAAGAGTCCTCCGGGAGATGATTCCCCTCTCCGGCAGGGTGCCGGAGGCGATCTCCTGAATCCCCGAGATGGGATTGGCGGCGGCGGCGTCTCTGTAAGGTTTTCCGTATCGTGGCTCTCGGTACTGGGGGTTTCGCGACGAAGACTATATGTAGGCGGAAGGGCAAGTCAGGGGGCCACACGAGGGCCCCACACGCCAGGCCTAGTGTCTGGCCACCTCGTGGCCCCACTTCGTAAGTCCTCCGGTCTTCTGGAAGCTTCGTGTAAAAATAGGCCCCTGGGCGTTGATTTCGTCCAATTCCGAGAATATTTCCTTACTAGGATTTCTGAAACAAAAACAACAGAAACAACGAATCGCCTCTTCGGCATCTCGTTAATAGGTTAGTGCCGGAAAATGCATAAATATGACATAAAGTATGCATAAAACATGTAGATATCATCAATAATGTGGCATGGAACATAAGAAATTATCGATACGTCGGAGACGTATCGGCATCCCTAAGCTTAGTTCTCGCTCGTCCCGAGCGAGTAAACGATAACAAAGATAATTTCCGGAGTGACATGCCATCATAACCTTGATCATACTATTGTAAGCATATGTAATGAATGCAGCAATCAAAACAATGGTAATGACATGATTAAACAAATGAATCATAAAGCAAAGACTTTTCATGAATAGTACTTTCAAGACAAGCATCAATAAGTCTTGCATAAGAGTTAACTCATAAAGCAATAAATCAAAGTAAAGGTATTGAAGCAACACAAAGGAAGATTAAGTTTCAGCGGTTGCTTTCAACTTATAACATGTATATCTCATGGATATTGTCAATGTAAAGTAATATAACAAGTGCAATATGCAAGTATGTAGGAATCAATGCACAGTTCACACAAGTGTTTGCTTCTTGAGGTGGAGAGATAGGTGAACTGACTCAACATAAAAGTAAAAGAAAGGGCCCTTCGCAGAGGGAAGCATTGATTGATATATTTATGCTAGAGCTTTGGTTTTGAAAACAAGAAACAATTTTGTCAACGGTAGTAATAAAGCACATGTATCATGTAAATTATATCTTACAAGTTGCAAGCCTCATGCATAGTATACTAATAGTGCCCGCACCTTGTCCTAATTAGCTCGGATTACCGGGATTATCATCACAATACACATGTTTTAACCAAGTGTCACAAAGGGGTACTTCTATGCCGCCTGTACAAAGGTCTAAGGAGAAAGCTCGCATTGGATTTCTCGCTTTTGATTATTCTCAACTTAGACATCCATACCGGGACAACATAGACAACAGATAATGGACTCCTCTTTATTGCATAAGCATGTAGCAACGATTAATGTTCTCATATGAGATTGAGGATATA
This sequence comes from Lolium rigidum, assembly GCF_022539505.1. Lineage (NCBI taxonomy): Eukaryota > Viridiplantae > Streptophyta > Magnoliopsida > Poales > Poaceae > Lolium > Lolium rigidum. Next base: position 113,708,682 of record NC_061508.1, on the reverse strand, counting down.
TGTCCAAAATCGAAACTTCCACCATGGATCATGGCTTTAGTTAGCGGCCCAATGTTCTTCTCTAACAATATGCATGCTCTAACCATTAAACGAGTGGTAAATCTCCCTTACTTAAGACAAGACGGACATGCATAGCAACTCACATGATATTCAACAAAGAGTAGTTGATGGCGTCCCCAGGAACATGGTTATCACACAACAAGCAACTTAATAAGAGATAAAGTGCATAAGTACATATTCAATACCACAATAGTTTTTAGGCTATTTGTCCCATGAGCTATATATTGCAAAGGTAAAGAATGGAAATTTTAAAGGTACCACTCAAGCAATTTACTTTGGAATGGCGGAGAAATACCATGTGGTAGGTAGGTATGGTGGACACAAATGGCATAGTGGTTGGCTCAAGGATTTTGGATGCATGAGAAGTATTCCCTCTCGATACAAGGTTTAGGCTAGCAAGGTTATTTGAAACAAACACAAGGATGAACCGGTGCGTAAAAACTCACATAAAAGACATATTGTAAACATTATAAGACTCTACACCGTCTTCCTTGTTGTTCAAACTCAATACTAGAAATTATCTAGACTTTAGAGAGACCAATTATGCAAACCAAATTTTAGCAAGCTCTATGTATTTCTTCATTAATAGGTGCAAAGTATATGATGCAAGAGATTAAACATGAGCACAACAATTGCCAAGTATCAAATTATTCAAGACATTTTAGAATTACTACATGTAGCATTTCCCGATTCCAACCATATAACAATTTAACGAAGAAGATTCAACCTTCGCCTTGAATACTATGAGTAAAGCCTAAGGACATATTTGTCCATATACAACAGCGGAGCGTGTCTCTCTCCCACACAATGAATTCTAGGATCCATTTTATTCAAACAAAAACAAAAAACAAAAACAAACCGACGCTCCAAGCAAAGCACGTAAGATGTGATGGAATAAATATAGTTTCAGGGGAGGAACCTGATAATGTTGTCGATGAAGAAGGGGAAGCCTTGGGCATCCCCAAGCTTAGACGCTTGAGTCTTCTTAAAATATGCAGGGGTGAACCACCGGGGCATCCCCAAGCTTAGAGCTTTCACTCTCCTTGATCATATTGTATCATCTCCCTCTCTTGATCCTTGAAAACTTCCTCCACACCAAACTCAAAACAACTCATTAGAGGGTTAGTGCACAATCAAAATTTACATGTTCAGAGGTGACATAATCATTCTTAACACTTCTGGACATTTCACAAAGCTACTGAAAGTTAATGGAATCGAAAAATCCATCAAGCATATCAAAACAGGCAATGCGAAATAAAAGGCAGAATCTGTCAAAACAGAATAGTTCGTAAAGACGAATTTTATTGAGGCACCAGACTTGCTCAGATGAAAATGCTCAAATTGAATGAAAGTTGCGTACATATCTGAGGATCACTCACGTAAATTGGCATAATTTTATGAGTTACCTACAGAAAATTAGGCCCAGATTCGTGACATCAAAGAAATCTGTTTCTGTGCAGTAATCCAAATCTAGTATGAACCTTACTATCAATGACTTTACTTGGCACAACAATGCACAAAACTAAGATAAGGAGAGGTTTCTACAGTAGTAATAACTTCCAAGACTCAAATATAAAATAAAAGTACGGTAGTAAAAACATGGGTTGTCTCCCATAAGCGCTTTTCTTTAACGCCTTTCAGCTAGGCGCAGAAAGTGTATATCAAGTGTTATCAAGAGACGAATTATCAACATTATTTTCACAATTTATCCCATTGGGTATCTTAGATGCTCCCTTATCTATAGTGGTTTTAAGAGCTTTATCAATTTTAGGCCTATAATAGCTTTTGGTTTAGGCCCCTTAGAGATATACATGAACCTTTGCTCCTTTCCCACATAAGCTTTCTCTCTAAACTTTATAGATGAAAAGGTTGAACCCAATGTTCCCATAGCCTCTTCAAGTTCACTAATACTTTGGGTTTGATTATCATGAATAGCACAAGATTCTAAGATGGCCACCTAGAGATTTATCAAGTTTATCAGTGCTATCAAGTAATGCTCCCAAAGTAGTATCAATACTTGGAAGGTTTTGCTCTATGGTTTCCAAATTTTTCATGACATCTTCAAGAGAGGTTTCAATTTTAACTTCATTAACAGGTGGTATTCCAAATAAACTCTCAATAATGCAACTAGCTTCTAAAGCAGGAGCGCCTAGGAAGTTACTCCCGCGAGACAATCAAGAACATACCTATTCCAGCTAGAGATACCAACATAAAAATTCCTGAGTAGGATAGTGGTGGAGTGTTTCTTAGAGCACCTATTATGGGCATCACTAATTCTATATCAAGCATCTTTTAAACATTCTCCCCTTGTTGCTTAAACGAACGAAATTCAACTTCGGGATTACTCATTTTAGCAGTAGTAAATAAAGCAAACTAGATAAAATAAATGCAAGTAACTAATTTTTTTTGTGTTTTTGATATAGAGTGCAAGACAGTAAATAAAGTAAAGCTAGCAACTAATTTTTTTGTGTTTCGATATAATGCAGCAAACAAAGTAGTAAATAAAATTAAGCAAGACAAAAACAAAGTAAAGAGATTGGATTGTGGAGACTCCCCTTGCAGCGTGTCTTGATCTCTCCGGCAACGGCGCCAGAAAAGTAGCTTGATGCGTGCAGTCGACACGTCCGTTGGGAACCCCAAGAGGAAGGTGTGATGCGTACAGTAGCAACTTTTCCCTCAGAAAAAACCAAGGTTTATCGAACCAGGAGGAGCCAAGAAGCATTTCGAAGGTTGATGGCGGCGGGATGTAGTGCGGCGCAACACCAGGGATTCCGGCGCCAACGTGGAACCTGCACAACACAACCAAAGTACTTGGCCCCAACGTAACAGTGAGGTTGTCAATCTCACCGGCTTGCTGTAACAAAGGATTAGATGTATAGTGTGGATGATGATTGTTTGCAGAAAACAGTAGAACAAGTATTGCAGTAGATTGTATTCAATGTAAAAGAATATGACCGGGGTCCATAGTTCACTAGAGGTGTCTCTCCCATAAGATAAATAGCATGTTGGGTGAACAAATTACAGTTGGGCAATTGACAAATAGAGAGGGCATGACCATGCACATACATGATATGATGAGTATAGTGAGATTTAATTGGGCATTACGACAAAGTACATAGACCGCTATCCAGCATGCATCTATGGCTAAAAAGTCCACCTTCAGGTTATCATCCGAACCCCTTCCAGTATTAAGTTGCAAACAACATACAATTGCATTAAGTATGGTGCGTAATGTAATCAATAACTACATCCTCGGACATAGCATCAATGTTTTATCCCTAGTGGCAACAAAGCACATCCACAACCTTAGAACTTTCCGTCACCGTCCCGCATTTAATGGAGGCATGAACCCACTATCGAGCATAAATACTCCCTCTTGGAGTTAAGAGTAAAAACTTGGCCGAGCCTCTACTAATAACGGAGAGCATGCAAGATCATAAACAACACATAGGTAATAGATTGATAATCAACATAACATAGTATTCTCTATCCATCGGATCCCAACAAACACAACATATAGCATTACGGATAGATGATCTTGATCATGTTAGGCAGCTCACAAGATCCGACAATGAAGCACATAAGGAGAAGACGACCATCTAGCTACTGCTATGGACCCATAGTCCAGGGGTGAACTACTCACTCATCACTCCGGAGGCGACCATGGCGGTGAAGAGTCCTCCGGGAGATGATTCCCCTCTCCGGCAGGGTGCCGGAGGCGATCTCCTGAATCCCCCGAGATGGGATTGGCGGCGGCGGCGTCTCTGTAAGGTTTTCCGTATCGTGGCTCTCGGTACTGGGGGTTTCGCGACGAAGACTATATGTAGGCGGAAGGGCAAGTCAGGGGCCACACGAGGGCCCCACACGCCGGGCCGGCGCGGCCAAGGCCCGAGCCGCGCCGCCCTAGTGTCTGGCCACCTCGTGGCCCCACTTCGTAAGTCCTCCGGTCTTCTGGAAGCTTCGTGTAAAAATAGGCCCATGGGCGTTGATTTCGTCCAATTCCGAGAATATTTCCTTACTAGGATTTCTGAAACCAAAAATAGCAGAAAACAACAACTGGCTCTTCGGCATCTCGTTTATAGGTTAGTGCCGGAAAATGCATAAATATGACATAAAGTATGCATAAAACATGTAGATATCATCAATAATGTGGCATGGAACATAAGAAATTATCGATACGTCGGAGACGTATCAGTGCCCCATGCCAACAATGAGGCGGCTGATGCCCTATCCAAGATAGGCTCAACCCGGCAGGCTATCCCACAAGGCATTGCCTTGGAGCACCTACAGAAGCCATCCATCACACCTTCGCCGGAGTCCGACTCCATATTCGTGCCAGCTAACCCGGGGGCTTCTCAGCCGAACCCGGGGGACTCCTCAGCCGGACCCGGGGGCTCATCAGCCAAACCTGGGGGCTCCCAAGCCGGAGAACATGGTGGCAAGCGTGTTTGAAATAAAATGCGTACCATCGTGGGCAGAAGAATTCCTCTCATACCTGGCAGATGGCAAGCTGCCCTGGCCGAGTTTGGTCTAGGCAAATCGAGAGAAGGGCCAATGCCTATACCATCATCAACCACCAGCTGTACAAATGCATCGTAAGTGGGGTGTTCCAGCGCTGCGTCGAGCCGGATGAAGGGATCAAACTCCTCAGAGAGATCCACCAGGGAGAGTGTGGACATCACGCCTCCTCCAGGGCCATCGTGGGCAAAGCCTTCCGCCATGGTTTCTACTGGCCAACCGCATTGAAAGATGCTGAAAACATGGTCAAAGCATGCAATGGCTGCCATCGCTTCGCCAAGAAGAGGAATGCACCGGCTTTAGCCTTGAAAACCATCCCCATCACGTGGGCATGCTCTGTGTGGGGCCTTGACTTGGTCGGCCCATTCAGAACTGCCCGAGGAGGCATGACACACCTCCTCGTGATGGTGGACAAATTCACCAAGTGGATAGAGGCCAAGACGATTAAGAAATTAGATGGCTCCACCGCCGTCACCTTCCTCAAGGACATCATCATGCGGTACGGCTATCCCCACAGCATCATCACCGACAACGGCACAAATTTCGCCCAAGGGATCTTCTCCGGCTTCTGCGAAGAAAAAGGGATCTAGCTGGACCTAGCGTCCGTGGCACACCCGGAGTCCAATGGGCAGGTGGAAAAAGCCAACGGCTTGATCCTAGCCGGCATCCGGCCCCATTTGGTTGAGCCGCTGGAGCGAGCCGCTGACTGCTGGATCGAAGAGATTCCCTCCATGCTGTGGAGCTTGCGTACCACGCCAACCCGCTCCATCGGCTTCACGCCCTTCTTCCTCGTCTATGGGGCCAAAGCCGTCCTGCTGAATGATATCGATCACGACGCGCCAAGGATCAAGGTATACACTAAAGTGGACGCCAAAGAGGCTCACGAAGATTGAGTCGACCGGGTCGAAGAGGCCCGGCTACTGGTCGTGTCCAGATCCGTTGTATACCAGCAAAGCCTCCGTCGCTATCACAGCCAGAAAGTTCAACCCTTGACATTCCGTGAAGGTGACCTAGTGCTCCGGCTGATCCAACAGACAACCGACCAACACAAGCTATCCTCCCCATGGGAAGGTTCCTTCATTGTGAGCAAAGCCTTGTGCAACGATTCCTACTATCTCATAGATTCCCAAGAGGCTAAGAAAAATAAGCCGGACAGGGTTGATGAGGAGACTAAACGTCCCTGGAATGTCAACCTGCTCCACCCATTTTACACTTGAGGAGTGGAATGTATGTATCCCTGTATCCCTTTTTTAACCCATGTTGTAATGAAAAATCTTGTGCCCAAGTGCGTCCCGTACCAATGATTTTTTCAAGTACTTTACCACTTTCGCCGGCTGGCCTAATCCCTCTCATGCGGCCGGCTTAGTACCGTGACCTGGCACCCGGCAACAAACTCCCGACCCAGTTACAGACCGCAACCCGGCTATCCTGCTGGCTGGAGCAAAAGCTCAAGGAGCCGACACGCAAAAAATGACAAAGGGAAAGAGCAAGGGCGAATCGGATTTCGTCTAAACCTTTCATAAAAGCACCGGTTTGCTCCAACTCCACTTCCTTGGCTGAAATATTATAGGCCTCACTCATCAGCCCCTCCCTTGCCCAGCTGCGGACCGCAACCCGGCTGTTGGCTGGCGGGGGAGAAGCCAAAGGGTGGGGCGGATGAGAAAAAGAAAGTGGCGTGGATAAAAAGCAAGTTGGAGCATAAAATGATCAAGGAAACACACTAATTGCATGATAATAAAAAGATAGCAAATATTGTCTTTACAGCTACACCCGACATTCTCGGGATTTGACCATTGTCTTGGTGACGCAAAAGATAAAATAGATAAACATCTAAGGGCCAGCTGGAGAAGAACCAGCCGAGGAACCCCTAATCGGAAGCCAAAGCAACTTCGGTTGCAGCCGTCTCCTCCACATCCCCCGCTTCCTCTTCCTCTTTCGACTCCTCCTCAGGTTGGCTGGTGTCGTTGACGAAGACGGACTGGTTGACGTAGTCGGCGATAGCGTAGGCCCTTGCAAGCCGGCAGGTCTTGTTCTCCGCGCTCAGCGGATCTTCCACGCCGGCTCGGCGAGTCTCCAGCTGATCGAGCGAAACCTCCTCATACCACGAAAGCACGAAGGAGCGGGCCATGTCGGCACCAGCGCGGGCGGCGGACTCCTTCCAGTCCAGCGGGCGGTCTAGAGCAGTCTCAAGCCACATCACCAGGTTGGCAAGTTCACCTCGCAGCGTTCTCAGTGGGCCACAACAGAAGGAAAAGCTCCTCCACCGCAAGCTGGAGTTCATGTCCCAACATGGTGATAGGCGTGATCCGGGCGTGCATGGCAGCCATGTGATCATCCATGCTGAAGTACGACGAGCCCACCTCGCCGGCTGCCCGGCGCACCTTCCGCTCCTTGCCCGCTGCCGCCAGCGCCGCCTCCTGAGTCTCAGGGAAGGTAGCTGAAACAACAAAAAAACAAGCATAAGAAAGCCTGAATATCCGGCTGACAACAGCCGGCAGAGCCCTTCCACCAGCATCAACCGGAAGCTGGGGAAAGGACAAAAAAGGCAAATTTTTAAAGTCAGCCAGCCGCTAGCCAGAAGCCGGGGTTATTCTAAGTAATCCAGCTACCGGCTGCCGGTAGAAAACCTTACCGCCAGCCGCCAGCTAGAAGCTGGAAAAAGAAAGGGGAAGTGCAACAAGTAAAAAAAAAACTGCCAAGCCACGGTCCTGCGCGATGATCTCGTCCACCCAGCGCTTGGCCGCCTCCGACATCACCTTGGACTGAGTGGCCGTTTCGCTGCTGAGCTTCTGGCATTTCTCATCCACCTCGCCCAGGCGTTGGTTCAGTTTGTCCACCTTCTCTTGCTCAACCTGCCTGATGGTGTTGAGCTCGGTCAGGTGGTTGGCCTCCAGGCGGCGCAGACGCGCCAGCTCCCACCCTGTCTCCTTCACCTTGGCAGCTAGAGCCCTGGCGGTTTCCTGGCTTGTGGAGCACTGTTCACGCGAAAGCTAGAGCTCTAGTTGTAGCTGGAGAACTTGGGCGACAGCAGCTGCAAGCCGGCAAAGAGTCAAGGCGTCAGCCAGACAAAGTAATAAAAGAAAAATACTCGCAAGACGGTAAAAAAACCAAAAAATGTACCTTGGGAAACCTCTACCTGGCGCGCCAAGCAGGAGCGCTCAGTCTTGGCTTTGTGATAGCTGGCCACGAGTTTGTTGTACAAGACGGTCCTCTTAACATTGACCACCTGAGAAGAAAAAAGGACCAAATCAGTAAGCAAGGGCGAAACCAGGGCCGGCTCCGCGGCAGCTGGCCCGTGCCTCGGAGGGCTACCAGTACAATAACAATTGCAAAAAGGCAGATCCAGTCAAAAAACTTACCATGGCAACTCTCTCATGCCGGTTCAGGCGGGAGTTTGTCTGGGCGGCAGTGGCGGTCAGAAGGCTGCGGAAGTCGAAAAAGAAGAGCTCCATGGGAGCCATTCCCTTCCGGTCGTCCCGGCTCGTGACCTCGTTGGAGTCAACTACGAACCACTCCTTCTCCATGGTGCCAACGGAGCCCAGGCTCGAGTCGGCGGCGGAAACAACGTTGGCCAGCTGACATAGGCATCCCGAATAGGTTTGCCGAATAAGGTACCCGAGGATGGCTGAAGGCCCACGACCCGAAGTTTATGAAGCCCGGAAGCCCAATAAGTATCAATATGGAAATAGAGATAGATTATGAATAAAGAGTCTTGTATTAATACGGGAAGGACTCAAATAGTCTCCCGGACTTTGTAACTTGTACAATACGAAAGCCTCGGTTCCACCTCCTATATAAAGGGGAGCCAAGGGAGAGAGAAGTGATCGAATCATTGTCAACACAAACCCTAGTTTTTTCTTAGTCGAGCACCTTTTTCGGCTGAACCTTCGAGATCTACTTGCCCTCTACTTTCTACGAAAACCCAAGTCTACAATCTGTAGGCATTGACAAGTTAATACCTTGTCAATTGGCGCCGTCTGTGGGAATTGGAGGCGTCCAGGAGGTGATCTCTATGGCATCGCCAACATCGTCAACATCATCGACATCAAGCAACATGATGGACGGAGGTAAACATGCCAAACCTGATCTCGTCGATTTTGTTCCTCACCCTCCCGCCCGTTTGCATGCATATGCCGATCTGGAGGATTCGATTGAGATGACGTTCAGGAGCTTCCACTTCCGCGTCGGGAAAGAAGGATCGCATCGCCTGGCGGCACCGATTTTTTCGGGACCGTTAGCGGCCGATTCCGATTTCTCGGGATCATCATCATCATCAATCGAGTCAGGCGATGAGGAGGTTTCTCTGCCGAGCTTCATCAAGCCCGCCATCGGGGAAGAACTCGCTGATCCGCTCGGCGGCATGTCTTTCGGGTCGTTCACGGGCTCCGATCTGAGCAGCGAATCGAACAGCATCGACAACTTCGACTTTATCGACATATCTACTTTTATTCGGGAGGTCTTCGCCGATCGATACGATGGTGTCACCGATCCTGAAGATGATGAAAACACAACTGCAATATACCACCAAGTCTACGTAATCGGGGAATCAAGCCGACCAGAGGACGAAGCGTCGGAATATTTTGATGACTTGGGCAACCCGTACATTGACCTGCAGATCTCACGCACGTAACAGGCCCCAAATACGTCAGCCCCATGCCGCGAGAGAAGGTACAACTGCCGCAAGCAGCTTGGGACAGAGCTCAGAGGGCTATGGATGGTACGGAGCCGATGACCACCACGGCTACACCAGAAGTATTGCAAGCATGCCAATATAAACTCGCCCACGCCAGACGAGTGTTAGAGAAACAGAGAAGAGTACTTGAAGCAAGAAAGCCGCAGTTTCTGCGTCAAGTGCGCGTAGGGCAGAACTGAGCCGACAATCAGGAACGTCAGGAAACAACCATAGAGACGGCCATGCAAGAGGAAGATCTCTGTTAGAAAACGTGCCTGATCACAAAATAGAGAACCTAATTCAGAACCTCGACATGTCTTTATGTCAATAGACACGAGGGGGCACATCATCCCAAAAACACCGGAAGCAGGATATCTGGCGACACATGCTTTCATGCTAGCATCCAAACCACCCGCGGGAGATCCTAGGGAAGCAATTTATAATATGGCCATGGCAGGAGTAGGAATCATGGGACAACACTACAAGGAGCAAGTACACCGCAACCCGAGAGTGCTCCAAGACAAAATAGTCCTCTACCAACTACGGTGGCGCGAGATCCTCCACGAGAAGGTGACACAAGAGATACAATGACACAAGCACGAGTCGATAGAGCACAACAGGAGAGAAGAGAACGTCGACATTCACCGGAAGTTAGCAAAGAAGACATGTGTGGACTCCCTTGCTTTACCCGACGGGTTCGCAAAACTCGGGTTCCCTCTAGCTTTAAGCTACCTCATAATTATAAGAAGTTCAACGGATTGCAAGATCCAGAGGACTGGTTAGTCGACTACCTGGAAACAATGAAGTTGATGGGCGGAACTAGAGCAACAACTATGCAAAGTATCCAAATTCACCTCAGTGGAGCCGCAAGATCTTGGATGAAGAAGTTACCAGGAGGATCCATCGACAGCTGGGAGACTTTTGAGGACATATTTGTGAAAATCTTTCGTTCCACATGCAAGAAGCCTGCATCAATAGAGCAGCTGAGGGCATGCAAACAGAAGTATGACGAGTCGATGAGGGCATATATCTAGCTATCGAGCATCATAAAAAATTCGGCAGAAAATGTATCCGACGAAAGAGCAATCAACGCATTTTTTGCGGGGATCCGAAGAGGAGACTTAATCGAGGATCTGGGTAGATCCAACCCGAGAACGATATCAGAGCTCATGGAGATACCGAATCACTGGGCGGATGGCGAGGATGTTGTTCAAACAAATGGCATAGATCACTCGAGGAGGATCGCAATAGAAACAACAATCAAAATAGGCGACGATATTCTCGCCAATACTTAGATTACGATGGTCCCAGCCAAGTGGCGGCTGGCTTCCGAGGAAATAGTGGAGGAAATCATCGGGATGATTATCAGAGAAGCAATGAGCAACGCAATGATCATAGAGATGCGCCAAACTCCAGCAGACAAAATAATCGACCAAGGTTTCAGAGGCCATACAAGATATCACCCGAAGATCTTCTGAACCGGCCATGCGAGGTGCACTTTTACCTCGACAGTGAAGGGAAAAGACAGTCAGGCCATCTTCAGAAGGACTGCTGAACCTTCCAAGATCTGCATAGATATGCGGAGCACACAAATGCACAAGCAACAAACAAAGGGCATGTACAGGGGCCAAGGAGTGAAGTCCACCTGCCACCACCACCCGCAATTACCAGCTCCAACCAGCATCAGTTGCAGTTTGCGGCACCTCCAGTCAACAATGGCAGCTACATTGACACAACGGGAGCAGTGTCGATGATACATAAAAGCAGACCCTCGAATAGGGCTCAGAAGTTAATTTCGCGACAAATATACATGGCAGAGAAGATGCCTCGACCGACCATTGAGTACCTTAATTGGTCAGATGAGGTCATAACTGATAACTCGTGAAGCACACGTCCGTTGGGAACCCCAAGAGGAAGGTGTGATGCGTAAAGCAGCAAGTTTTCCCTCAGTAAGAAACCAAGGTTATCAAACCAGTAGGAGATGAAGGCCACATGAAGGTTGTTGGAGGAGTGTAGTGCGGCGCAACACCAGGGATTCCGGCGCCAACGTGGAACCTGCACAACACAATCAAAATACTTTGCCCCAACTTAACAGTGAGGTTGTCAATCTCACCGGCTTGCTGTAAACAAAGGATTAAACATATGGTGTGGAGAATGATGTTTGTTTGCGAAGAACAGCAGAGAACAGAGTTTGCAGTAGATTGTATTTCAAATGTAAAAGAATGGTTCGGGGTCCACAGTTCACTAGTGGTGTCTCTCGAATAAGAAAAATAGCATGTTGGGTGAACAAATTACAGTTGGGCAATTGACAAATGGAGAGGGCATAACAATGCACTTACATATCATGATGACTACTATGAGTTTTACTTAGGGCATTATGACAAATAACATAGACCGCTATCCAGCATGCATTTATGCCTAAAAAGTCCACCTTCGGGTTAGCATCCGCACCCCTTCCAGTATTAAGTTGCAAACAACAAACAATTGCATTAAGTATGGCGCGTAATGTAATCAACACAAATATCCTTAGACAAAGCATTGATGTTTTATCCCTAGTGGCAACAAGACATCCACAACCTTAGAACTTTTCGTCACCGTCCTGCGATTCAATGGAGGCATGAACCCACTATCGAGCATAAATACTCCCTCTTGGAGTCACAAGTATCAAATTGGCTAGAGCCTCTACTAGCAACGGAGAGCATGCAAGATCATAAACAACACATATATGATAGATCAATTAACCAACTTGACATAGTATTCCATATTCATCGGATCCTAACAAACACAACATGTAGCATTACAAATAGACGATCTTGATCATGATAGGCAGCTCACAAGATCTAAACATGATAGCACAAGAGGAGAAGACAACCATCTAGCTACTGCTATGGACCCATAGTCCAAGGATGAACTACTCACGCATCAATCCGGAGGCGGGCATGATGATGTAGAGTCCTCCGGTGATGATTCCCCTCTCCGGCAGGGTGCCGGAGGCGATCTCCTGAATCCCCCGAGATGGGACTGGCGGCGGCGTCTCTGGAACTTTTCTCCTATCGTGGCTCTCGGTACTAGGGCTTACGCGACGGAGAGAATAAATAGGCGAAGGGGCAGAGTTGGGAGGCGCTCGAAGGGCCCACCCCATAGGGTGGCGCGTCCAGGGGCCCCACCGCGCCCCCCTTGTTTGTGGCCGCCTCGTCGCCCCTCTTCGTCTCCTCTTCGGACTTCTGGAAGGCTCCGTGGAAAATAAGACCGTGGGCTTTTGTTTCGTCCAATTCCGAGAATATTTCATGTGTAGGATTTCTGAAACCAAAAACAGCTGAAAACAGAACTGGCGCTTCGGCATCTTGTTAATAGGTTAGTGCCGGAAAATGCATCAAAATGATGTAAAGTGTATATAAAACATGTGAGTATTGTCATATAACTAGCATGGAACATAAGAAATTATAGATACGTTTGAGACGTATCAAGCATCCCCAAGCTTAGTTCCTACTCGCCCCCGAGTAGGTAAACGATAACAAGGATAATTTCTGAAGTGACATGCTACTATCATAATCTTGATCAATACTATTGTAAAGCATATGAGATGAATGAAGTGATTCAAAGCAATGGTAAAGATAATGACTAAACAACTGAATCATATAGCAAAGACTTTTCATGAATAGTACTTTCAAGACAAGCATCAATAAGTCTTGCATAAGAGTTAACTCATAAAGCAATAGATTCTTAATAGAAGGTTTTGAAGCAACACAAAGGAAGATATAAGTTTCAGCAGTTGCTTTCAACTTCAACATGTATATCACATGGATAATTATCAATACAAAGTAATATGATGAATGCAAATAAGCAAGTATGTGAGAATCAATGCACACAGTTGACACAAGTGTTTGCTTCTAAGATAGAGAGAAGTGATGGCGTGTATTTCACACGTTCGTTGGGCAACCCCAAGAGGAAGGTATGATGCGCACAGCAGCAAGTTTTCCCTCGGAAAGAAACCAAGGTTTATCGAACCAGGAGGAGCCAAGAAGCACGTTGAAGGTTGATGGCGGCGGGATGTAGTGCGGCGCAACACCAGAGATTCCGGCGCCAACGTGGAACCTGCACAACACAACCAAAGTACTTTGCCCCAACGAAACAGATGAGGTTGTCAATCTCACCGGCTTGCCTGTAACAAAGGATTAACCGTATTGTGTGGAAGATGATTGTTTGCAGAGAAAACAGTAAAACAAGTATTGCAGTAGATTGTATTTCAGTATTAAAGAATGGACCGGGGTCCACAGTTCACTAGAGGTGTCTCTCCCATAAGACGAACAGCATGTTGGGTGAACAAATTACAGTTGGGCAATTGACAAATAAAGAGAGCATGACAATGCACATACATATCATGATGAGTATAGTGAGATTTAATTGGGCATTACGACAAAGTACATAGACCGCCATCCAACCGCATCTATGCCTAAAAAGTCCACCTTCAGGTTATCATCCGAACCCCCTCCAGTATTAAGTTGCAAACAACAGACAATTGCATTAAGTATGGTGCGTAATGTAATCAACAACTACATCCTCGGACATAGCGCCAATGTTTTATCCCTAGTGGCAACAGCACAACACAACCTTAGGGGTTTCGTCACTCCCCCGGTGTCAATGCGGGCATGAACCCACTATCGAGCATAAGTACTCCCTCTTGGAGTTAAAAGCATCTACTTGGCCGGAGCATCTACTAGTAACGGAGAGCATGCAAGATCATAAACAACACATAAGCATAACTTTGATAATCAACATAACAAGTATTCTCTATTCATCGGATCCCAACAAACGCAACATATAGAATTCCAGATAGATGATCTTGATCATGATAGGCAGCTCACAAGATCCGACAATGATAGCACAATGGGGAGAAGACAACCATCTAGCTACTGCTATGGACCCATAGTCCAGGGGTAGACTACTCACACATCACACCGGAGGCGACCATGGCGGCGTAGAGTCCTCCGGGAGATGATTCCCCTCTCCCGGCGGGGTGCCGGAGGCGATCTCCTGGATCCCCCGAGATGGGATCGGCGGCGACGGCGTCTCGCAAGGGTTTTCCGTATCGTGGCTCTCGGTACCGGGGGTTTCGTCACGGAGGCTATTTGTAGGCGGAAGGGTAGGTCAAGAGGCGGCACGAGGGCCCCACACCACGGGGCCGCGCGGCCAAGGGGGGCCGCGCCGCCCTAGGGTGTGGCCCCCTCGTGGCCCCTCGTCGTCTCTCCTTCGGACTTCGGAAGCTTCGTGGAAAAATAAGCCCCCGGGCTTTGATTTCGTCCAATTCCGAGAATATTTCCTTACTAGGATTTCTGAAACCAAAAACAGCAGACAACAGCAATCGGCACTTCGGCATCTTGTTAATAGGTTCGTTCCAGAAAATGCACGAATATGACATAAAGTGTGCATAAAACATGTAGATAACATCAATAATGTGGCATGGAACATAAGAAATTATCGATACGTCGGAGACGTATCAGCATCCCCAAGCTTAGTCCTGCTCGTCCCGAGCAGGTAAAACGATAACACGAGATAATTTCTGAAGTGACATGCCATCATAATCTTGATCATACTATTTGTAAAGCATATGTAGTGAATGCAGCGATCAAAACAATGTGTATGACATGAGTAAACAAGTGAATCATAAAGCAAAGACTTTTCATGAATAGCACTTCAAGACAAGCATCAATAAGTCTTGCATAAGAGTTAACTCATAAAGCAATAATTCAAAGTAAAGGTATTGAAGCAACACAAAAGAAGATTAAGTTTCAGCGGTTGCTTTCAACTTGTAACATGTATATCTCATGGATATTGTCAACATAGAGTAATATAATAAGTGCAATAAGCAAGTATGTAGGAATCAATGCACAGTTCACACAAGTGTTTGCTTCTTGAGGTGGAGAGAAATAGGTGAACTGACTCAACATTGAAAGTAAAAGAATGGTCCTCATAGAGGAAAAGCATCGATTGCTATATTTGTGCTAGAGCTTTTATTTTGAAAACATGAAACAATTTTGTCAACGGTAGTAATAAAGCATATGAGTTATGTAAATTATATCTTACAAGTTGCAAGCCTCATGCATAGTGTACCAATAGTGCCCGCACCTTGTCCTAATTAGCTTGGACTACCTGGATTATCACCGCAATACATATGCTTTAACCAAGTTTCACAAAGGGGTACCTCTATGCCGCCTGTACAAAGGTCTAAGGAGAAAGCTCGCATTTGGATTTCTCGCTTTTGATTATTCTCAACTTAGACATCCATACCGGGACAACATAGACAACAGATAATGGACTCCTCTTTTAATGCTTTAAGAATTTGACAACAATTAATTCTTTTCTCATTAGAGATTTGAGGATGTTTGTCCAAAACTGAAACTTCCACCATGGATCATGGCTTTAGTTAGCGGCCCAATGTTCTTCTCTCACAATATGCATGCTCAAACCATTCAACTCAGTGTAGATCGCCCTTACTTCCGACAAGACGAACATGCATAGCAACTCACATGAAATTCAACAATGAGTTGATGGCGTTCCCCGATGAACATGGTTATCGCACAACAAGCAACTTAATAAGAGATAAAGTGCATAATTACATATTCAATACTACAATAGTTTTTAAGCTATTTGTCCCATGAGCTATATATTGCAAAGGTGAATGATGGAATTTTAAAGGTAGCACTCAAGCAATTTACTTTGGAATGGCGGAAAAATACCATGTAGTATAGGTAGGTATGGTGGACACAAATGGCATAGTGGTTGGCTCAAGTATTTTGGATGCATGAGAAGTATTCCCTCTCGATACAAGGTTTAGGCTAGCAAGGCTTATTTGAAACAAACACAAGGATGAACCGGTGCAGCAAAACTCACATAAAAGACATATTGAACACATTATAAGACTCTACACCGTCTTCCTTGTTGTTCAAACTCAATACTAGAAATTATCTAGACCTTAGAGAAACCAAATATGCAAACCAAATTTTAGCATGCTCTATGTATTTCTTCATTAATGGGTGCAAAGTATATGATGCAAGAGCTTAAACATGAGCACAACAATTGCCAAGTATCACATTACCCAAGACATTTATAGCAATTACTACATGTATCATTTTCCAATTCCAACCATATAACAATTTAACGAAGGAGAAACTTCGCCATGAATACTATGAGTAGAAACCAAGGACATACTTGTCCATATGCTACAGCGGAGCGTGTATCTCTCCCATAAAGTGAATGCTAGGATCCATTTTATTCAAACAAAACAAAAACAAAAACAAACCGACGCTCCAAGAAAAAGCACATAAGATGTGATGGAATAAAAATATAGTTTCAGGGGAGGAACCTGATAATGTTGTCGATGAAGAAGGGGATGCCTTGGGCATCCCCAAGCTTAGACGCTTGAGTCTTCTTGATATATGCAGGGGTGAACCACCGGGTGCATCCCCAAGCTTAGAGCTTTCACTCTCCTTGATCATGTTGCATCATACTCCTCTCTTGATCCTTGAAAACTTCCTCCACACCAAACTCGAAACAACTCATTAGAGGGTTAGTGCACAATATAAATTGACATATTCAGAGGTGACACAATCATTCTTAACACATTAGTGGATCAAAGAAATTCATCCAACATAGCGAAAGAGGCAATGCGAAATAAAAGGCAGAATCTGTCAAAACAGAACAGTTCGTATTGACGAATTTTAAAATGGCACCAGACTTGCTCAAATGAAAATGCTCAAATTGAATGAAAGTTGCGTAAATATCTGAGGATCACTCACGTAAATTGGCATAATTTTCTGAGTTACCTACAGAGAATTAGACCCAGATTCGTTACAGCAAAGAAATCTGTTTCTGTGCAGTAATCCAAATCTAGTACTTACTTTTCTATCAACGGCTTAACTTGGCACAACAAAACACAAAACTAAGATAAGGAGAGGTTGCTACAGTAGTACACAACTTCCAAGACACAAAATAAAAACAAAGTACCGTAGGTAAAAACATGGGTTGTCTCCCATAAGCGCTTTTCTTTAACGCCTTTCAGCTAGGCGCAGAAAGTGTGTATCAAGTAACATCGAAGGGTGGTGCGTCAACCTTATCATTCAAGGAAGAGGATTCTTCAATAGAATTTACCTTCTTACCTTGTGGAGCTCTTTCCGTGTGCCATTCAGAGTAGTTGATCATCATATTATCAAGAAGCCTTGTTGCTTCACCAAGAGTGATGGACATAAAGGTACCTCCAGCAGCTGAATCCAATAAATTCCGTGAAGAAAAATTTAGTCCTGCATAGAAGGTTTGGATGATCATCCAAGTAGTCAGTCCATGAGTTGGGCAATTTTTAACCAGAGATTTCATTCTTTCCCAAGCTTGAGCAACATGTTCAGTATCTAATTGTTTAAAATTCATTATGCTACTCCTCAAAGATATAATTTTAGCAGGGGGATAATATCTACCAATAAAATCATCCTTGCATTTAGTCCATGAATCAATACTATTCTTAGGCATAGATAGCAACCAATCTTTAGCTCTTCCTCTTAATGAGAAAGGGAACAATTTTAGTTTAATAATATCACCATCTACATCTTTATATTTTTGCATTTCACATAGTTCAACAAAATTATTGAGATGGGCAGCAACATCATCAGAACTAACACCAGAAAATTGCTCTCGCATGATGAGATTAAGTAAAGCAGGTTTAATTTCAAAGAATCCTGCTGTAGTAGCAGGTGGAGCAATAGGTGTGCATAAGAAATCATTATTATTTGTGGTTGTGAAGTTACACAACTTAGTATTTTCAGCGTTGGCCATTTTAGCAATAGTAAATAAAGCAAACTAGATAAAGTAAATGCAAGTAAACTAATTTTTTTGTGTTTTCGATATAGCAAACAAGATAAGAAATAAAGTAAAACTAGCAACTAATTTTTTTGTATTTTGATTTAGTGCAGCAAACAAAGTAGTAAATAAAACTAAGCAAGACAAAAACAAAGTAAAGAGATTGAGAAGTGGAGACTCCCCTTGCAGCGTGTCTTGATCTCCCCGGCAACGGCGCCGTGAAAAAGAGCTTGATGGCGTGTATTTCACACGTTCGTTGGGCAACCCCAAGAGGAAGGTATGATGCGCACAAGCAGCAAGTTTTCCCTCGGAAAGAAACCAAGGTTTATCGAACCAGGAGGAGCCAAGAAGCACGTTGAAGGTTGATGGCGGCGGGATGTAGTGCGGCGCAACACCGTAGATTCCGGCGCCAACGTGGAACCTGCACAACACAACCAAAGTACTTTGCCCCAACGAAACGAGTGAGGTTGTCAATCTCACCGGCTTGCTGTAACAAAGGATTAACCGTATTGTGTGGAAGATGATTGTTTGCAGAGAAAACAGTAAAACAAGTATTGCAGTAGATTGTATTTCAGTATTAAAGAATGGACCGGGGTCCACAGTTCACTAGAGGTGTCTCTCCCATAAGACGAACAGCATGTTGGGTGAACAAATTACAGCTTGGGCAATTGACAAATAAAGAGAGCATGACAATGCACATACATATCATGATGAGTATAGTGAGATTTAATTGGGCATTACGACAAAGTACATAGACCGCCATCCAACCGCATCTATGCCTAAAAAGTCCACCTTCAAGGTTATCATCCGAACCCCTCCAGTATTAAGTTGCAAACAACAGACAATTGCATTAAGTATGGTGCGTAATGTAATCAACAACTACATCCTCGGACATAGCGCCAATGTTTTATCCCTAGTGGCAAAAGCACAACACAACCTTAGGGGTTTCTGTCACTCCCCCAAGTGTCAATGCAGGCATGAACCCACTATCGAGCATAAGTACTCCCTCTTGGAGTTAAAAGCATCTACTTGGCCAGAGCATCTACTAGTAACGGAGAGCATGCAAGATCATAAACAACACATAAGCATAACTTTGATAATCAACATAACAAGTATTCTCTATTCATCGGATCCCAACAAACGCAACATATAGAATTCCAGATAGATGATCTTGATCATGATAGGCAGCTCACAAGATCCGACAATGATAGCACAATGGGGAGAAGACAACCATCTAGCTACTGCTATGGACCCATAGTCCAGGGGTAGACTACTCACACATCACACCGGAGGCGACCATGGCGGCGTAGAGTCCTCCGGGAGATGATTCCCCTCTCCGGCAGGGTGCCGGAGGCGATCTCCGGATCCCCCGAGATGGGATCGGCGGCGACGGCGTCTCAGTAAGGTTTTCCGTATCGTGGCTCTCGGTACTGGGGGTTTCATCACGGAGGCTATTTGTAGGCGGAAGGGTAGGTCAAGAGGCGGCACGAGGGCCCCACACCACAGGGCCGCACGGCCAAGGGGGGGCCGCGCCGCCCTAGGGTGTGGCCCCCTCGTGGCCCCTCTTCGTCTCTCCTTCGGACTTCTGGAAGCTTCGTGGAAAAATAAGCCCCTGGGCTTTGATTTCGTCCAATTCCGAGAATATTTCCTTACTAGGATTTCTGAAACCAAAAACAGCAGAAAACAACAACTGGCACTTCGGCATCTTGTTAATAGGTTAGTTCCAGAAAATGCACGAATATGACATAAAGTGTGCATAAAACATGTAGATAACATCAATAATGTGGCATGAAACATAAGAAATTATCGATACGTCGGAGACGTATCAAGAAGTAGGTAAACTGACTCAACATAAAGTAAAAGAAAGGCCCTTCACAGAGGGAAGCAGGGATTACTCATGTGCTAGAGATTTTTATTTTGAAAACATGGAAACAATTTTGTCAACGGTAGTAATAATTCATATGTGTTATGCATAAAACCTCCTATAAGTTGCAAGCCTCATGCATCGAATACCAATAGTGCTCGCACCTTGTCCTAATTAGCTCGGATTTCCATGTATTATCATTGCATTACATATTTTTCAACCAAGTGTCACAAAGGGGTACCTCTATGTCACCTGTACAAAGGTCCAAAGAGATAGATCGCATTTGATTTCTCAATTTTGATAAATCTCATCTTGAGGACATCCATACCGGAACAACATAGAAAACAGATAATGGACTCCTCTTTAATGCTTAAGCATTCAACAACGAATAATATACTCATAAGAGATTGAGGATTAATTTCCAAACCGAAACTTCCACCATGATACATGGCTTTGGTTGGCGGCCCAATGTTCTTCTCTAACAATATGCATACTCAAACCATTTAATCATGATAAATCACCCTTACTTCGGACAAGACGAACATGCATAGCAACTCACATGATATTCAACAAAGGTGTAACAGTTGATGGCGTCCCCAGAAACATGGTTACCGCTCAACAAGCAACTTATAAGAAATAAGATACATAAGCGACACATTCATCACCACAATAGTTTTTTTAGGCTACTTTCCCATGAGCTATGTATTGCAAAGGCAAGGAATGAATTTTTAAAGGTAGCACGCAAGAAATTTACTTTGGAATGGCAGAGAAATACCACATAGTAGGTAGATATGGTGGACACAAATTGCATGGGTTTTGGCTCAAGGTTTTGGATGCACGAGAAGCATTCCCTCTCAGTACAAGGCTTTGGCTAGCAAGGTTGTTTGAAGCAAACACAAGTATGAACCGGTACAACAAAACTTACATAAGAACATATTGCAAGCATTATAAGACTCTACACTGTCTCCTTGTTGTTCAAACACTTTTACCAGAAAATATCTAGACTTTTAGAGAGACCAATCATGCAAACCAAATTTCAACAAGCTCTATGGTAGTTTTTCATTAATAGGTTTAAACTACATGATGCAAGAGCTTAAACATGATCTACTTGAGGACACAATCATTCTTAACACTTCTGGACATTCCTCAAAGCTACTGAAAGTTAATGGAACAAAGAAATCCATTCAACACAGTAAAAGAGGCAATGTGAAATAAAAGGCAGAATCTGTCAAAACAGAACAGTCCGTAAAGACGATTTTTTTTTAGGCACTTAACATACTCAGATGAAGAAGCTCTTATTGAATTAAAGTTGCGTACATATCCGAGGATTACTCATGAATTTTCGCAGATTTTTATGAGTTTCCTACAGAGAGATCTACTCAAATTCGTGACAGCTAGAAATCTGTTTATGCGCAGAAATCCAATTCTAGTATCAACCTTACTATCAAAGACTTCACTTGGCACAACAATGCAATAAAATAAAGATAAGTAGATGTTGCTACAGTAGTAACAACTTCCAAGACACAAATATAAAACAAAAATTGCAGAAATAAAATAATGGGTTGTCTCCCATAAGCGCTTTTCTTTAACGCCTTTCAGCTAGACGCAGAAAGTGTAAATCAAGTAACATCGAGAGAAGAAGGATCAACATCAGAGTTGGGGGTTTTCTCAACGATGCATTTTATCTTATCTATGTAAGTTTCAGAGGCTCCCCTTTCATGACTTTTAGGCTTACTATCCTCCTCAAATAAATTTTCAGGAACAATCCAATCAAAATTCTTTTCTAATGCCTCATGCATTCCTATGAGCTTAATAGGTATTGGTACTTTAGTCTCCCCCTCACAATTGGTTTTATTAGTGTACTTTAGCCTATCTTTTTCCATATTTTCAAGGATATTTGCAAAATTGGTATAAAAGCCAAGCATCTTATATTGAATAAAGACTTTTCTAGCCTCTCTAGCTACATTACCAAATTCTTTAAGAAGGGTTTCTCAAACAAAATCTTTCTTCTCTCCTTCTTCCATATCAGAGAGTGTAAGAAATATATGTTGCATTATAGGATTAAGATTAACAAATCTAGCTTCCAACATGTGCACTAAAGAGGCAGTAGCAATTTCATAAGTAGGAGCAAGTTCTACCAATGATCTATCTTCAAAATCTTTAACCGTACTAACATGAGTGAAAAATTCTTCTATATTATCTCTTCCAATGATAGACCCACTCCCTACCGGTATATCTTTCAAAGTGAACTTAGGACGAAGCATGATGAAATAAACAAAGGTAAACTGATAAATAAACTAAATGCAAGTAACTAATTTTTTGTGTTTTTGATATAAAGAAAGCAAACAAAACAGAAAATAAAATAAAGTAAAGCAAGAAAATAAACAAAGTAAAGAGATTGGATGTGGGAGACTCCCCTTGCAGCGTGTCTTGATCTCTCCGGCAACGACGCCAGAAAAAGAGCTTGATAACGCATGAAGCACACGTCCGTTGGACCCCAAGAGGAAGGTGTGATGCGTAAAGCAGCAAGTTTTCCCTCAGTAAGAAACCAAGGCCACGTGAAGGTTGTTGGTGGAGGAGTGTAGTGCGGCGCAACACCAGGGATTCTGGCGCCAACGTGGAACCTGCACAACACAATCAAAATACTTTGCCACAACTTAACAAAGGAGGTTGTCAATCTCACCGGCTTGCTGTAAACAAAGGATTAAACGTATGGTGTGGAGAATGATGTTTGTTTGCGAAGAACAGGAGAGAACAGAGTTCGCAGTAGATTGTATTTCAGATGTAAAAGAATGGACCGGGGTCCACAGTTCACTAGTGGTGTCTCTCCAATAAGATAAATAGCATGTTGGGTGAACAAATTACAGTTGGGCAATTGACAAATAGAGAGGGCATAACAATGTATATACATATCATGATGACTACTATGAGTTTTACTTAGGGCATTACGACAAATAACATAGACCGCTATCCAGCATGCATTTATGCCTAAAAAGTCCACCTTCGGGTTAGCATCCGCACCCCTTCCAGTATTAAGTTGCAAACAACATACAATTGCATTAAGTATGGTACGTAATGTAATCAACACAAATATCCTTAGACAAAGCATTGATGTTTTATCCCTAGTGGCAACAACACATCCACAACCTTAGAACTTTATGTCACTGTCCCAGATTCAATGGAGGCATGAACCCACTATCGAGCATAAATACTCCCTCTTGGAGTCACAAGTATCAACTTGGCCAGAGCCTCTACTAGCAACGGAGAGCATGCAAGATCATAAACAAAACATATATGATAGATCAATTAATCAACTTGACATAGTATTCCATATTCATCGGATCCCAACAAACACAACATGTAGCATTACAAATAGACGATCTTGATCATGATAGGCAGCTCACAAGATCTAAACATGATAGCACAAGAGGAGAAGACAACCATCTAGTTACTGCTGTGGACCCATAGTCCAAGGATGAACTACTCACGCATCAATCCGGAGGCGGGCATGATGATGTAGAGTCCTCCGGTGATGATTCCCCTCTCCGGCAGGGTGCCGGAGGCGATCTCCTGAATCCCCCGAGATGGGATTGGCGGCGGCAGCGTCACTGGAACTTTTCTCGTATCGTGGCTCTCGGTACTAAGGCTTTCGTGACAGAGAGAATAAATAGGCGAAGGGGCAGAGTCGGGACGCGCTCGAGGGGACCACCCCATAGGGTGGCGCGCCCAGGGGCCCCACCGCGCCGCCCTAGGGTGTGGCCGCCTCGTCGCCCCTCTTCGTCTCCTCTTCGGACTTCTGGAAGGCTCCGTGGAAAATAAGACCGCGGGCTTTTGTTTTGTCCAATTCCGAGAATATTTCCTGTGTAGGATTTCTGAAACCAAAAACAGCAGAAAACAGGAACTGGCGCTTCGGCATCTTGTTAATAGGTTATTGCCGGAAAATGCATCAAAATGTTGTAAAGTGTACAAAAACATGTGAGTATTGTCATATAACTAGCATGGAACATAAGAAATTATAGATATGTTTGAGATGTATCAATAACATTCACTCAAGCAGACCATCCGCCTCAAGTTCCACGACCAGGGCAATCAACTATGATTTTACCGGAGGTGATTGCAGGATTCGAGGTCTCGCGCATATTCATCGACGGAGGAAGCAGTCCGAACCTCATGTACGCAGATACGTTGAGGAAGATGAATATTTCTTTGGCAAACCTGACACCAACGGACACGCGTTTCCACGACATTACACCGGAGAAGCCGAACTATCCTTTGGGAAAAATCAATCTCGACGTACAGTTTGGAACTCGAGAAAATTTCAGGAGGGAGAAGCTGGAGTTCGAAGTTATAGATTCCCATCATAGTACCATGCTCTCTTGGGATGACCCGCATACGCCAGATTCATGGCGGTGCTGCATTACACATACCTGTTATGGAGGATCCCTGGACCCAAGGGCCCAATCACGGTGAAAGGAAGCTTTGCGATGGCAGATAAATGCGACAATGATTTCCATAGGCTCTTCGAGACCTTCAGGATGCAGGCTGAGTACGAAGCATCCAAACTCACCACCAACTACGACGTGTTACCTGATGGAGGAAGATCCTTGCAGGAGCAAGCTTTCGACACCTCCAAGAACTCTAAGGAAGTGCAGATTCACCCGACAGATCCCAAGAAGACGATATCCATCACAACAAACATGGATAGCGCATAGGAAAGCGCGCTCGTCGAGTTCCTCCGTGAGGCTGGGAAATCTTCGCATGGTGTCCAACTGACATGCCAGGAGTACCCATGGAACTTGCCGAGAACCCTCTTAATCCAGATCCAAGAGCCGGACCTTTTCAACAACCTTTGCGGTGTTTTTCTGAGCCAAACCGCAAAGCTATGATATCTGAGATCCGTCGACTCAAAGAAGCGGTTTCATCAAGGAGCTACACACCGAGGCCACATGGGTTGCCAACCCAGTGCTGGTCCCAAAGAAAAACACTAAGGTCCTTCGCATGTGTGTCGGCTTCACGTGCCTCAATAAACATTATCCAAAGGATCACTTTCCCCTCCCGAGGATCGATCAAATTATCGACTCCTCAGCGGGTTGCGAACGTCTTTCCTTCCTGGACGCGTATTATGGTTACAATCAGATTCGCTTAAAAGAAGAAGATGAAGTCAAAACAGCTTTCATAACCTCTTATGGCGTGTTCTGCTATAGGACAATGCCCTTCAGGTTGAAAAACACGGGAGCCACATATCAGAGGATGATGCAGAAATGTCTCGCAACGCAGATTGGCAAGAACGTTCAAGTATACATCAACAGCGTCGTCATCACAACAAAGACAGGGTCCTCTCTCATCGATTACCGGCGAGAAACCTTCAACAACCTAGACAAGTACCGTCTGAAGCTGAACCCGACGAAATGTTCCTTTGGAGTTCCTGCGGGAGAACTTCTTGGATACTTGGTATCAGCTAGAGGAATCGAGGCTAACCCAGAAAAAATACAAGCCATCGTGACAATGAGGAAACCAACTAAACTCAAGGAAATACATCAGCTGACTGGGCGAGTCGCAGCTTTGAGCAGATTCGTCGCAAGGTTAGGAGAAAAAGCGCTGCCCTTTTACGCGCTCATCAAGCAAGGAGAAAAGTTTGAGTGGGACGAAGAAGCGGACAAAGCTTTTTAGCATCTCAAGCGAACAATCTCAACACCACCAATACTAGTGGCGATCCGGTCGAAGCAAGGCGAGTTATTCGGCGATCCAAGGCTTTCACCATGGTCAAGGGAGAACTATACAAGCGAAGCATCTCGGGAGTACTACAGAGGTGTGTCACACCTGAGGAAGGGCGAGTCATATTGAAGGACATACACAGAGGAATATGAGGCCACCACGCGAGCAGCCGAGCAATAGCAGCCAAAGCTTTTCGAGCAGGATTCTATTGGCTCTCAGCAATGGAGGGAGCAAAGGAAATCGTGCGAACCTGTGAGGCGTGTCAGATGTTTGCATCAAAACGTCACTCACCAGCAGTAGAATTGATGCCGATAACATTGGAGTGGCCTTTCGCGCAATGGGGCTTAGACATGGTTGGAAAATTACACAAGTCCTGGCCCGGAGGACACGTGTATATACTGGTGGCTGTCGACAAATTTACAAAATGGATTGAAGCAGTACCAATAACATCGGCAGATGCAGCATCAGCGGTTAGCTTCGTCAAGGGGATAGTTTTTCGATTCGGCGTCCCTAACAGCATAGTTACGGAAAATGGCTGCAATTTCACTTCCCGAGAATTTAAAGAGTACTGCAAAGAAGTTGGCATCAAACTACAGTTTGCATCTGTGGCGCACCCGCAAACCAATGGCCAAGTCGAAAAAGCAAACAACATTATTTGCAATGGAATCAAGAAACAATTGCTGACACCACTGGAGAAAGCATGGCACAATTGGGTGGAGGAGTTACCCAATGTACTATGGAGCATACGTACAACACCCAACACAACAACCCAAGAAACTCCATTTTTTCTGGTTCACGGAGCCGAGGCGGTACTCCCGATAGAAATAGAGCATGATTCTCCTAGAATTGCAGAATATGACGAAGAAAACTCACGGAAGGAACTCGAAGATGATGTGGACGCACTCGACGAAGCCAGGGAAGAAGTACTTTCGAGAGTAACAACGTGTCAGCAAAATCTCAAGAATTACCACAGCCGACGATTGTGGCCCAGGTCGTTTGAAGTTGGCGATCTAGTTCTTCGGCTCAAGCAAGAAAGCCACGAAAAATTCGAGTCTTCATGAGTGGGGCCATACATAGTTACTCAAGTAATTCCAGGAGGAGTGTCAACACCCGAATTTTTAAGTCCAGATGCCTATTATGCCATACATCGCAATCCCAGGAAGATTGTTTTTGCGAGACATAATAAGTTCATATCACATCACATCATTCATTACAAACCATAATAATCTTACATCAAAGGATCACATGATCCAGTCTCATTACAACAATTGATCTAAGGATCGAATACATAGCACATAGCGATAGTACGTAGTAGATGTCCATATATTCCACAGGCAACGCTTGATACCAGGAGACGATCCTAGTTGTCATAGACGTCCTGTTGTCCATCGTCCTGATACTGCTGCTCTTCTTTATAGTCTGGCCATTTGAATAGCCAGGGACACAGTCATGAGTACTTTAAAGTACTCGCAATCTAATACTAGTGTAGGTACTAACAATTTTAGTAAGAGGGTTCTAAGCTCTAGGTTCATTTGCATAAAGCCAGTTTTATTTCATAAGCATTTAGTAGTCAAAGACTCTTCATTTGCCTAACTTAACTCAAGTGGGAACATTAGTGTCATTCCCACAAATCAGTTGTGATCAAGTCAAATTCACCTTTCAACTCACCATTCATTTTTAGAAATCATATGACAACGGAACGGTATGGCCATCCAAACGTCCATAACCGCGGACACAGCTATTCAAATAGGTTTACACTCTGCAGAGGTTGCATACTTGTGCCACAACATTTGATTACATCCATCAGGGATAGCCCTGAATAATCATAACTCAGTATGCGGATCATCAACCATTAACCTTTCACTTACATACCCTAGTATAGTAACCTCCCCCATGAGCTTGGCCTCCCAGTGATAGCAATCTGCCATCCTGGGAACTGCACAGGGCTTGGGTAAGACATTCAACTCTTTTCACCTCATTCCACTTTCAACGGACACTAGTAGGAAAACCCTTATAGGCGAAGCTTAGTTCTGTGGCGCACCATTAAAAATGCGCCACATAAATTTATTTTGTGGCGCACCTGGCAAGGTGCGCCACAGAAATAGCTTAATTTTGTGGCGCACCATGGAACACTGCGCCACAAAAACTTTGTGGGGCCCACACCCTGTCACGCCCAATCATTGGTTTCACTTTTTCTACGGCGCACTGCACTTGGTGCGCCACAGAAATAACGTATTCTGTGGCGCACCGGCCTAGGTGCGCCACGTAAATGACGTGTTCCGTGGCGCACCGGCCTCGGTGCGCCACAGTAAATAACGTGTCCTATATCATGGCCGTACCCCTCCCTCGCCCGTATACCACTCTCCCCCCTCTCCCCTCTCCCCGCGCCGCCGCCTTCCATGGCGAGCGCTGCCGTCGCCGCCGCCGCCACCTTCCTCCGCGAGGGCCGCATGCCGCCACGCTCCACCCATCCCCGCCACCAGCAGCACAAGCCGCTGCGGCGTGGAGGAGGAGGGGCCGGCGCGGCGTCAAGGTGGAGGAGCCGCCGCCGGGTCAAGATGGAGGAGCCGCCGCGACCTCCACCCCTGCCGTCGTCGTCGGTGAGCTCCTCCACAACTGCCGTCGTCGTCGGTGAGCTCCCTCCCCTCCCCTCCCTCTTCCTCTCCCGCGCGAGCACAAAGTGCTCGATGAAATGCTGCTGTGATTTTGTGCTGCTGTTGTGCTCGATGAAATGCTGCTGTGCTCCCCTTTTCTTATTCTGTATAACTTGGCTAATTACTTGGATTGAATTCTGATCCCATTGATGCCATTTATCTGGTATGTGCACATGGATTGAATTATGATCCCATTGCTTGCAGTTGTTGCCTGTCAAGCACTTCATGAAAGCCTTGATTAAGTGCTTTACCGAAGCTTTGGCTTTAGTGAAGTGTCATGTGCAGAGTCATGCTGCTATTGCTTGATTAATTGGTGCTATGCTTGTTACTGATGGAGCTATATTTGATTAATTGGTGCTATGCTTGTTACTGATGCTGCTATATTGCTTGATTAATTGGTGCTATGCTTGTTACTGATGCTGCTATATTGCTTGATTAATTGGTGCTATGCTTGGTACTAAATTGGTGCTATGCTTGGTACTAAATGGACATGCTATATGAACACCAGCTACTAGCAGTGACATGCTATATTGGCTCTATATATATCTCGCTCCAAAGGTTCCATTTGGAGCCTGGATTGCTCACTTGGTATTGCTTGCTAGTTGGACATTTGGTTGGTTTTGATGCTACTAGTTCATTTAAATGCATGAAATGCTACTATGGTATGCTACTCGTGGTATCCTTGTGAAGAAAATGATGGATTCTTGTGAGCTTATGGTATGCTACTATGCTACCGTGGTATCCTTGTGAAGATTTACTTGATGGATTCTTGTGAGCTTATGGTATGCTACTATGCTTATAATGCTCGATTAGTGGGGATGCTTACTGGATCATGTGCATATAGTTCATATAGTTCCCTAAAAAGAAAGAATGCTCCCTGGCCAGATGCTTGATGTCTTGGCTCAGCCAATGATGCAAAGGCTGAGGCAAAAACTGTTGGATAAGAACATATACTAAAATTTGTGATTTAAATGGAATGCTTATGATGGTATACTAAAATAGAGATATTCACATTAGGGAATCATGTAAATGAATGCCACTGTGGTATCCTTTTCTTGTTGGCTTTGATGAAAATAGAGATATCCACAAGTAGGGGATCATGTAAATGAATGCCACCGTGGTATCCTTTGAAGAAAAAGGACTGCTTTCGATGGTTTTAAAAGGCTAGGTGGTGCTAGGTGATTCAGTTGGCTACCAAAGACTTGTCTCATCTCGGTTAGCCGGGATACGCTATGTGTTGTTGCTTGTTTAGGCATATCTATCACTTACTCGGATTTACTCGGTTCTTGATTGGCCTCTCTTTTGCCAAGCATCACTTGGTCTATATACCAAGTGATGAATAATCCCTTTGGAGCATCTGCTCCATGCATGCTATGTGTGTTTGAGCATCTTGACTTATGTCACCATGGTTGCTCGGTTTGTTGGTGTTTTTGTACTTGCCGATGATTAGATGGTTGGTCGATCACTCGTACACTCGGGTGGAGCAAGTGAGCTCGGTGTGATGGCACAAATATCAATATCTTGTGCATCCTACCCGGCCTCACTTACTCCATCCCCGGATGTTAATATTTGTTTCGACCAACAAAGTATGAGGCATTCCATTTAGTTCATACTATTCAGCTTGTCTATTATTTGAGTTGGCACTTCTTAATTGCATTGGCCGATGATTAGAATGTTTGGTCACTTGTACACTCGTGGGTGGAGCAAGCGAGCCTCGGTGTGATGGCACAAATATCAATCTCTTGTGCATCCTACCTGGCCTCGCTTACTCCATCCCTGTATGTTAATATTTGTTTTGACCGACAAAGTATGAGGCATTCCATTTAGTTCATACTAGCTAATTCTTAATTGCATTGGCCTTTCTTCCATTTTAGTGCCGATGATTAAATTGTTTGGTCACTTGTACACTCTGGGGTGGGGCCAGTGAGCCTGGTGTGATGGCACAAATATCAATCTCTTGTGCATTCTACCCGGCCTCACCGACCCCATCCCGAATGTTAATATTTCTTTCGACCAACAAAGTATGAGGCATATGATATCTAGTTGAGATACCACTTGGCTCTTTCTTCCATTTTAGTGCCGATGATTAGAATGTTTGGTCACCTATACGCTGCAATATACTTTGTAGACGGGCCCCCCTTTCCCCGGCCGCTGTTCCGTGAACGAGTCTTTGACGAGACAACAACGCCGACTTGCCTCTCCGGTGCATCACCACTTTTCTTCTCTCGCCGTCCAGTACGTGAACGAGTCCTTAATGCATAGACGGTGTCAGCCTCCCTAGCATCATGCCAACCCCTGTTGCCGTGCTTCAGGCCGTGTCTCAGGCGCCCGCACTCTTCGCTTTTGCCCGGTGAACGAATAGACTAATCGTTGGAATAAGGAAGCCGATGACGGCCGATCGCAATTTAATCTTGCGACCGGCCGTCATCGGTTTCCTTATTCCAACGATCAGTCTATTGGTTCACCGGGCAAGAAGGCGAACAGTGGCAGGCGCGGGACACACGGCCCGAAGCGCGGCAACACGGCCCGGCATAATGTTGGGCAGGCCGGCACGGTCTTTGCATCAAGGACTCGTTCACCGGACGGCGAGGGACCGCCGTGGTTCCGCGCCGGAGAGGCAGATCGGCGTCGTTGTGTCGTCAAGCACCCGTTCACGGAACGGCGGCCGGGGAAAGGGGGCCCTTCCGCAAAGTATACTCGCGGTGTATACCGCAACTATGGTTTCGACCATAGTATTTGTGTTGACCAACAATGTATGAGGCACTTATTCCATTTTGTCATTCCATTTGCTTTGAGATTTTCAAAATGCCGATGATTAAAATGTTTGGTCACCGTACACTCGGGGCGGCGTAAGTGAGCTCGGTAAGATAGCACAAATATCAATCTCTTGTGCATCGGACTTGGTCTCACTTACACCATCCCCGAATGTTAATATTTGTGTTGACCAACAATGTATGAGGCATTTATTCCATTTCTCTTGTGCATCGGACTTGTTGGTCTCACTTTCTTCCATTTTCATCATAGTAGGAACTCGGATGAAGGATCCCGATGCAAGCGAGCCTGGTGGGTAGAGATGAGGGAGCAAAGGAGGAACCGGATGAAGACTACTTTGTATCTCGAAATTGTGAATTTTGTATGAATTAAGAGTTGTATGCAAAACATTTGACGCTTGCCACTATATATGTATCTCGATCGGGCTCTAAGTAATGTGATGATGATGTCTATGTTATATCTGTGCAATGTACATGATATTTATATTATATCTGAATGTTGCTGTATATAACTCCGTATATATGTATATTGCTGTCTATAAACCGCATGTGTATAGCAGAGCAGCACAAAATCGTGTATAATACAAGCAAATTCCGTGGCGCACCGAAAACCAATTCCGTGGCGCATGCTTTTCCGTGGCGCACCTAAGAACACGTGCGCCACGTAAACCTTAATTCTGTGGCGCATGGGCAGGTGCGCCACAGAAACCTTATTTTTGTGGCGACGTTTCTGTGGTGCACCTCCCATGCGCCACAGAATCCATTTTTGGTGCGCCACTGATGAGGCTTTTCCTACTAGTGGGAGGCATCCTCGGCATAACCTCTATGACGCTTGTTCAGAGGGAACCCATACTAAGACACATAAATTTCCAGCTAAAGCCTTACCCATAATCAGGTATTGTGGGGGTACTCTAAAATTGGAATGGTATCGCATCCGAACCCAATCATCAGTTTTTATCAAAATCACCCTGTCATTGAAGTCACATTCACCTTCAAAATCTTTCAATAGAATGACTCATCATTCCAAGGTTTTCAAAGTCGAAAGATTCACATGTTCCCATCTAGAGTAGTCAATTTTAGTTTTAGCACTAGCAACTAGTCATGAGGGGTGCTAGCTAATTTGTAGCTCTCTAGGCTAACTTTGATGTTCTTGTACTACTCCATAACTAGACTCAAGTTAACTATAAAAGTAAACCTTGAAAACCAAAGTAAAACTTTGCAAGATAAAAACTGGGGCTTGGAAAGTAAAACACAAAGTAGTATAGTATTGGTGCCTTGCTCAAGTAGAGCTGGCATTAGGGGAGCTTGCAAGAGTATAGCTTGCCTTGATTGGTACAGTGATCAAAGCTTTCTTCTTCTTCTTCGTAGAAGACCTCCTCCTCCTGGTAGTCTTTGGTACTAGCGTCTATAAACGGATACGAGGTATACAATCACCAAACAATGCTTAGGTACTAGACTTAACATTCAAATGGATCACACAAGCTATCCTATCATCACAACATTATTAACAAGGTGGTTGGCTTTGTTTTCTTTTAAGAACTTCATTTCCTCTCATAAAAATATTTATTAGGGTTTCTATTTATTTCCTTTGAGAAATAATTTCCTATCATTAAATCTTATTAAGATTTAATCTCCTCAAATAATAAGTATGAGTTCATGTTAACCAAAGTCAACACTTCATATTTACCATTTGAGGAAATGATTTAAATGAGATTCTTCATCTCATGCAATTTAAATACTACTTTAGGAACAATTTAATATCACTAAGTAATGCAATATGAGGTTTTATAAAGTAAGATCATTTCCTCATATTGAATTACTTGGGACAAAGATTTAAATGAGAGAACAACTCTCATACCATTTAATAAGTAATTTGGGGTAGTTTAAATGGACTAGAAATGGCCACATAGCCACTATTTTTCTCTATCCCATGATCATAGTAAACAAGTACGCTATATTTTTTCAGAAACAAATACAGGGTTTGAAAAGTGAAGTGTGAGAGGTGGAATCACCTCAAAATCATTTATGGTTGATTTTTAATAAAAGTTAGAAATTTGAAAAGGTGCTGCCTTGTTATTTTTACTACTTGAGTTCTACAACAATCTAGGGTTGCGACCGGTGTAGTTGGTTAGAGAATTTCACAGGCTTTCCAACAATATCAAATTCACAAAATTTGGTTCAGTAGATTTTGTTTTTTCAAATTTGAAAATGGCACAGTATTGAATTCCAACTAAATTGGTTTATTCGAATTTAAATAGATGGGCTCGCGGGAAAGGTTAACGGGCCAGAGAGAAAAATAAGAAAAGGGCTGGCCCACTGCGTGTCTCGCACACACAGGCCGCCTAACAGTGGGCTCCACTGGTCAGTGGCCCTTTAAACCCGAAACGGTATGGATCAACAGGAGACGTTCGATTAGATGGCGATCTAACGGCTCACGTGCGTCATCGTCGATGACGAGCACGAGCTCACTAGCGGCAAGCACCAGGAGGTCGGAGGGCTCACCAGTGGACGGTGATGATCGGTGAGGTTGTCGACGACGGCGGTCCTCCTGGTACAAGCGGTGGCTCCTGGGGCGGCTCCTAGCGTCGTCTTCGTCTGCGGCGGGTCCGCAGCACTCCGACGGTCAATTGGCTAGCTACGGGTCAAATTGGGAAGAGGGAGAGCTCGAGGAGGGGTTCTGAGATGGGAGAAGGAGAGTGGCGTGGAGAATTGGAGCGGGGGAGGCCTCCTTTTATAGCGGGCAGAGGAGCGCGGCACGGCATGGTTAGGTCGTCTATGGCGACGACGGTACAGTGGCGGTGAGAGTTGGACGATGACGCAGGGGTGTTGGCGACTTCATGGCGAGCACGGAGCGCTTGATGGCACTGAAAATGGTGCGCTGACGCGAGCGGGAGGGTGACGCGAGCTCACAGAACCGTGGCGGAAGTCGCCGATGGTGACAACGGCGACGGTCCTCTCCGGCGCGAACGGTCGTGTCCGAGAGGTTGCTGGGGTACGGGTGTGTGCGTGTGCGAGAGGAGAGGTCAAGGGAAGGACGAGGCTGACGAGGCGAGTGCGTGCTCTGGCGCGCTCTGGCATGCACACGTCAGCGTCTGGCGCGCTCTGGACATCACGGGCACGTCGTGGCCAGGGCGTTGCACGCGTCTCTGTAGCCAATGGTGGTGTCCAGCGTGATCAGGAGAGTGAGTGGAGGCTCAAGGACATGGTGACATGGGTTAGATGGGAGTGGAGAGGGAAATAGCATGGTGGTGCCATGATCACCACGGCATGGCCATGGTACATGATAATCTCATGCACTATCCCTGTCTCTGGTGCTTGGCAATGTTTACTGGATGCAAGAGTGAGCTGGTGATGACCTAGGCTTGGTGGTTTAGGTCAAAATCTGCTGGGTATAAGCATGTCTAGGGTTGGCAGAATTTGGCACACAAGGTGCTCGATGAAATGGCCGCAAGAACCAAATTTTTGAATTTTGCCAAACTCTTTGGTGGATGTGATTCAAATAATGTTTGGCACATTTTGGTGGTCTTGGTTTGCAAAGGGGAGTTGATTTGGAAAAATCCAAATGTGGCATGATCTTGAATCTGTTTCAATGTTGCCACTTGGCATCCTTATATTAAGCAATAGAAAAGGAACCATTCAAGGTGGTGAACACCAAAAGTGTTCACCTTGATGAGGTCTTGGATGAGGTGAAAAGATTTGGGAGAGTTTAGTTTATAGATTGCTTAATACCAGGGATCAAAGTAGGTAACATGTTAAAAATGGCAGATTTGACCATTATCACATGTCACTTGGTTTTTGATTTTCTTTTGATTTGTTTTGGGTTTCTTTGATCCAAAAGTGTTTATTAAGAGTTTAGTGATGTTTCCAAACCATTTGGCACAAGGTAAAATGGCCTAGGTTAAAGTTTTACAAAAATAGCCATAGGCTCATATGTGATGTCATTTTTATTTTATTTTCTTTTCTACTTTCTTTGTTTCTCTTTGATCAAAGCATCAAGGTTTAGGGTTTTAGCCACAAAGGTAAACCCTCAAGCAAGCCTCATGGCAAGATCACAACATATATGCATTAACTCTATGCACCACATATAAATCAATTAAAGTTTTTGTTGGTTCCATAATTTGAAGAAAGGAAATTGTCTCTCTATTGATTTGAAAATTTTGGGATGTTACAAACCCTTCCCCCTTACAAAAGATCTCGTCCCGAGATCTTAAAGAAAACTAGGAACTAAAGAGATCTGGAAATTCAGTCCTCATATAATCTTCTCGCTCCCAAGTGGCTTCTTCTTCGGTATGGTTGCTCCATTGAATCTTCAGGAACTTGATACTCCTGGTACGGGTGGTTCTGGAAGCTTCTTACAGGATGCGAATAGGTACTTCGCGATAGGTCAAGTCCTTGTTGATATCCACAGATCTGTGATCGATGTTTTTGAAACCTCCGTCTTCTTAGGAACTTCCAAACATTTCCGAAGTAACGAGATGTGAAACACATCATGCACAGCTGACATTTCCTCTGGCAGTTCAAGTTGATATGATACTTCTCCTCGGCGACTCAGAACTTTGAAGGGTCCAACATATCTAGGTGCAAGCTTTCCTCTGAGTTGGAATGTTTGCATTCCTTTAAGGGGTGATACTTTGAGATACACAAAGTCTCCGATATTGAAAGTCATTTCTCGGCGTCTCTTGTCAGCATAACTCTTCTGTCTTGATTGGGAAGTCTTGAGGTATTCATGGATCTTGTGAACCTTCTCTTCAGCGTCTCGGAGAATATCTGGTCCAAAGATTTTACTATCTCCGACTTCTAACCAGTTCAGAGGGGTGCGACACTTCCTTCCGTACAGTGCTTCAAAGGGGACCATTTGCAAACTGGCTTGATAACTGTTGTTGTATGAGAACTCTGCGTAGGGCAGGCAGTCTTCCCATTTGAATCCATACTCTAGCACACAGGCTCTTGATTGCGCGTAACTAACACGTCCGTTGGGAACCCCAAGAGGAAGGTATGATGCGCACAGTAGCAAGTTTTCCCTCAGAAAGAAACCAAGGTTTATCGAACCAGGAGGAGCCAAGAAGCACGTTGAAGGTTGATGGCGGCGGGATGTAGTGCGGCGCAACACCAGGGATTCCGGCGCCAACGTGGAACCCGCACAACACAACCAAAGTACTTTGCCCCAACGAAACAGTGAGGTTGTCAATCTCACCGGCTTGTTGTAACAAAGGATTAGATGTATAGTGTGGATGATGATTGTTTGCGAGAAAACGAGTAGAACAAGTATTGCAGTAGATTGTATTCAATGTAAAACAATAGGACCGGGGTCCACAGCTCACTAGAGGTGTCTCTCCCATAAGATAAATAGCATGTTGGGTGAACAAATTACAGTCGGGCAATTGACAAATAGAGAGGGCATGACCATGCACATACATGATATGATGAGTATAGTGAGATTTAATTGGGCATTACGACAAAGTACATAGACCGCTATCCAAGCATGCATCTATGCCTAAAAAGTCCACCTTCGAGGTTATCATCCGAACCCCTTCCAGTATTAAGTTGCAAACAACAGACAATTGCATTAAGTATGGTGCGTAATGTAATCAATAACTACATCCTCGGACATAGCATCAATGTTTTATCCCTAGTGGCAACAACACATGCACAACCTTAGAACTTTCTGTCACTGTCCCAGATTTAATGGAGGCATGAACCCACTATCGAGCATAAATACTCCCTCTTGGAGTTAAGAGTAAAAACTTGGCCGAGCCTCTACTAATAACGGAGAGCATGCAAGATCATAAACAACACATAGGTAATAGATTGATAATCAACATAACATAGTATTCTCTATCCATCGGATCCCGACAAACACAACATATAGCATTACGGATAGATGATCTTGATCATGTTAGGCAGCTCACAAGATCCAACAATGAAGCACATAAGGAGAAGACGACCATCTAGCTACTGCTATGGACCCATAGTCCAGGGGTGAACTACTCACTCATCACTCCGGAGGCGGCCATGGCGGTGAAGAGTCCTCCGGGAGATGATTCCCCTCTCCGGCAGGGTGCCGGAGGCGATCTCCTGAATCCCCCGAGATGGGATTAGCGGCGGCGGCGTCTCTGGAAGGTTTTCCGTATCGTGGCTCTCGGTCCTGGGGGTTTCGCGACGAAGACTATATGTAGGCGGAAGGGCAGGTCAAGAGGCGACGCGAGGGGCCCACACAACAGGCCGGCGCGGCCAGTGGCTTGGGCCGCGCCGCCCGGTGTGTCGCCACCTCGTGGCCCCACTTCGACTCTCCCTCGGACTTCCGGAAGCTTCGTGCAAAAATAGGCCCCCGGGCGTTGATTTCGTCCAATTCCGAGAATATTTCCTTACTAGGATTTCTGAAACCAAAAACAGCAGATGAACAAGAACCGGCTCTTCGGCATCTCGTTAATAGGTTAGTGCCGGAAAATGCATAAATATGACATAAAGTATGCATAAAACATGTAGATATCATCAATAATGTGGCATGGAACATAAGAAATTATCGATACGTCGGAGACGTATCAGCATCCCCAAGCTTAGTTCCTGCTCGTCCCGAGCAGGTAAACGATAACAAAGACAATTTCTGGAGTGACATGCCATCATAACCTTGATCATACTATTGTAAGCATATGTAATGAATGCAGCGATCAAAACAATGGTAATGACATGAGTAAACAAATGAATCATAAAGCAAAGACTTTTCATGAATAGTACTTTCAAGACAAGCATCAATAAGTCTTGCATAAGAGTTAACTCATAAAGCAATAAATCAAAGTAAAGGTATTGTAGCAACACAAAGGAAGATTAAGTTTCAGCGGTTGCTTTCAACTTGTAACATGTATATCTCATGGATATTGTCAATGTAAAGTAATATAACAAGTGCAATATGCAAGTATGTAGGAATCAATGCACAATTCACACAAGTGTTTGCTTCTTGAGGTGGAGAGAAATAGGTGAACCGACTCAACATAAAAGTAAAAGAAAGGCCCTTCGCAGAGGGAAGCATTGATTGCTATATTTGTGCTAGAGCTTTGGTTTTGAAAACAAGAAACAATTTTGTCAACGGTAGTAATAAAGCATATGTGTTATGTAAATTATATCTTACAAGTTGCAAGCCTCATGCATAGTATAGTAATAGTGTCCGCACCTTGTCCTAATTAGCTCGGATTACCGGGATTATCGCAATACACATGTTTTAACCAAGTGTCACAAAGGGGTACCTCTATGCCGCCTGTACAAAGGTCTAAGGAGAAAGTTCGCATTTGGATTTCTCGCTTTTGATTATTCTCAACTTAGACATCCATACCGGGATAACATAGATAACAGATAATGGACTCCTCTTTAATGCATAAGCATGTAGCAACAATTAATGTTCTCATATGAGATTGAGGATATATGTCCAAAACAGAAACTTCCACCATGATTCATGGCTTTAGTTAGCGGCCCAATGTTCTTCTCTAACAATATGCATGCTCTAACCATTAAATGAGTGGTAAATCTCCCTTACTTCAGACAAGACGGACATGCATAGAAACTCACATGTTATTCAACAAAGAGTAGTTGATGGCGTCCCCAGGAACATGGTTATCGCACAACAAAGCAACTTAATAAGAGATAAAGTGCATAAGTACATATTCAATACCACAATAGTTTTTAAGCTATTTGTCCCATGAGCTATATATTGCAAAGGTAAAGAATGGAAATTTTAAAGGTAGCACTCAAGCAATTTACTTTGGAATGGCAGAAAAATACCATGTAGTAGGTAGGTATGGTGGACACAAATGGCATAGTGGTTGGCTCAAGGATTTTGGATGCATGAGAAGTATTCCCTCTCGATACAAGGTTTACGCTAGCAAGGTTATTTGAAACAAATACAAGGATGAACCGGTGCAGCAAAACTCACATAAAAGACATATTGTAAACATTATAAGACTCTACACCGTCTTCCTTGTTGTTCAAACTCAATACTAGAAATTATCTAGACTTTAGAGAGACCAAATATGCAAACCAAATTTTAGAAAGCTCTATGTATTTCTTCATTAATGGGTGCAAAGTATATGATGCAAGAGCTTAAACATGAGCACAACAATTTCCAAGTATCAAATTATTCAAGACATTTTAGAATTACTACATGTAGCATTTCCCGATTCCAACCATATAACAATTTAACGAAGAAGATTCAACCTTTGCCATGAATACTATGAGTAAAGCCTAAGGACATATTTGTCCATATGCAACAGCGGAGCGTGTCTCTTTCCCACACAATGAATGCTAGGATCCATTTTATTCAAACAAAAACGAAAACAAAAACAAACCGACGCTCCAAGCAAAGCACATAAGATGTGATGGAATAAAAATATAGTTTCAGGGGAGGAACTGATAATGTTGTCGATGAAGAAGGGGATGCCTTGGGCATCCCCAAGCTTAGATGCTTGAGTCTTCTTAAAATATGCAGGGGTGAACCACCGGGCATCCCCAAGCTTAGAGCTTTCACTCTCCTTGATCATATTGTATCATCCTCCTCTCTTGATCCTTGAAAACTTTCTCCACACCAAACTCGAAACAACTCATTAGAGGGTTAGTGCACAATAAAAGTTCACATGTTCAGAGGTGACATAATCATTCTTAACACTTCTGGACATTGCACAAAGCTACTGGACATTAATGGAACAAATAAATTCATCCATCATAGCAAAAGAGGCAATGCGAAATAAAAGGCAGAATCTGTCAAAATAGAACAGTCCGTAAAGACGGATTTTATTGAGGCACCAGACTTGCTCAAATGAAAATGCTCAAATTGAATGAAAGTTGCGTACATATCTGAGGATCTCTCACGTAAATTGGCATATTTTTCTGAGCTACCTACAGAGAGGCAGGTCGAAATTCGTGACAGCAAAGAAATCTGTTTCTGCGCAGCAATCCAAATCTAGTATGAACCTTACTATCAACGACTTTACTTGGCACAACAATGCACAAAACTAAGATAAGGAGAGGTTTCTACAGTAGTAACAACTTCCAAGACTCAAATATAAAATAAAAGTACTGTAGTAAAAACATGGGTTGTCTCCCATAAGCGCTTTTCTTTAACGCCTTTCAGCTAGGCGCAGAAAGTGTGTATCAAGTGTTATCAAGAGATGAAGCATCGACATCATAACTTATTCTAATAATAGAATCAAAAGGTAACTTCATTCTCTTTCTAGGGAAGTGTTCTATACCTTTCTTGAGAGGAAATTTATATTTAATATTACCTTCCTTCATATCAATGACAGCTCCAACAGTTCGAAGAAAAGGTCTTCCCAATATAATGGGACAAGATGCATTGCATTCAATATCCAAGACAACAAAATCAACGGGGACAAGGTTATTGTTAACGGTAATGCGAACATTATCAATTCTCTCCAAAGGTTTCTTTATAGCATTATCAACAAGATTAACATCCAAATAACAGCTTTTTCAATGGTGGCAAGTCAAGCATATTATAAATTTTCTTAGGCATAACGGAAATACTTGCACCAAGATCACATAAAGCACTACAATCAAAGTCATTGACCTTCATCTTAATGATGGGGTCCCAACCATCCTCTAGCTTCCTAGGAATAGAAGCTTCACGTTCTAGTTTCTCTTCTCTAGCTTTTATGAGAGCATTTGTAATATGTTTTGTGAAAGCCAAGTTTATAGCACTAGCATTAGGACTCTTAGCAAGTTTTTGTAAGAACTTTATAACTTCAGAGATGTGACAATCATCAAAATCCAAACCATTATAATCTAAAGCAATGGGATCATCATCCCCAATGTTGGAAAAAATTTCAGCAGCTTTATCACAGAGCAGTTTCAGCGAGCTTTAGCAGCTTCGAGCAATTTTGCACGCTTTGCACTAGGAGTAGTAACATTGCCAACACCAATTATTTTACCATTGATAGTAGGAGGTCCAGCAACATGTGGATCATTAACATTACTAGTGGTGGTAATAGTCCAAACTTTAGCTACATTATTCTCTTTAGCTAGTTTTTCATTTTCTTCTCTTTCCCACCTAGCATGCAATTCGGCCATCAATCTTATATTCTCATTAATTCTAACTTGGATGGAATTTGCTGTAGTAACAATTTTATTTTCAATATCCTTATTAGGCATATCTTTCGATTTCAAAAGATCAACATCGAGGCAAGACTATCAACTTTAGAAGCGAGAATATCAATTTTATTGAGCTTTTCCTCAACGCATTTGTTAAAAGCAGTTTGTGTACTAATAAATTCTTTAAGCATAGCTTCAAGTCCAGGGGGTGTATTCCTATTATTGTTGTAAGAATTCCCATAAGAATTACCATAACCGTTACCATTATTATAAGGATATGGCCTATAGTTATTACTAGAATTGTTCCGATAAGCATTGTTGTTGAAATTATTATTTTTAATGAAGTTTACATCAACATGTTCTTCTTGGGCAACCAATGAAGCTAACGGAACATTATTAGGATCAACATTAGTCCTATCATTCACAAGCATAGACATAATAGCATCAATCTTATCACTCAAGGAAGAGGTTTCTTCGACAGAATTTACCTTCTTACCTTGTGGAGCTCTTTCCGTGTGCCATTCACAGTAATTAATCACCATATTATCAAGGAGCTTTGTTGCTTCACCAAGAGTGATGGACATAAAGGTACCTCCAGCAGCTGAATCCAATAGGTTCCGCGAAGAAAAGTTCAGTCCTGCATAAAAGGTTTGGATGATCATCCAAGTAGTCAGTCCATGGGTTGGGAAATTTTTAACCAAAGATTTCATTATTTCCCATGCTTGAGCAACATGTTCATTATCTAATTGCTTGAAATTCATTATGCTACTTCTCAAAGATATAATTTTAGCAGGGGGATAATATCTACCAATAAAAGCATCCTTGCATTTAGTCCATGAATCAATACTATTCTTAGGCAGAGATAGCAACCAATCTTTAGCTCTTCCTCTTAATGAGAAAGGAAACAATTTTAATTTTATAATGTCACCATCTAAATCTTTATACTTTTGCATTTCACACAATTCAACAAAATTATTGAGATGGGCAGCAGCATCATCAGAACTAACACCAGAAAATTGCTCTCGCATAACAAGATTCAGTAGAGCAGGTTTAATTTCAAAGAATTCTGCTATAGTAGCAGGTGGAGCAATAGGTGTGCATAAGAAATCATTATTATTTGTGGTTGTGAAGTCACACAACTTAGTATTTTCAGGAGTAGCCATTTTAGCAGTAGTAAATAAAGCAAACTAGATAAAATAAATGCAAGTAACTAATTTTTTTTGTGTTTTTGATATATAGTGCAAGACAGTAAATAAAGTAAAGCTAGCAACTAATTTTTTTGTGTTTTGATATAATGCAGCAAACAAGAAAGTAAATAAAATAAAGCAAGACAAAAACAAAGTAAAGAGATTGGATTGTGGAGACTCCCCTTGCAGCGTGTCTTGATCTCCCCGGCAACGGCGCCAGAAAAAGATCTTGATAGCGCGTAACTAACACGTCCGTTGGGAACCCCAAGAGGAAGGTATGATGCGCACAGTAGCAAGTTTTCCCTCAGAAAGAAACCAAGGTTTATCGAACCAGGAGGAGTCAAGAAGCACGTTGAAGGTTGATGGCGGCGGGATGTACTGCGGCGCAACACCAGGGATTCCGGCGCCAACGTGGAACCTGCACAACACAACCAAAGTACTTTGCCCCAACGAAACAGTTGAGGTT
Organism: Lolium rigidum; assembly: GCF_022539505.1. Taxonomy (NCBI): domain Eukaryota; kingdom Viridiplantae; phylum Streptophyta; class Magnoliopsida; order Poales; family Poaceae; genus Lolium; species Lolium rigidum. Next base: position 113,665,836 of record NC_061508.1, on the reverse strand, counting down.
GTCAATCTCACCGGCTTGCCGTAACAAAGGATTAGATGTATAGTGTGGATGATGATTGTTTGCAGAAAACAGTAGAACAAGTATTGCAGTAGATTGTATTCAATGTAAAACAATAGGACCGGGGTCCACAGTTCATTAGAGGTGTCTCTCCCATAAGATAAATAGCATGTTGGGTGAACAAATTACAGTCGGGCAATTGACAAATAGAGAGGGCATGACCATGCACATACATGATATGATGAGTATAGTGAGATTTAATTGGGCATTACGACAAAGTACATAGACCGCTATCCAGCATGCATCTATGCCTAAAAAGTCCACCTTCGAGTTATCATCCGAACCCCTTCCAGCATTAAGTTGCAAACAACGGACAATTGCATTAAGTATGGTGCGTAATGTAATCAATAACTACATCCTCGGACATAGCATCAATGTTTTATCCCTAGTGGCAACAAAGCACATCCACAACCTTAGAACTTTCGTCACTCGTCCCAGCATTTAATGGAGGCATGAACCCACTATCTAGCATAAATACTCCCTCTTGGAGTTAAGAGTAAAAACGTGGCCGAGCCTCTACTAATAACGGAGAGCATGCAAGATCATAAACAACACATAGGTAATAGATTGATAATCAACATAACATAGTATTCTCTATCCATCGGATCCCAACAAACACAACATATAGCATTACAGATAGATGATCTTGATCATGTTAGGCAGCTCACAAGATCCAACAATGAAGCACATAAGGAGAAGACGACCATCTAGCTACTGCTATGGACCCATAGTCCAGGGGTGAACTACTCACTCATCACTCCGGAGGCGACCATGGCGGTGAAGAGTCCTCCGGGAGATGATTCCCCTCTCCGGCAGGGTGCCGGAGGCGATCTCCTGAATCCCCCGAGATGGGATTGGCGGCGGCGTCTCTGGAAGGTTTTCCGTATCGTGGCTCTCGGTCCTGGGGGTTTCGCGACAAAGACTATATGTAGGCGGAAGGGCAGGTCAAGAGGCGACGCGAGGGGCCCACACAACAGGCCGGCGCGGCCAGGGCTTGGGCCGCGCCGCCCTGGTGTGTCGCCACCTCGTGGCCCCACTTCGACTCTCCCTCGGACTTCTGGAAGCTTCGTGCAAAAATAGGCCCCTGGGCGTTGATTTCGTCCAATTCCGAGAATATTTCCTTACTAGGATTTCTGAAACCAAAAACAGCAGAAAACAACGAACCGGCTCTTCGGCATCTCGTTAATAGGTTAGTGCCGGAAAATGCATAAATATGACATAAAGTATGCATAAAACATGTAGATATCATCAATAATGTGGCATGGAACATAAGAAATTATCGATACGTCGGAGACGTATCAGCTCTCAACATATCTTCCAGTATCTGGTTGACTCTTTCGGTCTGTCCATCAGTCTGCGGGTGATAAGCTGTACTGAAATTTAGACGGGTTCCTAGTCCTTCGTGTACCTTCTGCCAAAATCTTGAGGTGAATTGGGATCCTCTATCTGATACAATTACCTTGGGTGTTCCATGCAGGCTCACTATTCTGGAGATATATAACTCTGCTAGCTTAGGGCCTTGGTAAGTGGTGTTGACTGGTATGAAATGGGCTACCTTGGTTAATCTATCGACCACCGCCCAAATAAAATCATTTCCTCTACTTGACTTGGGCAATCCAGTTATGAAGTCCATTCCTACAGAATCCCATTTCCATTCAAGGATCTGTAATGGTTGCAGTAATCCTGCGGGTCGCTGATGTTCTTCCTTGACTCTCTGACAGATATCACACTTGGCAATGTAGCTTCCAATCTCTCTCTTCATTCCATGCCACCAAAATTGTTCCTTCAAATCTTGGTACATCTTGGTTCCTCCGGGATGAATGGAATACAGGGTATCATGGGCTTCCTTCAAAATGACTTGTTTCAACTCCGAATCTGCCGGCACACATAGGCATCCGTTGTACCAAAGAACTCCTTCATCTTCGGTAAATCCAGGTGCCTTTCCTGCAGCCATTTGGCTCTTGATTCCCTCAATGCTGGCATTTCCTTTCCGTGCTTCCTTTATCTGACTAATCAAGGTACGCTGGAGCTCAATGCTTGCTAGGAATCCTTCACTAACTAGCTCTAGTCTAAACTGCTCAAATTCTTGATACAAACTAGGCCGTTCTTCCAAGATCATGGAGTTCAGTTGACACGGCTGTCTACTCAGGGCATCCGCTACCACATTGGCCTTGCCGGGGTGGTAGTGAATTTCCATGTCGTAATCCTTGATTAACTCAATCCATCTTCTCTGCCTCATATTCAGCTCCTTCTGGGTGAAAATGTACTTCAAGCTCTTGTGATCCGAATAGATCTCGCATCGATTACCCATGAGGTAATGACGCCATACCTTCAAGGCTAAAAACTACTGCTGCTAGCTCTAAGTCATGGGTTGGATAATTCTGCTCATGTCGCTTCAGTTGCCTGGACAGATATGATATCACCTTGCCTTCTTGCATCAACACACATCCAAGACCAATCTTGGAGGCATCACAGTAGACGTCAAATGGCTTGGTGATGTCCGGCATGATCAATATTGGGGCTGTGGTTAATCCGCTCTTGAGTTGCTGGAAACTCTCTTCACATTTGTCAGTCCATTCAAACTTTTTTTCCTTCTTCAACAGTTGAGTCATTGGTCTTGCTATGCTTGAAAATCCTTCAACAAACCTGCGGTAATATCCCGCTAATCCAAGAAATGCATGGACTTCAGTCTGAGTGGTTGGGGCTTTCCATTCCTCAACGGTCTTGATCTTTGCGGGGTCTACGGCAATTCCTCCTGCAGACAGAATATGTCCCAGGAATCCTACTTCCTTTAACCAGAACTCACATTTGCTAAACTTAACATGCAACCGATGCTCCCTAAGGGTATCCAGGATAACTTCCAAATGTTGCTCATGTTCTTCTTCTGAATTGGAGTAGATTAGGATGTCGTCGATGAAGACAACGACAAACTTGTCCAAAAAGTTCATAAAGATCTTATTCATGAGATTCATGAAATAAGCTGGGGCATTGGTCAATCCAAATGACATGACATTTTACTCATACAATCCATATCTGGTGGTGAAGGCAGTCTTTGGGATATCCGTTGCACGAATCTTCAGCTGATGATAACCAGTCCTATGATCAATCTTAGAGAACACTCTAGCACCGGCCAGCTGATCAAATAGGTCTTCTATCTTTGGCAGGGTGTATTTGTTCTTGATGGTGACATCGTTCAATTTACGGTAATCCGTACATAAATGGGTGGCACCGTCCTTCTTATCCACAAACAAAACTGGTGATCTCCAAGGCGACACACTTGGTCAAATCAGACCCATGTACAGCATGTCATCCAGTTGCTTCTTCAGTTCCACTAACTCTGCTGGGTTCATACTATATGGTCTCTGAGCTATGGGTCCAGTTCCAGGTATTAACTCAATGATAAACTCGATATCTCGATCTGGGGGCATACCGGGTAGATCATCAGGAAACACATCGGGGTATCTACAGACTACCCTGATCTGATCCAAGGTTGGCTTGGCTAAACTCTGGTTGCAGGTGAACTTTTTGGGCAGCCTTTCAGACACGTGTTCTACTAACACTCCAGTGCTACTAGTCATGGTGATGGCCTTCTTGGCATAGTCAATCAATCCATGATGTTTCGACATCCAATCCATACCCAGTACTACTTCCAAACCTTTTGTTCCCAGAACAATCAAATTTGCATAAAAATCTATTTCATGTATTCTGGTAGGCACATCTTTGCAATTTTTTCTAGCTTTTGTAGTTGAACAAGGTATTTGAACTATCATAACATGTTTCAAACTGATTGGTTGAATCTTACTACTGCATGCAAAATCTTCAGTAACAAACGAGTGCGATGTTCCAGAATCAAACAACACTCTTGCAGGTACTGAGTTAACAGAAAACATACCCAGCACAACGTCTGGCGCTTCCTGGGCTTCTTCGGCATTCATGTGAAAGAGGCGGCCGCTACGGTTGTTCGAGTTTCCTGGGGCAAGCTTTCTTCCGGTTGAGACACAGCGTTGCTGCTGAGCAGGTGCAGCGGTATTGGGGGCAGTCTTGGCAAGCTTCTTGGGGCACTCATTGGAGTAGTGACCCACAATTCCACATTCATAACAAGTCACAGTTGACTTGTCCTTTGGAGTGATGGGGACAGCGTTGCTCCCAGTCCTTGGAGTAGTGTTGGTGTTGTTGTGGTTGCTGGGGGCTCTCATCGGGGCACGATTGAAGTGATTGTTGTTGGCATGGTTGTTGTTGTTGTGGCTTCCTGGCCTGGGGTGTCCTCCACTCCGATTGGGGAAACTCGGACGTGACAGCGGCACATGTGACTTGTTGTTCCTTGGGGCAAATCCTCCACTTGAGCTTGGGCGATACCTTGGGGTATTGCTGGGCCCACTCTGGTTCATCATTCGGCACTCGCGGTTCTCATTGGCTTGATGCAACTTCCCTTCCATCTGGATGGCAGAGTCAACAAGGGCTTCCGGATCAGCGAATGGGATGTTCACAAGCACAGTCTGCATCTCATCGTGCAGTCCATTCAGGAATCTCTCCTTCTTCTTCTTCTCGTTGGTATCGGTTTCATCTGGGGCGTACCTAGACAGAGTGAGGAATCTGTCACGGTATTCCACCACGGACATCCTTCCTTGTTTGAGTTCCCTGAACTCATCCCTCATCTTCTTGATTAGACCCGGGGGCACATGGTACTTGCTAAACTTTAGTTTGAAATCCTCCCAAGTCATCATCTGTCCCGCATTCATTGCGCAGGCACTTGTCCACCAGGCTCTGGCAGGTCCTGACAAGTAGTGGGTGGCGAACAGTACTTTCTCCGCGCCTTCTACTCCCGCAACTTCCAGATTGTTCTCCATGGTTTGGAGACAATCATCACCATCTAGTGGCTCTTCATTATTGTTGAACATGGGAGGGTTAGTGTTCTGGAAATTCTTCAGCTTGGACCCAGGATGATCATGATTTCCATGGCCTTGGTTGTTCTGAGCTAGCTGCTGCAGTACGACAAGGTTGGCTTGCCATTCAGCTCTTTCAACTTCTCGATCTGCCATCATCATTTGCAGCATCTGCAGCATTGCATCTTGGTTGGTGTTGCGGGTTGGAGGGGCCATCTGAACATTGAGATAGATCATGAGATAAGAGGGAATTTTCTATGGCTTGTTTTGGGTAAGTTTAGAAGTTTAAAACTTGAGTACTTGTCATGTTAAAATCAAACAACACTTTCATTCATTTCAAACAACACACATTACAAGCTAACACATTAATGGTTTTAAGAACCATTTCTCCATGCTACGATACAAGGGATCCTGATACAAACTCACACCTACGCAAGTGCTCAAGTGAAACTACTCAGCATCCACATCTATCGGGATGAAGTCATCTTCTCCGGCCTCCATGAACTCATAATCTTCCACATCAATGTTCTCGTCTTCCTCAAAGTCATCATCATCACTCAGGTAGGCTGCTCCTCCTTGAATGTCTTCACCTTCTTCTTCCAGTTCCCTCAACTGAGTCTCCTGTGCCTGGACAGTCTCCTCCAAGGATGCTATCTTCGCGCGGAGGCGCGCAATGGTGGAGTCCTTCTTGGCACGCTGCTGGCGGAGTGACTTGCGATCCTTGGCAAGCATCTTGATGGTCTCGGTCTGCTGCGACATGTGGAGGTGAGTCTGGTTGGCGTAGACGCGTGAGTTGTCCAGCTCCTTTCGGGTCTCGTGCAGCATAAAGTCCAAGTGCTCCACGTGATACTTCAGCTCGGGGTGTGGCTGCAGGTCCATGGGTCCTCCAATGGAGTCATGCCTTGCAAAGTGAGCAAAGCGAGTCCCCTAGATCCGAGTCACATTCTGCCCACACAAACGGGCACGTGCTTCCTGCAGGGCTCTAGCTAGTCCATCTAGCCAGTTTCTTTCCCTGATGGAAAACTGGATCCTCTCTAACATAGGAGGCTCCATCTTGCCTCTCAGATCTGCAACTACAACCCACTGTAGTTCTCCTCCGCGCTGGTCGTTGACTTGAGTTCCAAAGAACTCCGGGTGCGGGCGCTCGAGATGCTCAGACAAAGCGTCCAAGTCCCTCTTGAAGATCAGGCTTCCTCCATTGCCCAACTGGTAAAACTTGGTGTGGTTGAGCTGCTCCATCTGTAAGTGAATTGGATGAGTAGGTTAGAGAAGTGAGAAAGTGTGGCAAAATTTTAGGTAGAATTACAAGAAAAGTAGGGCATGTATTTCTCTTTTCGAAAAGATCTCAAGGGTAAGATTGTGAATAAGTTTTCCTAAATATTCACTTCCTGTGTTTTTGAAACTAAGTTTTTCAGACGTCCATTCTAACTAGGGTCTCCTAAGGTCAAACAATGGCTCTGATACCAACTTGTCAACACCCGGATTTTTAAGTCCAGATGCCTATTATGCCATACATCGCAATCCCAGGAAGATTGTTTTTGCGAGACATAATAAGTTCATATCACAACACATCATTCATTACAAATCATAATAATCTTACATCAAAGGATCACATGATCCAGTCTCATTACTACAATTGATCTAAGGATCGAATACATAGCACATAACGAGAGTACGTAGTAGAGGTCCATATATTCCACAGGCAACGCTTGACGTGAGGAGACGATCCTAGTTGTCATAGACGTCCTGCTGTCCATCGTCCTGATACTGCTGCTCTGCTTCATAGTCTGGCCATTTGAATAGTCAGGGACACAGCCATGAGTAATTTAAAGTACTCGCAATCTAATACTAGTGTAAGTACTAAAAATTTTAGTAAGAGGGTTCTAAGCTCTAGGTTCATTTGCATAAAGCCAGTTTTATTTCATAAGCATTTAGTAGTCAAAGACTCTTCATTTGCCTAACTCAACTCAAGTGGGAACATTAGTGTCATTCCCACAACTCTGTTGTGATCAAGTAAAATTCACCTTTCAACTCACCATTCATTTTTAGAAATCATCTGACAATGGAACGGCATGGCCATCCAAACGTCCATAACCGCGGACACGGCTATTCGAATAGGTTTACACTCTGCAGAAGTTGCACACTTGTGCCACAACATTTGATTACATCCGTCAGGGATAGCCCTGAATAATCATAACTCAGTATGCGGATCATCAACCATTAACCTTTCACTTACATACCCTAGTATAGGCACCTCCCCCATGAGCTTGGCCTCCCAGTGATCGCAATCTGCCATCCTGGGAGCTGGACAGGGCTTGGGTAAGACATTCAACTCTTTTCACGTCATTCCACTTTCAACGGAGGCAACCTCGGCATAACCTCTATGACGCTTGTTCAGAGGGAACCCATACTAAGACACATAAATTTCCAGCTAAAGCCTTACCCATAATCAGGTATTGTGGGGGTACTCTAAAATTGGAATGGTATCGCATCCGAACCCAATCATCAGTTTTTATCAAAATCACCCTATCATTCTGTTATCACCAGATTTTGGCCAAATCAGGAGGTGGGCCGCGATCAGGATGGGCTTGGAAGATTACACGTGAAAGATCTCTGAAGCGGCCTTGCACGGAGAATTTGGGCTAGAGTGCCCGTGTATCTTTAATTACGATAGATTGTATCTAGATTAAAAGTTAGAGTTTGTCTCGTACACGGTGGGGATCTCCCACGTTAGAAAGTCCGCTGGACTATAAATATGTATCTAGGGTTTATGGAATAAACAACAACCAACGTTCAACCACAAACAAATCTCGGCGCATCGCCAACTCCTTCGTCTCGAGGGTTTCTCCGGTAAGCACCATGCTGCCTAGATCGCATCTTGCGATCTAGGCAGCACAAGCCTGCCCACGTTGTTCATGCGTTGCTCGTATCGAAGCCTTTTTGATGGCGAGCAACGTAGTTATCTTAGATGTGTTAGGGTTAGCATTGTTCTTCGAATTACATGCTTTCGTTATGCAACCCTTGCACATCTAGCCGCCCTTACACCTATCTTAGGTGTAGGGGCGGCACCCCGCTTGATCATAGTTTAGTAGATCTGATCCGTTACGGTTGCTCCTTGTTTCATCAAGGATTAGTTTAACATCCGCAATAGTTAGGCCTTACAAAGGGTTGGAGGATCCAGCGGCGTGTAGGGTGGCGTTTGCTAGCCCTAGAAAGGATGTTCCGGGGATCAACCTCGTGTTGGTTTTTAGGCCCTGTCTAGGATCGGCTTATGGTCACCGTGCGCGAGCGCGAGGCCCAATCGTGAGTAGGATGATCCGATTATGCGGTGAAAACCCTAAATCGTCGTAGATCTAATCAGCTTTATCTTGATCAAGCAGGACCACCATATATTTGGACACCTTGTCCGGATCATGGGTGGATCGGCTCTTTGAGCCGATTCACGGGATAACCCGAGAGCCGATCGAGGCTCGTATTTAATGTTTACGTGTATGCCATGCAGGAAACTAAGCGAGGCATCATCCACACCTTCCCGACCAGGTATAGGTCGGGTGGCACGTCCTTGCGATTGGCATCGGCGCGTGCGACCGGGAGGCTTTGCGGGCCGTCGCTCTGAGGGACTGGGGCCAGCCGCAGCCCTAGTTGTTCCCGGCTCTACCGTGTTGACCGTCTCTGCCCGCCAGGGGGTTTCTGACCGTCAACACATTCTGGCACGCCCGGTGGGACAACCTTCGACATCCACCACATCGCCGTCAGCATCCGAGATGGTGGAAGGCACTCCGGTCAAGCACGAGGATCTGCCTGATGAGCTCAAGAAAAAACATGACGAAATCAAGGCGGTCCTCGAAGCCGAACTCATCGGCTCTTTCCACAGAACCCGCTCCCAGGGCCAACCAGGACACTTGTTCAGCATCAACATGGTAGAACTTGGGTACCGCCCTGGTAAGGGTAGTGATGAGGGCAGCTGCTCTCATAGCAAGAGTGAAGAAGGAGCCGACCCACGCAACCGGCTCCGACACTGCCACCAAGTCCTGGTGATGATCAAGATGGAGGCCGATTCTAGCGATCGGACCGTATTATCCGCGCCGCCCGCTCTCCCCGTATTTGGCGTTGACCTCACAGGGGACGGAAAGCTGGGGTATGGGTTCACCTCGGCCGACGAGCTAGAGGAAGTCGATATCGGCCCTGGGGACAAGCCTCGGCCAACTTTTATCAGCAAGAAGTTAGATCCGCAGCTCAGGAGTCAGATGATTGCTCTATTGAAGGAATACCCAGACTGCTTTGCATGGGACTATACGAGAGATGCCCGGGTTAGACAGGAGCATCATTGAGCATCGGCTCCCCCTTAAGAAAGGATTTCGGCCGTTCCAACAACGAGCTCGTCAGATGAGGGCCGAAATCCTGGAAGAGGTCAAGAAAGAGATCGAGAAGATGCTGGCCGCCGGGTTCATCAGGCCATGCAGGTATGCTGAATGGATCTCCAGTATCGTTCCTGTAGAAAAGAAGGACGGCCGGTGGCGTGTGGCTATCGATTTTCGAGATCTTAACAGAGCCACTCCAAAAGATGAGTATCCAATGCCTGTGGCGGAGACATTGATCAATGCGGCCGCCGGCCACAAGGTTTTGAGCTTCATGGATGGCAACGCCGGCTATAACCAGATCTTCATGGCTCCAGAAGATATACACAAGACCGCGTTCAGAGTACCAGGGGCGGTGGGCTTGTTTGAATATGTGGTCATGACCTTCGGATTGAAGAATGCTGGTGCAACATATCAAAGAGCCATGAATTATATATTTCACGATCTGATCGGCAAGTTAGTGGAAATCTACATCGATGACGTGGTAGTCAAGTCCGTCTCCATGGAGGGACACCTGGGAGATCTTCGACGCGTCCTAGACCGAACTCGGAAGTTCGGACTGAGAATGAACCCAAAGAAGTGCGCCTTCGGCGTGACGGCCGGTCAGTTCCTAGGATTTCTGGTTCATGAGCGAGGAATTGAGATCGGCCCGAAAAGTCGGGAGGCGGTGCGTACCATGCAGCCGCCCACCACGAAGAAGGAACTCCAACGTCTTATCGGCAAGATCAACTTCGTCCGCCGATTCATCTCTAACCTGTCAGGACGGATCGAGCCGTTCATGGCGTTGGTGAAGACTAAATCCGACGACGAATTTCACCGGGGGCAGAACGGCAGCGGGCGTTTGATGAAATTAAACGGTACACGACGACGCCGCCTGTGCTAGTTCCGCCCCGAGCAAGACAGGCCGTTCTACATCTACTTGTCGATGGGCCGACACGTCCATCGCCTCGGTAGTGGTACAACTCTACGAGGGCGTCGAAAAGGTCGTTTTCTACCTCAGCAGAAGGATGTTGGACGCGGAAACAAGGTATCCTGAGGTCGAGAAACTGTGCCTCTGCCTGTTCTTTACCTGCACCAAACTGCATCACATCTTTTTGACAGCAGAGATTTTCGTCATATGCAAGTCGGACGTTGTCAAGCACATGCTGTCGGCCCCTGTTTTGAAAGGCCGACTGGGTAAGTGGATGTTTGCGTTGTCAGAGTTCGATCTCCGGTATCAGCCTGCGAAAGCAGTCAAAGGGCAAGCGTTGGCCGATCTCATAGCTGAGCGAATCGGTACCAATATAGCAGCACTATCTATACGTGCATGGGCTATGTTCTTCGATGGATCGGCTTGCGACGATGGTTGTGGCATCGGCATTCTGCTCGTGTCGCCTCGGGGGGCAGAGTACTCCTTCTCCATCAGATTATCTACCCCTTGCACCAACAACGTAGCAGAATATGAGGCGATACGTAAGGGGATGGAGTTGCTACTGGAAGCCGGGGCAGAGGCAGTAGAGCTTTTTGGAGACTCCAAGTTGGTGATTAACCAGCTCACGGATGAATATAAGTGCGAGAGTGAATCGCTTTTCCCATATTGGGTGGAATGCCGTGAGTTGATGACACAGTTTCGGTACATCAACTTTAATTGGGTCCCAAGATCCCAAAACACCGAGGCCAACAATCTCGCGCAAATGGCGTCAGGCTACATAGATATACCTGAAGGTTCGGAAGTTCAGGTGCAATTCCTGGAACAGGATGATTGGAGAGCCGAAATCTTCAATTACTTAAAAGATTCGGCTCGGGGGGCACCTAAACGGATAAGATACAAAGCCATGAAGTATGTTCTCATAGGAGACGATATGTTCTACAGGACGTTGGAAGGGTTACTACTCAAGTGCACGGGACCAAGCTGAGTCTAATCGGCTCTTACATGAGGTGCACGAAGGCGCCTGTGGAACTCATCAGTCGGCTCACAAGATGAAGTGGCTAATCAGGCGCTCAGGGTTTTATTGGCCCACCATGCTTGAAGACTGCTTCAATTACTAAAAGGGGTGCCAAGCATGCCAGATGTTTGGGAAGATTCAGATGGTACCAGCATCAGCGATGAACCCTATCATCAAGCCTTGGCCGTTCCGAGGGTGGGGCATGGACATGATCGGCAAAATCCATCCGGCGTCGAGTAAAAAGCATGAATGGATTTTGGCCATCACAGATTACTTCACCAAGTGGGTGGAAGCCGTCCCTATGAAGAAGGTGAAATCAGCCAGTAAAACCCAAGCATGTGGGATGATGGGCAGTAAGGTATGGAGGCCAATTTTAAATCGGCCAGTAAAACCCAAGCATGTGGGATGATGGGCAGTAAGGTATGGAGGCCGATTTTAAATCGGCAAGCATGTGGGATGAATGGATTTTGGCCATCACAGACTATTTCACCAAGTGGGTGGAAGCCGTCCCTATGAAGAAGGTGAAATCCGAAGATGTGATTCAGTTTGTGAAAGAACACGTGATTCATAGGTTCGGGATTCCCCAAACTATCACGACCGATGGAGGTTCGGTCTTTGTTTCTAAAGAATTCAGGAAATTCTGCGATGACATGGGGATTAAACTGATCCGATCATCTCCGTACTATGCTCGGAGCTAATGGGCAAGCTGAAGCGTCCAATCGAGCTTAATCAAAGCTGATCAAGAGAAAGATTGACGAGAACCCTAGGGATTGGCATGAGAAGTTATCAGAAGCATTATGGGCCTACCGCATGTCGTGCCATGGAGCTATAAAGACTTCGCCATACCAGCTTGTCTATGGACAGGAAGCCGTATTACCTTGGGAAATTACGGCTGGATCAAGACGTGTCACGTTTCGGAATGATCGACGGCGGAAGAATATGCAGCTTTGATGAGTGACACTATTGAGGACGCAACGGAGCCGAGGCTTTGGTCATTGGAGAAGATTAAGGAGAACAAAGCCAGGGTAGCGCGTGCCTACAATAAAAAGGTTAGACCAAAGGAGTTTCAAGTTGGCGATCTAGTATGGGAGGCTGTGTTGCCGTTAGGAACCAGGGACAAGGCATATGGCAAGTGGTCTCCTAATTGGCACGGTCCGTACAAGGTCGTCCAGGCCTTGAAGGGTAATGCATACATGTTGGAAGAGTTAGACGGGCAGAAGTTCCCAGTAGCCGTCAATGGTCAACACCTCAAGAAGTATTTCCCAAGCATGTGGGATGATGGGCAGTAAGGTATGGAGGCCGATTTTAAATCGGCCAGTAAAAAAAATAAAAAAAAATCACAGCCGATGAGCAGACATCGACTTGAGAAAACATACGGAGAATACAGTATGAAAATATAGCCGATGCACAGACATCGACTTCAGAATAACAAAGCCGATACGTTGATATCGACTCTAGAGGAATAAGCTCAAATTAGCAAGCTAACGGAATCGGTTCAGACCAGAGGTTATAATGTGAGATTGATGAGGAGGTCAAGCTAATGGTTTGGACTAGTAGGACCTGTTGGACCGTGTGGTTAAGCAACAGCTTGGCCCCAGATCGCAATGCGAGCCGATGTCCTGCTATCGGCTCTTCGTACGGCGACTCCGTTCGACGATCGGCAAAATCAACAAGGAAGCGAAATTAATTGAGGAATATTTTCTTCATTAATAGAGGGATTTCGTACAAAGAAAGAGCCGATTGCTCAGGAAAGAAGAGGGCAAAAGCCAACTACTACTACTGATCCCTAATCTAGGGGCCATTGCTGCCCTCGTCGACGCTGCCTCCGGCGCAAGCTGGCGATAGGCTCTTCATCGGAGCTTCCGTAGCCTTCTACGGGAGCCTCATTTTCCTCATCATCGTCATCGCTGTCATCGTCCCACCGGGTGCGGAGGCGCTTTGCTTGGTGGGTAGCCTTCAAGGGAGTCATCATCGTCCTCCTCCGCTTCTTCCTCGGAGGAGGTGAAATCGTCCCAGGAGAAGCGGTCGTCCTCGCTCTCTGCCTCCTCTTCCCCTTCGATGAGGAATTGAAGGTCGCCCTCTCCATCGGTCAGGGATTTGTCATCTTCCGACCAGATGGAGGAATCATGTTCCTCTTTGTCACACGTCGTCGGGGCAAGGATGTCATGCGCCGCCAACGAGCCCCACTCCGGCGTCGGCTCGCGAGAGGAGGAAGAGTCAGAGAAGACCGATGAGGTGGGGGAGGAAGAAGAGGAAGACATGGCTATGGGAGATTGGGGGTTTTTGGGTGCCGATGGCCAGAACAGAGCAAAGAGATGGAGTGGCAAACTGCTCAGGGCGTTTAAATAAAGGGGCTATAGTAGAAATTCAATGCCACAGCAGTTTCCGAGGAGGCGGTGCCCAAAGACGGCGGTCAAATCACGCGGAATAGTTGAGAAGACAGGGCATCATGATGAGAAATGTTGTGACGGTTCCGCTCTACTACAACATGACCCGACGGAAGAAGAGCATAATGATTTTGGAAATGACATTTCCAAAACCAGGGGGGCATGTGTTATCACCAGATTTTGGCCAAATCAGGAGGTGGGCCGCGATCAAGATGGGCTTGGAAGATTACACGTGAAAGATCTCTGAAGCGGCCTTGCACGGAGAATTTGGGCTAGAGTGCCCGTGTATCTTTAATTACAGTAGATTGTATCTAGATTAAAAGTTAGAGTTTGTCTCGTACACGGTGGGGACCTCCCACGTTAGAAAGTCCGCTGGACTATAAATATGTATCTAGGGTTTATGGAATAAACAACAACCAACGTTCAACCACAATCAAATCTCGGCGCATCGCCAACTCCTTCGTCTCGAGGGTTTCTCCGGTAAGCACCATGCTGCCTAGATCGCATCTTGCGATCTAGGCAGCACAAGCTTGCCCACGTTGTTCATGCGTTGCTCGTACTGAAGCCTTTTTGATGGCGAGCAACGTAGTTATCTTAGATGTGTTAGGGTTAGCATTGTTCTTCGAATTACATGCTTTCGTTATGCAACCCTTGCACATCTAGCCGCCCTTACACCTATCTTAGGTGTAGGGGCGGCACCCCGCTTGATCATAGTTTAGTAGATCTGATCCGTTACGGTTGCTCCTTGTTTCATCAAGGATTAGTTTAACATCCGCAATAGTTAGGCCTTACAAAGGGTTGGAGGATCCGGCGGCGTGTAGGGTGGCGTTTGCTAGCCCTAGAAAGGATGTTCCGGGGATCAACCTCGTGTTGGTTTTTAGGCCCTGTCTAGGATCGGCTTACGGTCACCGTGCGCGAGCGCGAGGCCCAATCGTGAGTAGGATGATCCGATTATGCGGTGAAAACCCTAAATCATCGTAGATCTAATCAGCTTTATCTTGATCAAGCGGGACCACCATATATTCGGACACCTTGTCCGGATCATGGGTGGATCGGCTCTTTGAGCCGATTCACGGGATAACCTGAGAGCCGATCGAGGCTCGTATTTAATGTTTACGTGTATGCCATGCGGGAAACTAAGCGAGGCATCATCCACACCTTCCCGACCAGGTATAGGTCGGGTGGCACGTCCTTGCGATTGGCATCGGCGCGTGCGACCAGGAGGCTTTGCGGGCCGTCGCTCTGAGGGACTGGGGCCAGCCGCAGCCCTAGTTGTTCCCGGCTCTACCGTGTTGACCGTCTCTGCCCGCCAGGGGGTTTCTGACCGTCAACACATTCAAGTCACATTCACCTTCAAAATCTTTCAATAGAATGACTCATCATTCCAAGGTTTTCAAAGTCAAAAGATTCACATGTTCCCATCTAGAGTAGTCAATTTTAGTTTTAGCACTAGCAACTATTCATGAGGGGTTGATACGCGTGAAGCACACGTCCGTTGGGAACCCCAAGAGGAAGGTGTGATGCGTACAACAGTAAGTTTTCCCTCAGTAAGAAACCAAGGTTATCGAACCAGTAGGATTCAAGGATCACGTGAAGGTCGTTGGTGATGGAGTGTAGTGCGGCGCAACACCAGGGATTCCGGCGCCAACGTGGAACCTGCACAACACAATCAAAGTACTTTTCCCCAACGTAACAGTGAGGTTGTCAATCTCACCGGCTTGCTGTAAACAAAGGATTAAATGTATAGTGTGGAAGATGATGTTTGTTTGCGAAGAACAGTAAAGAACAAGTATTGTAGTAGATTGTATTTCAGATGTAAAAGAATGGACCGGGGTCTACAGTTCACTAGTGGTGTCTCTCCAATAAGATAAATAGCATGTTGGGTGAACAAATTACAGTTGGGCAATTGACAAATAGAGAGGGCATAACAATGCACATACATATCACGATGACTACTATGAGATTTAATCGGGGCATTACGAAAAAGTACATAGACCGCTATCCGGCATGCATCTATGCCTAAAAAGTCCACCTTCGGGTTAGCATCCGCACCCCTTCCGGTATTAAGTTGCAAACAACGAGAAAATTGCATTAAGTATGGTGCGTAATGTAATCAACACAAATATCCTTAGACAAAGCATTGATGTTTTATCCCTAGTGGCAACAGCACATCCACAACCTTAGAACTTTCTGTCACTATCCCAGATTCAATGGAGGCATGAACCCACTATCGAGCATAAATACTCCATCTTGGAGTTACAAGTATCAAGTTGGCCAGATCCTCTACTAGCAACGGAGAGCAAGCAAGAACATAAACAACACATTTATGATAGATTGATAATCAACTTGACATAGTATTCCATATTCATCGGATCCCAACAAACAGAACATGTAGCATTACAAATAGATGATCTTGATCATGATAGGCAGCTCACAAGATCTAACATGATAGGACAAGAGGAGAAGACAACCATCTAGCTACTGCTATGGACCCATAGTCCAGGGATCGATGAACTACTCACACATCAGTCCGGAGGCGATCATGGTGATGAAGAGTCCTCCGGGAGATGATTCCCCTCTCCGGCAGGGTGCCGGAGGCGATCTCCTGAATCCCCCGAGATGGGATTGGCGGCGGCGTCTCTGGAAGGTTTTCTGTATCGTGGCTCTCGGTACAGGGGTTTTCGTGACGAAGGCTATAAGTAGGCGGAAGGGCAGGGTTGGAGGCGGCGCAGGGGCCCCACACCATAGGCCGACGCGGGCCCCATGCAGGCCGCGCCACCCTATGGTTACGGGCCCTCGTGGCCCCACTTCGTATGCTCTTCGGTCTTCTGGAAGCTCCGTGGAAAAATAAGATCCTGGGCGTTGATTTCGTCCAATTCCGAGAATATTTCCTTTGTAGGATTTCTGAAACCAAAAACAGCAGAAAACGACAGCGGCTCTTCGGCATCTCGTCAATAGGTTAGTGCTCGGAAAATGCATAATAATGACATAAAGTGTGTATAAAACATGTGAGTATCATCATAAAAGTAGCATGGAACATAAGAAATTATAGATACGTTTGAGACGTATCAAGCATCCCCAAGCTTAGTTCCTACTCGCCCTCGAGTAGGTAAACGATAACAAAGATAATTTCTGAAGTGACATGCTATCATAATCTTGATCAATGCTATTGTAAAGCATATGAGATGAATGCAGTGATTCGAAGCAATGGTAAAGACAATGAATAAACAACTGAATCATATAGCAAAGACTTTTTATGAATAGTACTTTCAAGACAAGTATCAATAAGACCTGCATAAGAGTTAATTCATAAAGCAATAGATTCTTAGTAGAAAGATTTGAAGCAACACAAAGGAAGATATAAGTTTCAGCAGTTGCTTTCAACTTCAACATGTATATCTCATGGATAATTGTCAACACAAAGTAATATGATGAATGCAAACAAGCAAGTATGTAGGAATCAATGCACACAGTTGACACAAGTGTTTGCTTCTAAGATAGAAAGAAGTAGGTAAACTGACTCAACATAAAGTAAAAGATAGGCCCTTCGCAGAGGGAAGCATGGATTACTATTTTTGTGCTAGAGATTTTATTTTGAAAACATAGATACAATTTTGTCAACGGGTGTAATAATTCATATGTGTTATGCATAAGATATCCTATAAGTTGCAAGCCTCATGCATAGATTACCAATGGTGCTCGCACCTTGTCCTAATTAGCTTGGATTTACATGGATTATCATTGCATAACATATGTTTCAACCAAGTGTCACAAAGGGGTACCTCTATGCCGCCCGTACAAAGGTCTAAGGAGAAAGTTCGCATTGGATTTCTCGCTTTTGATTATTCTCAACTTAGACATCCATACCGGGACAACATAGACAACAGGTAATGGACTCCTCTTTAATGCATAAGCATTCAACAACAGATAATATTCTCATAAGAGATTGAGGATTGATGTCCAAACTGAAACTTCCACCATGATTCATGGCTTTAGTTAGCGGCCCAATGTTCTTCTCTAACAATATGTATACTCAAACCATTTGATCATGATAAATCACCCTTAATTCAGACAAGACGAACATGCATAGCAACTCACATGATATTCAACAAAGGTGTAATAGTTGGTGGCGTCCCCAGAAACATGGTTATCGCTCAACAAAGCAACTTATAAGAAATAAGATACAAAAGTAACATATTCAATACCACAATAGTTTTTAAGGCTATTTTCCCATGAGCTATATATTGCAAAGACAAAGAATAGAATTTTAAAGGTAGCACTCAAGTAATTTACTTTGGAATGGCAGAGAAATACCATGTAGTAGGTAGGTATGGTGGACACAAATGGCATAGTTTTTGGCTCAAGGATTTGGATGCACGAGAAGTAATCCCTCTCAATACAAGGCTTAGGCTAGCAAGGTTGTTTGAAGCAAACACAAGTATGAACCGATACAGCAAAACTTACATAAGAACATATTGCAAGCATTATAAGACTCTACACTGTCTTCCTTGTTGTTCAAACACCTCACCAGAAAATATCTAGACCCTAGAGAGACCAATCATGCAAACCAAATTTTAACAAGCTCTATGTAGTTCTTCATTAATAGGTGCAAAGTACATGATGAAAGAGCTTAAACATGATCTATTTGAGCACAACAATTGCCAAGTATCAAATTATTCAAGACATTATACCAATTACCACATGAAGCATTTTCTGTTTCCAACCATATAACGATGAACGAAGTAGTTTCAACCTTCGCCATGAACATTAAAAGTAAAGCTAAGAACACATGTGTTCATATGCAACAGCGGAGCGTGTCTCTCTCCCAAACAAAGAATGTGATACGTCTCAAACGTATCTATAATTTCTTATGTTCCATGCTACTTTTATGATGATACTTACATGTTTTATACACACTTTACATCGTTTTGATGCGTTTTCCGGAACTAACCTATTGACGAGATGCCGAAGGGCCAGTTGCTGTTTTCTGCTGTTTTTGGTTTCAGAAATCCTAGTAAGGAAATATTCTCGGAATCGGACGAAATCAATGCCCAGCATCCTATTTTTCCACGAAGCTTCCAGAACACCCGAGAGCCACCAGAGGGGAGCCCTGGTGGGCCCAGATGATAGGGAGGCGCGGCCAGGCTAGGGCCCGCGCCCCCCTATTGTGTCACCACCCCGTCAGCCCTCCGACTCCGCCTCTTCGCCTATTTAAGCCTCCTCGACCTAAATCTTCGAGACGGAAAAGCCACGGTACGAGAAACCTTCCAGAGTCGCCGCCATCGCGAAGCCAAGATCTGGGGGACAAGAGTCTCTGTTCCGGCACGCCGCCGGGACGGGGAAGTGCCCCCGGAAGGCCTCTCCATCGACACCACCGCCATCTTCATCAACGCTGTTGTCTCCCATGAGGAAGGAGTAGTTCTCCATCGAGGCTAAGGGCTGTACCGGTAGCTATGTGGTTAATCTCTCTCCTATGTACTTCAATACAATGATCTCATGAGCTGCCTTACATGATTGAGATTCATATGAGTTTTGTATCACTATTCATCTATGTGTTACTCTAGTGATGTTATTAAAGTACTCTATTCCTCCTCCACGGTGTAATGGTGACACTGTGTGTGCATCGTGTAGTACTTGGCGTAGGTTATGATTGTAATCTCTTGTAGATTATGAAGTTAATTATTGCTATGATAGTATTGATGTGATCTATTCCTCCTTCATAGTGTGATGGTGACGAGTGTGCATGCTATGTTAGTACTTGGTGTAATTGCAATGATCTATCATGCACTCTAAGGTTATTTAAATATGAACATTGAATGTTGTGGAGCTTGTTAACTCCGGCATTGAGGTGCTCTCGTAGCCCTACGCAATTAGTGGTGTTCATCATCCAACAAAAGAGTGTAGAGTGGTTTTATTATGTGATCAATGTTGAGAGTGTCCACTAGTGAAAGTATGATCCCTAGGCCTTGTTTCTAAGCATCGAAACTCCGTTTATTTATCGTTACTGTTGCATGTTTACTCGCTGCCATATTTTATTCAGATTGCTATTACCACTCATATACATCCATATTACTTGTATTTCACTATCTCTTCGCCGAACTAGTGCACCTATACATCCGACAAGTGTATTAGGTGTGTTGGGGACACAAGAGACTTCTTGTATCGTGATTGCGGGGTTGCTTGAGAGGGATATCTTTGACCTCTTCCTCCCTGAGTTCGATAAACCTTGGGTGATCCACTTAAGGGAAACTTGTTGCTGTTCTACAAACCTCTGCTCTTGGAGGCCCAACACTGTCTACAAGAATAGAAGCACCCGTAGACATCAAGCACTTTTCTGGCGCCGTTGCCGGTGAGGAAAGGTAAAAGGCACTCATACTCCGGTCCCAGGTAACTAAGTACTTTTCTAGCGCCATTGTGTGATTGCTCGAAGCTATTTCCTTTAGATCCTGCAATTTCATCTTTTTGTTTCTTTTTTACACTAGTTAGGCATAATGGAAAACATCTGTGAGCTTTTTGTACTATTTCCTGAGTCAAGACATGAATGGTTTAATGCGAAAATTAAAAAACCTATGGAACCTTATTTGCATGCTTGGTAGTAATATTAGTATGAACGCTTTGAACACCATTGTTGATAATGATATAGAAAATTCTAAGCTTGGGGAGATCGGTTTTGATGAAAATGATCTCTTTAGCCCTCCGGGTATTGAGGAGAAAGTTTATGTTGATTATGATATGCCTCCCATATATGATGATTATAATGATAGTGGTCTTTTGGTGCCGCCTACTATGGAGGATAAATTTAATTATGATTATGCTATGCCTCCTATATTTGATGATGAGAATAATAATGATAGCTACTTTGTTGAATTTTGTCCCACTACAATTAATAAGAATGACTATGCTTATGTTGGGAGTAGTAATAATTTTATGCATGAGACTCATGATAAGAATGCTTTATGTGATAGTTATATTGTTGAGTTTGTTCATGATGCCACTGAAAGTTTTTATGAGAGAGGAAAATATGGTTGTAGAAATTTTCATGTTACTAAAACACCTCTCTTTTTGCTGAAAATCTTGAAGCTGCACTTGTTTTATCTTTCTATGCTTGTTGCATTATGCTTCATGAATTTGTTTATTTACAAGATTCCTTTCCATAGGAAGTGGGTTAGACTTAAATTTGTTTTGAATTTGCCTCTTGATGCTCTCTTTTGCTTCAACTCTTATTTCTTGCGAGCGCATCATTAAAACTGCTGAGCCCATCTTAATGGCTATAAAGAAAGAACTTCTTGGGAGATAACCCATGTGTTTATTTTAAAACAGTACTTTTGTTTTATATTTGAGTCTTGGAAGTTGTTACTACTGTAGCAACCTCTCCTTATCTTATTTTATTGCATTGTTGTGCCAAGTAAAGTCTTTGATAGTAAAGTCAATACTAGATTTGGATTACTACGCGAGAAACAGATTTCTTCTTGTCACAAATTTGGGTATGATTCTCTGTAGGTAACTCAGAAAAATCTGCCAATTTACGTGAGTGATCCTCGGATATGTACGCAACTTTCATTCAATTTGAGCATTTTCATCCGAGCAAGTCCGGTGCCTCTTTAAAATTCGTCTTTACGGACTGTTCTGTTTTGACAGATTATGCCTTTTATTTCGCATTGCCTCTTTTGCTTGTGTTGGATGGATTTCTTTGTTCCATTAACTTCCGAGTAGCTTTGTGCAATGTCCAGAAGTGTTAAGAATGATTGTGTCACCTCTGAACATGTGAATTTTTGATTATGCACTAACCCTCTAATGAGTTTGTTTTGAGTTTGGTGTGGAGGAAGTTTTCAAGGGTCAAGAGAGGAGAATGATACAATATGATCAAGAAGAGTGAAAAGTCTAAGCTTGGGGATGCCCCCGTGGTTCATCCCTGCATATTTCAAGAAGACTCAAGCATCTAAACTTGGGGATGCCTTGGGCATCCCCTTCTTCATCGACAAATTATCAGGTTTCTTCTCTTGAAACTATATTTTTATTCGGTCACATCTTATGTACTTTACTTGGAGCATCTGTGTGCTTTTATTTTTGTTTTGTTTGAATAAAATTGGATCCTAGTATTCATTGTGTGGGAGAGAGACACGCTCCGCTGGTTCATATGAACACATGTGTTCTTAGCTTTACTTTTAATGTTCATGGCGAAGGTTGAAACTGCTTCGTTCATTGTTATATGGTTGGAAACGGAAAATGCCGCATGTGGTAAATGGTAAAATGTCTTGAATAATGTGATACTTGGCAATTGTTGTGCTCATATAGTTCTTGTTTAAGCTCTTGCATCATGTACCTTGTACCCATTAATGAAGAACTACATAGAGCTTGTTAAAATTTGGTTTGCATGATTAGTTTCTCTAGAGTCTAGATATTTTCTAGTTAAGGTGTTTTAACAACAAGGAAGACGATGTAAAGTCTTATAATGTTTGCAATATGTTCATATGTGAGTCTTGCTGCACCGTTATATACTTGAGTTTGCTTCAAACAACCTTGCTAGCCTAGCCTTGTATTGAGAGGAATTCTTCTCGTGCATCCAAATCCTTGAGCCAAATACTATGCCATTTGTGTCCACCATACCTACCTACCACATGGTATTTCTCTGCCATTCCAAAGTAAATTACTTCATGTGCTACCTTTAAACAATTCAAAACTTTATTACTTCTTATTTGTGCCAATGTTTTATAGCTCATGAGGAAGTATGTGGTGTTTTATCTTTCAATCTTGTTGAGCAGCTTTCACCAATGGACTAGTGGCTTCATTCGCTTATCCAATAATTTTGCAAAAAGAGCTGGCGCGGGGTTCCCAGCCCCCAATTAATTAACTTTCACTAATAATTCTCTTCACATGTTTTGCTATGATTCATCAGTAAGCAACTTAATTTTGCAAATAGACACTCCTTCATGGTATGTGAATGTTGGAAGGCACCCGAGGATTCAGTTAGCCATGGCTTGTGTAAGCAAAAGGTTGGGAGGAGTGTCAACCATAAAACTAAAACTAAAATACATGTGTAAACAAAAGAGAAGAGGGATGATCTACCTTGCTGGTAGAGATAACGTCCTTCATGGGAGCCGCTCTTTGAAAGTCTGTTTGATAAGGTAGTTAGAGTGCCCACTACCATTCGTTGACAACAACAAACAACTCTCAAAACTTTACTTTTATGCTCTCTATATGATTTCAAAACTTAAAAAGCTCTAGCACATGATTTAATCCATGCTTCCCTCTGCGAAGGGCCATTCTTCTACTTTATTGTTGAGTCAGTTTACCTACTTCTTTCTATCTTAGAAGCAAACACTTGTGTCAACTGTGTGCATTGATTCTTACATGTTTACTTATTGCACTTGTTATATTGCTTTATGTTGACAATTATCCATGAGATATACATGTTACAAGTTGAAAGCAATTGCTGAAACTTAATCATCCTTTGTGTTGCTTCAATGCCTTTACTTTGAAGTTATTGCTTTATGAGTAACTCTTATGCAAGTCTTATTGATGCTTGTCTTGAAAGTATTATTCATGAAAAGTCTTTGTTATATGGTTCAATTGTTTACTCATTGTCTTTACCATTGCTTTGAATCGCTGCATTCATCTCATATGCTTTACAATAGTATGATCAAGATTATGATAGCATGTCACTTCAGAAATTATCTTTGTTATCGTTTACCTACTCGAGGGCGAGTAGGAACTAAGCTTGGGGATGCTTGATACGTCTCAAACGTATCTATAATTTCTTATGTTCCATGCTACTTTTATGATGATACTTACATGTTTTATACACACTTTACATCGTTTTGATGCGTTTTCCGGAACTAACCTATTGACGAGATGCCGAAGGGCCAGTTCGTTGTTTTCGCTGTTTTTGGTTTCAGAAATCCTAGTAAGGAAATATTCTCGGAATCGGACGAAATCAATGCCCGGCATTCTATTTTTCCACGAAGCTTCCGGAACACCCGAGAGCCACCGGAGGGGAGCCCTGGTGGGCCCAGATGATAGGGCGGCGCGGCCAGGCTAGGGCCCGCGCCCCCCTATTGTGTCACCACCCCGTCAGCCCTCCGACTCCGCCTCTTCGCCTATTTAAGCCTCCTCTACCTAAATCTTCGAGACGGAAAAGCCACGGTACGAGAAACCTTCCAGAGCCGCCGCCATCGCGAAGCCAAGATCTGGGGGACAGGAGTCTCTGTTCCGGCACGCTGCCGGGACGGGGAAGTGCCCCCGGAAGGCCTCTCCATCGATACCACCGCCATCTTCATCAACGCTGCTGTCTCCCATGAGGAGGGAGTAGTTCTCCATCGAGGCTAAGGGCTGTACCGGTAGCTATGTGGTTAATCTCTCTCCTTTGTACTTCAATACAATGATCTCATGAGCTGCCTTACATGATTGAGATTCATATGAGTTTTGTATCACTATTCATCTATGTGTTACTCTAGTGATGTTATTAAAGTACTCTATTCCTCCTCCACGGTGTAATGGTGACGAGTGTGTGCATCGTGTAGTACTTGGCGTAGGTTATGATTGTAATCTCTTGTAGATTATGAAGTTAATTATTGCTATGATAGTATTGATGTGATCTATTCCTCCTTCATAGTGTGATGGTGACGAGTGTGCATGCTATGTTAGTACTTGGTGTAATTGCAATGATCTATCATGCACTCTAAGGTTATTTAAATATGAACATTGAATGTTGTGGAGCTTGTTAACTCCGGCATTGAGGTGCTCTCGTAGCCCTACGCAATTAGTGGTGTTCATCATCCAACAAAAGAGTGTAGAGTGGTTTTATTATGTGATCAATGTTGAGAGTGTCCACTAGTGAAAGTATGATCCCTAGGCCTTGTTTCTAAGCATCGAAACTCCGTTTATTTACTTGTTCGTTGCATGTTTACTCGCTGCCATATTTTATTCAGATTGCTATTACCACTCATATACATCCATATTACTTGTATTTCACTATCTCTTCGCCGAACTAGTGCACTTATACATCTGACAAGTGTATTAGGTGTGTTGGGGACACAAGAGACTTCTTGTATCGTGATTGCAGGGTTGCTTGAGAGGGATATCTTTGACCTCTTCCTCCGTGAGTTCGATAAACCTTGGGTGATCCACTTAAGGGAAACTTGCTGCTGTTCTACAAACCTCTGCTCTTGGACGCCCAACACTGTCTACAAGAATAGAAGCACCCGTAGACATCAGAATGCTAGGATCTGATTTTATTCAAACACAAACAAAAACAAAAACATACAGATGCTCCAAGTAAAGCACATAAGATGTGACGGAATAAAAATATAGTTTCACTAGAGGTGACCTGATAAGTTGTCGATGAAGAAGGGATGCCTTGGGCATCCCCAAGCTTAGATGCTTGGGTCTTCTTAAAATATGCAGGGATGAACCACGGGGGCATCCCCAAGCTTAGACTTTTCACTCTTCTTGATCATATTGTATCATCCTCCTCTCTTGACCCTTGAAAACTTCCTCCACACCAAACTCAAAACAAACTCATTAGAGGGTTAGTGCATAATCAAAAATTCACATTTTCAGAGGTCACATAATCATTCTTAACACTTCTGGACATTTCACAAAGCTACTGAAAGTTAATGGAACAAAGAAATTCATCCAACATAGCAAAACAGCCGATGCAAAATAAAAGGCAGAATCTATCAAAACAGAACAGTCCGTAAAGACGAATTTTTCAGGGGCACTTAACTTGCTCAGATGAAAAAGCTCAAATTGAATGAAAGATGCGTACATATCTGAGGATCACGCACGTAAATTGGCAGATTTTTATGAGGTACCTACAGACGGGGCTGCTCAATTTCGTGACAGTAAGAAATCTGTTTCTGCGCAGTAATCCAAATCTAGTATCAACCCTACTATCAAAGACTTTACTTGGCACAACAATGCAATAAAATAAAGATAAGGAGAGGTTGCTACAGTAGTAACAACTTCCAAGACTCAAATATAAAACAAAAGTGCAGAAGTAAAATAATGGGTTGTCTCCCATAAGCGCTTTTCTTTAACGCCTTTCGGCTAGGCGCAGAAAATGTGAATCAAGTATTATCAAGAGATGAAGCATTAACAGAGGGGTTTGGAGTTTTCTCAACTATGCATTGTATCTTATCTATGTAAGTTTCAGAGGCCCCTTTTTCATTATTCTTAGGCTTGCTATTCTCATCAAACAAAATTTCAGGAACAATCCAATCATAATTCTTTTCTAGTGCCTCGCACATTCCTAGCTTGCAAGGTATTGATGTCTTAATCTCCCCTTCACAATTAACTTTATTAGTGTACTTTAATCTATCTTTTTTCCATTTTTTCAAGGGTACTAGCAAAATTAGTATAAAAGCCAAGCATCTTATATTTAATAAAGACTTTTCTAGCTTCTCTTGCTACATCACCAAATTCTTTAAGAAGGGTTTCTAAGACAAAATCTTTCTTTTCTCCTTCCTCCATATCACAGAGTGTAAGAAACATATGTTGCATTACGGGGTTGAGATTAACAAATCTAGCTTCCAACATGTGTACTAAAGAAGCGGTAGCAATTTCATAAGTAGGAGCAAGTTCTACCAAGTGTCTATCTTCAAAATCTTCAGCTGTAGTAACATGAGTGAAAAAATCTTCTATATTATCTCTTCCAATGATAGACCCTCGTCCTACCGGTATGTCTTTCGAGTGAACTTAGGAGGAAACATGATGAAATAAACAAAAGGTAAATAAAGTAAATGCAAGTAACTAATTTTTTTGTGTTTTTAATATGGAGAACGCAAACAAGACAGTAAATAAAGTAAAACAAGTAACTATTTTTTTTTGTATTTTTGATATAGAGAACAAACAAAGCAGTAAATAAAATAAAGTAAAGCAAGACAAAAACAAAGTAAAGAGATTGGATGTGGGAGACTCCCCTTGCAGTGTGTCTTGATCTCCCCGGCAACGGCTCCAGAAAAAGAGCTTTTGCCATGGGAGTTAGTAATCTCTGTGGTGTAACTTTTTTCTTCAGTTCCCCGGAAACGGCGCCAGAAAAAGAGCTTGATACGCGTGAAGCACACGTCCGTTGGGAACCCCAAGAGGAAGGTGTGATGCGTACAGCGGCAAGTTTTCTCTCAATAAGAAACCAAGGTTATCGAACCAGTAGGAGTCAAGGATCACGTGAAGGTCGTTGGTGACGGAGTGTAGTGCGGCGCAACACCAGGGATTCCGGCGCCAACGTGGAACCTGCACAACACAATCAAAGTACTTTGCCCCAACGTAACAGTGAGGTAGTCAATCTCACCGGCTTGCTGTAAACAAAGGATTAAATGTATAGTGTGGAAGATGATGTTTGTTTGCGAAGAACAGTAAAGAACAAATATTGCAGTAGATTGTATTTCAGATGTAAAAGAATGGACCGGGGTCCACAGTTCACTAGTGGTGTCTCTCCAATAAGATAAATAGCATGTTGGGTGAAGAAATTACAGTTGGGCAATTGACAAATAGAGAGGGCATAACAATGCACATACATATCACGATGACTACTATGAGATTTAATCGGGGCATTACGACAAAGTACATAGACCGCTATCCGGCATGCATCTATGCCTAAAAAGTCCACCTTCGAGGTTAGCATCCGCACCCCTTCCGAGTATTAAGTTGCAAACAACGAGACAATTGCATTAAGTATGGTGCGTAATGTAATCAACACAAATATCCTTAGACAAAGCATTGATGTTTTATCCCTAGTGGCAACAGCACATCCACAACCTTAAAACTTTACGTCACTTGTCCCGATTCAATGGAGGCATGAACCCACTATCAAGCATAAATACTCCCTCTTGGAGTTACAAGTATCAACTTGGCCGAGCCTCTACTAGCAACGGAGAGCATGCAAGAACATAAACAACACATATATGATAGATTGATAATCAACTTGACATAGTATTCCATATTCATCGGATCCCAACAAACACAACATGTAGCATTACAAATAGATGATCTTGATCATGATAGGCAGCTCCCAAGATCTAACATGATAGCACAAGAGGAGAGACAACCATCTAGCTACTGCTATGGACCCATAGTCCAGGGATGAACTACTCACACATCAGTTCGGAGGCGATCATGGTGATGAAGAGTCCTCCGGGAGATGATTCCCCTCTCCGGCAGGGTGCCGGAGGCGATCTCCTGAATCCCCCGAGATGGGATTGGCGGCGACGGCGTCTCTGGAAGGTTTTCCGTATCGTGGCTCTCGGTACAGGGGTTTTCGAGACGAAGGCTATAAGTAGGCGGAAGGGCACGGTTGGAGGCGGCGCAGGGGCCCCACACCATAGGACGGCGCGGGCCCCATGCAGGCCGCGCCACCCTATGGTTACGGGCCCTCGTGGCCCCACTTCGTATGCTCTTCGGTCTTCTGGAAGCTCCGTGGAAAAATAAGACCCAAGGCGTTGATTTCGTCCAATTCCGAGAATATTTCCTTTGTAGGATTTACGAAACCAAAAACGAGCAGAAACGACAGAACGGCTCTTCGGCATCTCGTCAATAGGTTAGTGCCGGAAAATGCATAATAATGACACAAAGTGTGTATAAAACATGTGAGTATCATCATAAAAGTAGAATGGAACATAAGAAATTATAGATACGTTTGAGACGTATCAGGGGTGCTAGCTAATTTGTAGCTCTCTAGGCTAACTTTGATGTTCTTGTACTACTCCATAACTAGACTCAAGTTAACTATAAAAGTAAACCTTGAAAACCAAAGTAAAACTTTGCAAGATAAAAACTGGGCTTGGAAAGTAAAACACAAAGTAGTATAGTATTGGTGCCTTGCTCAAGTAGAGCTGGCATTAGGGGAGCTTGCAAGAGTATAGCTTGCCTTGATTGGTATAGTGATCAAAGCTTTCTTCTTCTTCGTAGAAGACCTCCTCCTCTTGGTAGTCTTCGGTAATAGCGTCTATAAACGGATACGAGGTATACAATCACCAAACAATGCTTAGGTACTAGACTTAACATTCAAATGGATCACACAAGCTGTCCTATCATCACAACATTATTAACAAGGTGGTTGGCTTTGTTTTCTTTTAAGAACTTCATTTCCTCTCATAGAAATATTTATTAGGGTTTATATTTATTTCGTTTGAGAAATAATTTCCTCTCATTAAATCTTATTAAGATTTAATCTCCTCAAATAATAAGTATGAGTTCATGTTGACCAAAGTCAACACTTCATATTTACCATTTGGGGAAATGATTTAAATGAGATTCTTCATCTCATGCAATTTAAATACTACTTTAGGAACAATTTAATATCACTAAGTAATGCAATATGAGGTTTTATAAACTAAGATCATTTCCTCATATTGAATTACTTGGGACTAAGATTTAAATGAGAGAACAACTCTCATACTATTTAATAAGAAATTTGGGGTAGTTTAAATGGACTAGAAATGGCCACATAGCCACTATTTTGCTCTAGCCCATGATCATAGTAAACAACTATGCTATATTATTACATAAACAAATAGAGGGTTTGAAAAGTGAAGTGTGAGAGGTGGAATCACCTCAAAATCATTTATGGTTGATTTTTAATAAAAGTTTGAAATTTGAAAAGGTGCTGCCTTGTTATTTTTACTACTTGAGTTCTACAAAAATTCTACAGTTGAGACCAGTGTAGTTGGTTAGAGAATTTCATAGGCTTTCCAACAATATCAAATTCACAAAATTTGGTTCAGTAGATTTTTTTTAATTCAAATTTGAAAATGGCACCAGTATTGAATTCCAACTAAATTGGTTTATTCGAATTTGAATAGCTGGGCTCGCGGGGAAAGGTTAACGGGCCAGAGAGAAAAATAAGGAAAGGGCCGGCCCACTGCGTGTCTCGCACACACAGGCCGCCTGACAGTGGGCTCCACTGGTCAGTGACCCTTTAAACCCGAAACGGTATGGATCAACAGGAGACGTTGGATTAGATGGCGATCTAACGGCTCACGTGCGTCGTCGTCGACGACGAGCACGAGCTCACTGGCGGCGAGCACCAGGGGGTCGGAGAGCTCACCAGCGGACGGGACGATGATCGACGACGATGCACGGCGAGGTTGTCGACGACGGCGGTCCTCCCGGTACAAGCGGTGGCTCCTGGGGCGGCTCCTAGCGTCGTCTTCGTCTGCGGCGGCTCCGCAGCACTCCGACGGTCAATTGGCTAGTTACGGGTGAAATTGGGATGAGGGAGAGCTCGAGGAGGGGTTTTGAGATGGGAGAAGGAGAGTGGCGTGGATAATTGGAGCGGGGCAGGCCTCCTTTTATAGCGGGCGGAGGAGGGCGGCACGGCTTGGTTAGGTCGTCTATGGCGATGACGGTACAGTGGCGGAGAGAGTTGGAAAATGACGCAGGGGTGTTGGCGACGTCATGGCGATTACGGAGCGCTTGATGGCACTGAAAATGGTGCGCTGACGCAAGCGGGAGGGCGACGCGAGCTCACAGAACCGTGGCGGAAGTCGCCGATGGTGACGACGGCGACGGTCCTCTCCGGCGCGAACGGTCGTGTCCGAGAGGTTGTTGGGGTACGAGTGTGTGCGTGTGCGAGAGGAGAGGTCAAGGGAAGGATGAGGCTGGCGAGGCGAGTGCGTGCTCTGGCGCGCTCTGGCATGCACACGTCGGCGTCTGGCGCGCTCTGGACGTCACGGGCATGTCCTGGCCAGGGTGTTGCACGCGTCTCTGTGGCCAATGGTGGTGTCCAGCGTGATCAGGAGAGTGAGTAGAGGCTCAAGGACATGGTGACATGGGTTAGATGGGAGTGGAGAGGGAAATAGCATGGTGGTGCCATGATCACCACGGCATGGCCATGGTACATGATAATCTCATGCACTATCCCCGTCTCTGGTGCTTGGCAATGTTTACTGGTTGCAAGAGTGAGCTGGTGATGACCTAGGCTTGGTGGTTTAGGTCAAAATCTGCTGGGTATAAGCATGTCTAGGGTTGGCAGAATTTGGCACACAAGGTGCTCGATGAAATGGCCGCAAGAACTAAATTTTTTAATTTTGCCAAACTCTTTGGTGGATGTGATTCAAATAATGGTTGGCACATTTTGGTGGTCTTGATTTGCAAAGGGGAGTTGATTTGGAAAAATCCAAATGTGGCATGATCTTGAATCTGTTTCAATGTTGCCACTTGGCATCCTTATATTAAGCAATAGAAAAGGAACCAGTCAAGGTGGTCAACACCAAAAGTGTTCACCTTGATGAGGTCTTGGATGAGGTGCAAAGAGTTGGGAGAGTTTAGTTTAGAGATTGCTTAATACCAGGGCTCAAAGTAGGTAACATGTTAAAAATGGCAGATTTGACCATTATCACATGTCACTTGGTTTTTGATTTTGTTTTGATTTGTTTTGGGTTTCTTTGATTCAAAAGTGTTTATTAAGAGTTTAATGATGTTTCCAAACCATTGGCACAAGGTAAAATGGCCTAGGTTAAAGTTTTACAAAAATATCCATAGGCTCATATGTGATGTCATTTTTATTTTCTTTTCTACTTTCTTTGTTTCTCTTTGATCAAAGCATCAAGGTTTAGGGTTTTAGCCACAATGGTAAACCCTCAAGCAAGCCTCATGGCAAGATCACAACATATATGCATTAACTCTATGCACCACATATAAATCAATTAAAGATTTTGTTGGTTCCAAAATTTGAAGAAAGGAAATTGTCTCTTCATTAAGGGATCAACGCAACTCGACAAGATAGAAAAATACCATCAGGAGGGAAAAGCCAGACAAGCGAAAGAGATGTTCAATAGAGAAAGGAGAACTTATATCTTCAAGGAAGGGAGTCGACGGACTCCCAACGACAACTTCTTGAGTGTGTCCAGCCCCGTTCCTAGCTTTCTTAGTTGGAGGCGCTCGGGGGATGGGTACAGGAGGTGGCACTTTTAAGCTATGTTCCAGGGGAGGCGAAGTTTCCGCGGTAGTGCGGTTTCCTTCAGAAAGAACCAGGTTGTTGGAAGTGCTCGTAGGAGCTGTTCCATGAGCCGCAGTTTCTTCCTCCTCTGCCTCTTCAGTAGACCTGAGAATATAGTGACAAAGCAAGATATTAGAGCATTGAAAGAACAAAAAGACAGATGGAGACAAGAAAATAACAACTTATGAGCTAACTGCACCCGCGTCGGTGAAAGGGTCGAAGGCGCCTTCTTCTTCCGGAGAATATTCTTCAGCGATAACTTCGGCAGGTTTGGAAGCACCGGATACTTCAACATCATCTCTCTTCCTCTTGCTGCGCCCATCAGTGGCAAGAGGAGGAGAGATGGAATGGGCAGAATCAGAGGGTTGCCCTGACTCTGTCTCTTTGTCGGAGGAACCCGCGGATTTTTGGGAACCTGCGGCTTCACTCTCAGGAAGAGAGGATTCTTGCGAATCGTCGGTGACAACGAACCGACCATCTACCTCTCCACCTTCAGGAAGGGGGGAAGAGAAGAAAGGACTTGGTGATCCTACATGAAGCAAAACAGAGAAAACACAAGGGAAATAAATAGAAGTCGAAAAAATAGTGAACTCGACCCGAGAGAAAGCACTCACTTGAGGGAGAGCATGACTAGCACTGTATGGCTCCATGCGACAGGATGAAGGGATTTCATGTTTTTTGCTCAAGGAGGTAAAACGTCGGATGAGCCTCTCCAAGTCCTTCACAGAAAGATCTTTGGACAAGCGGTCGACATAGTTTGCTCCTGAGTACATCCAAAGAGGGTTTTTGCGAGCCTGCAGTGGCTGCACCCAAATCCTAAGGAAATATGCGATTATTTGTACACCCGAAAGTTCTTCTCCGTCGGTGTTTTGGAGCTGATGAATCCGGGTCATAAGAGCTTCAGTGGCTTCTTTTTCCTCAGCAGTGGCTTCCATGTCCCAGGAGCGACGCCTTCGAATTCCTTCAGCATCATCAAACGGCGCAATGCCATACTCTTGGGGAGAGGAGGACTCGTCTTGGATGTATAGCCATTTCTTGGACCAGCCTTGGACGGAGTCGGGGAATTTAACGTCAAAGCAATCAACATCGGGATGGACACAGAGACAAATGCCACCTACATTGTAGATGACGTTCCTAGAGTTGTTGCGACGGAGATAGAAAATGCGTTTCCACATGCCCCAATGAGGATGGATGCCGAGGAAACACTCGCAGAGAGTGATGAAAGTAGAAATATGGAGGAGAGAATTTGGGGTCAGCTGGTGCAGCTAAATCCCGTAAATAAAAAGGAGACTGCGAAGAAATTTGTGGATAGGAGTGGAGACGCCGCGAACAAGGAAGTCGATGAATGTTACCCGGAATCCGATTGGGGGATGAGGGAAGCTTTCATCACCGGGGAACTTTAGCGATTCTTGCTTCTTCAGCAGGCCCAGTTTCTTCAGAGTCTTCTGGTCCTGAGCGGAAATCTTGGACCGCTCCCAACCTGAAACCCAGGCCTTCCCTGCGAGCGCATCAGTGCCCGAAGCCTTGTTCTTCAGCAGCTTCGTGCGAGGAGGAGCCATGGAGGAGAGCTTTGGTGGAAGAGCCGGATGAAGGGAAGCAGGAGCGCAACGAGCTTAAGGGATGGCAATGGCGGAGTAAGAGAGAGAAAGCAGATGTGCGGCGCGGCGAAGGGGATGCATGAGGACGATGCGGTGAATATATTGTGAGAACCTGATCCGCCGCGCCGTTGGATGAAAAGGAGAGGCATTTTTAGCCTTACGCGTGTCCCAAGGGTAGAATGGTCTTATCAATCTGAAATTACTGGACGGGAGTTACTGCGCGCGTGCCGTAAATTATGGAGGACGTGTGTCCCCCACTTGCGCGACGTGTCGATGGCGAAGAACTTTGGACCTACAACACAGTGACTTGATAGGAGTCGCGGCTTTCCAAGATATGTATCGTGGCTATCGTCAGCAGCGACGTCAGTTGAGAAATCTTCGGGTATTTTCATTAAACGATGGTGACAGCAAATCTTCCAGTCTTCCAGCAGAGAAACTTCGGGAGCCTATGATCAAATGCAAGCATCTTCCCATATGCTCGAGGGATACTCTTATCAGAAGCATTGTATATACTTCTGATAAGAGAATAAGGTGAAAAGGAAAAATACATAGTTGGTCAAAATAGCAAAAGCTGAGCCTACACCCAAGTGCAAACACTTGGCTGTAGCCTCGGGGGCTACTCCCATCGGGAGCGCTGGTCGTTCAACCGATGAAAAAAAAAGAGGGAGCAGCAAGTTGAGTAAAACAAAGAGAGAGAGGTAAAAAATAGAGAGAAGATAATATAAGTTGAGCCTACAACCAAATACAAACACTCGGCTGTAGCCTCGGGGGCTACTCCCATCGGGAGCGCTGGTCGCGCACCCGATGAAATATGAGAAAGAAGTATCATCGTATATTTTCGAGTTATACATAACTCGTTATGTACTCCCATCGGGAGGTCAAGATATTATGTCATCATATGACTCGAATAAATATACCATTCCAGCAGCCGACAAAGGCACTCAACAATATATTCTCGGAGCGCGTCCGCCGCGGTAAAATCTCTGAATGCCGTAATATTTTATGAAGGTAAGACCCCGGGATCCATCCTGTGTGGCGTGGTATCGCACCTTAATGCGCTCTATTACTTTATCCATGTCAACAGACGTGAAGAAAAATCCTAGCGGACGCGTTAGGTACTCGATAAAATTTAACTGGAATTCGGCTCATGGTAAGACCTTAAGCGGCGCATGTCGAATTACGCCAGTATCCCAAGGTCAAGTCCAGGGACTTGATCTTGAAGTAGGTTTTTGCGGGTTTGCCACAAGAGCAGTTAACTGGTACCTGATCCGTCAGATGAACCAGCCCCATCTACCATTATCCCTGTGCAAGATATAAATACCTCGGGCAAAACGTTATAGAAATCCGAAGAATTTATGGATTAATTCTACAATGGAGATTTTACTCGACTCTACGATTCAAGCAAAATCTCAGGGGCTACTGACATAGGCATTCTGAATGGGTCTGTCGAATAAGGTACCTGAGGATGGCTGAAGGCCCACGACCTGAAGTTTATGAAGCCCGGAAGCCCAATAAGCATCAATACGGAAATAGAGATAGATTAGGAATAAAGAGTCTTGTATCAGTACGTGAATGACTCAAAATAGTCTCTCGGACTTTGTAACTTGTACGATACGAAAGCCTCGGCTCCACCTCCTATATAAAGGGGAGCCGAGGGAGAGAGAAGGGATCGAATCATTGTCAACACAAACCCTAGTTTTTCATAATCGAGCACCTTTTTCGGCTGAACCTTCGAGATCTACTTGCCCTATACTTTCTACGAAAACCCAAGTCTACAATCTGTAGGCATTGACAAGTTAATCCCTTGTCACCAGCTGCTTGGCAGCCGGACCCACATGCAGGCTCACCAGCTGCTGCGGACGCTCCTAGCGCTCGTTAGCTGGGCCCTTGGCCTTGAGCTTGGCCCTGGCGTCTGCACTGGCCGAACGCGTCGGCTCCTCAGAAGCTGGCTCCAAAGCCGCAGGCGGCACGACTTGATCCACTGACTCAGATGTGTCCATGGCTCCGGCGGCGGCACCACCGTCTGGCCCGAGCCGGCATCGCCCCCGAGCACGCCCCCATCTCCTTCTCCCATCATTGGCGCCTCCGGCCGGCTGCGCCAGAGAAGGTCCTCGATCGTGGGCTGGCCCGTTCGGCGAGCTGACTCATCTTGGGAGCCAGAGCCGGAGCTAGCCGCGGGCGGCACATATGAAGAAGCTCCCGCTCCCACAGAGGGCAGCGGGAAGGTTTGTGGCGTAAGCGCCCACTCCCTCCTTGGAGGCTGTAGAGTCAGCTCCCTCATCCGCTGCGGAGCCGGAGGCGGCGAGATCATGCCGGAAGCAGAGCTGGCTCCCGCGCCCTTGGAGAACTTGATGGAAGAGCTACACCAAGAAAACAAAGGAGCATGTAGATAAAACATCTACCAAGACTACAAAGTTGAATGAAAGAAAAGGAATCAAACATAAAAGAAAAAGAACTCACCCAGCTGCCTCCGGGGTGACCTTCGGCTTCTGCTGCTGGCACTTCTTCGCCGTGGCTTCCAGCTGCTCGGTGGTTGATACGTCTCCGACGTATCGATAATTTCTTATGTTCTATGCCATATTATTGATGATACCTACATGTTTTATGCATGCTTTATGTCATATTCGTGCATTTTCTGGAACTAACCTATTAACAAGATGCCGAAGTGCCAGTTCCTGTTTTCTGCTGTTTTTGGTTTCAGAAATCCTAGTAACGAAATATTCTCGGAATTGGACGAAACGAAGACCCAGGGTCCTATTTTCCACGGAGCTTCCAGAAGACCGAAGAACACACGAAGTGGGGCCACGAGGTGGCCAAACCACGGGGCCGCGCGGCCCGGGGGGCCGCGCCGCCCTATGGTGTGGCCCCCTCGTCGGCCCCCGACTCCGCCCTTCCGCCTACTTAAAGCCTCCGTCGCGAAACCCCGATGCGAAAAACCACGATACGGAAAACCTTGCGAGACGCCGCCACCGCCGATCCCATCTCGGGGGATTACGGAGATCTCCTCCGGCACCCTGCCGGAGAGGGGATTCATCTCCCGGAGGACTCTACACCGCCATGGTCGCCTCCGGAGTGATGAGTGAGTAGTTCACCCCTGGACTATGGGTCCATAGCAGTAGCTAGATGGTTGTCTTCTCCTCATTGTGCTTCATTGTTGGATCTTGTGAGCTGCCTAACATGACCAAGATCATCTATCACGTAATTCTATATGTTGTGTTTGTCGGGATCCGATGGATAGAGAATACCATGTCATGTTAATTATCAAGTTATTATACATGTGTTGTTTATGATCTTGCATGCTCTCCGTTTCTAGTAGAGGCTGCGGCCAAGTTTTTACTTTTAACTCCAAGAGGGAGTACTTATGCTCGATAGTGGGTTCATGCCTGCATTGACACCAGGACGATGTGAGAAAGTTCTAAGGTTGTGTTGTGCTTGTTGCCACTAGGGATAAAACATTGGCGCTATGTCCGAGGATGTAGTTGTTGATTACATTACGCACCATACTTAATGCAATTGTCTGTTGCTTTGCAACTTAATACTTGGAGGGGTTCGGATGATAACCTCGAAGGTGGACTTTTTAGGCATAGATGCGGTTGGATGGCGGTCTATGTACTTTGTCGTAATGCCCAATTAAATCTCACTATACTTATCATGTCATGTATGTGCATTGTTATGCCCTCTCTATTTGTCAATTGCCCGACTGTAATTTGTTCACCCAACATGCTTTTATCTTATGGGAGAGACACCTCTAGTGAGCTGTGGACCCCGGTCCATTCTTTAATACTTGAAATACAAATCTGCTGCAATACTTGTTTTTACTATTTTCTCTGCAAACAATCATCTTCCACACAATACGGTTAATCCTTTGTTACGGCAAGCCGGTGAGATTGACAACCTCACTTGTTTCGTTGGGGCAAAGTACTTTGGTTGTGTTGTGCGGGTTCCACGTTGGCGCCGGAATCTGCGGTGTTGCGCCGCACTACATCCCGCCACCATCAACCTTCAACGTGCTTCTTGGCTCCTCCTGGTTCGATAAACCTTGGTTTCTTTCTGAGGGAAAACTTGCTGCTGTGCGCATCATACCTTCCTCTTGGGGTTGCCCAACGAACGTGTGAAATACACGCCATCAGTGGTCCTCTTCCGCACCTGGAGCGTCGGAGGGGGGCTGGCTGCTGGAGGTACTTAGGCCACAGGAGTTGCGAGGAGTGGCTCTAGAATCATAACCTCCTCATCATCCGGCAAATCGGCGGAAGGGTGCGTCGAGGCGGACTCACTTGCCCTCTGCCGGCTTGGGCGTCGGCGTCCAGGTTCTCGTCCTCGCCGACTGCCTGGTCCCTCTAGTCCTCAGGGCCAGAGAGATTGGCTTCCCACTCCTTCGTCGCGAGGTCACCGTCTTCCTCGGCCATCTGCGGGAAGTTCTGCAAGCCGGCAGGAAAAAACAAGGCTATAATACCGAAACAAGCAAAGGAAAACAGGCACAATCTGGCAGGGTCATCAACTTACCAGAGCGGAGGGTCCTCCCTTCGGAAGGGCTCCATCCCCCACTGCCAGTTGTCCGGCAGGCGGGCCTGGGAGATGTGGTTCACCTGGCGGGCCACGCCCTCACTAGTGAGCTGGACTTTGGAAGTCCGGGTTGGGTCGAGCCGGCCGCTTATGTACCAGATCTTATGGGCCCTCCGCTGCAGCGGCAGCACCCGCCGGCTGACGAAGGTGCAGAGGAGGTCCGCCCCTGTTAGGCGTTCCCGTGTGACGTAGGTCCACAGGAACTCCAGCAGCATGTTGACATCGGTTGTTCGGTCATTGGTTTTGGGGCTGTAGCCCCAGTTCGTCTTGGCAGGCGGAGCTGGCGAGAAAGCCGGCAGGTTGAGGAGGTCTCTGGACGGATCCTTGTTCTTCACGTAGGAGAGACCTGATGAGGCAGAGGAGGAGGAGGAGGAGGAAGACATGGCTACAGAGGAAGGGGGTTTTTTGCCGATGGCTAGTACGGAGCAAGAGGATGAAGAGGCGAACTGCTTGGCGCGGTTAAATAAAGGGATATGGGGGAGAGTTAATGTTACAGCGAGTTTACGAGGAAGTGGTGCCAAAGAAGCTGTGAAATCGTGCGGAGAAGTTGAGAAGGCAAGGCATCATGATGAAGGATACTTGCGACGGTTCTGCTACTGCCACGACGTGACCCTACGAAGAAAAACGAGTGGTTTTGAAATTATCATTGCCAAAACCGGGGGGCATGTGTTATCACCGAGAATTTAACCAAGTGCGGAGATGGGCCGTGATTAAATGGGCTTAGAGGATGTGCACGGAAAATATTCCCGAACCGGCCTTGTACAAGAAGTTTGGGCAAGATTGCCCGTGTATCTGTAAATTATAGTAGGTTACGTGTCGGTTAGAATTAAGAGATAGAGTTTAGCTCGTACACAGTTGGGTTTATTCCCAAGTTAGAAAGTCTACGGACTATAAATATGTATCTAGGGTTATTGAGAAAGGTGGACGATCACGTTCACAACAAATCAATCTAGGCGCATCGCCACCCCTTGTTTCGAGGGTTTCTCCCGGGTAAGCAACATGCTGCCTAGATCGCATCTTGCGATCTAGGCAGTATCAGTTTATTCATTGTTGGTGTTGCTCGTGCTGAAGCCTTTTTGATGGCGAGCAACACCCTTATCTTGGGTGTTTTGGGGTTGACGTCGATGCTTTCACGATGTACTTGTCTAGCTATGCTACCCCTTGATATCTAGCTGCCCTTACACCTATTTTAGGTGTAAGGGCAGCATCTTGCTTGTTCGTTATTTAGTAGATCTAATCCGTTATTGTTGCTCCTTGTTTTTCAAGGATTGGTTTGATATCCATATGGTTAGGCCTTATAAACGGGTTGAACGGTCCGGTAGTGCGTAAGGTGCGGTTTATTAAGCTCTAGAGGGATTGTTCCGGGGATCAACTTCACGTTGGTTTTTAGGCCTCTTTAGGGTTGGTTTTCCATCATCTTACGTATCTGCTAGGCTCAATTACGCATAGGACGTTCCGATTATACGGTGAAAACCCTAGACTATCGTAGATTAGTTTAGCTTGATATTGATAAAGCATGATCCCCATGTCATTATAAATCTAACGTGAACCATGGGGCAATCGGCTCTTTGAGCCGATCCACGAAGCTAATTTAAGAGCCGATTGGGGCTCGTATTTAATGTTTACGTGTTTGCCATGCAGGAAACTAGTCGAAGCAATCCATCACCTTCCGACCGAGGTATAGGTCGGGTGGCACGCCCTCGTAAGCACCGGGACGTGTGCCGGAAGGCATTGCGGGCCGTCGCCCGAGGGACCGGGGTCCACCGCAATCCTGGGAGCCTCCCGGCTCTACGGTGTTGCCCGTCGATACTCGCCGGTGGGTTTTTGACCGCAACACATTCTGGCACGCCCGGTGGGACATTCTGCAACAACAACAACATCGACATCTGCAGCAACCATGTCAAAAGCTGCGGATGAGGTGGTTGGCGAACCAGTCACGTACGCAGATCTGCCGGAAGAGCAAAAGAAGAAGTATGATGAGATGAAAGCCATCTTGGAAGCCGATCTCATCGGCTCCTTCGTGAGGACCCGTTCACATGGCGTAAGGTGGAAGGGGTTCTCCCCTAAGGTGTTCTTGACGGAGTGGACCTGTCTACCCCTTCGGAGGAACGTACCGAGCTCGCGCCAGGAAATCAATTACATGGCGGCTCATTCTCTACACCGCTATTCGAAAGCCTGGTAAATACTCTCGAGCGCGTCGCGGTCCGTGTGGTGCGAGGAAATCATGAAGCATCGGTACTCCCCGTCGGGACCTACCCTAGGGACTCACCGGGGAGAGATACCGCTCCGGATCGGACCGCCGCTACCGTTCGCGCTTGCGGCACCGAGCCGCCGGGTTCACCGGCGTACGTC
This sequence comes from Lolium rigidum, assembly GCF_022539505.1. Taxonomy (NCBI): domain Eukaryota; kingdom Viridiplantae; phylum Streptophyta; class Magnoliopsida; order Poales; family Poaceae; genus Lolium; species Lolium rigidum. Next base: position 113,625,778 of record NC_061508.1, on the reverse strand, counting down.
GTCTACAAGGTTGGAGGCGATCCTAGCGATTGCCGGTTCCTATATGAGCCGCCTAAGGAGATCCCACATGGATACGTGTGCACATACGTGCCGGATCGCAATGCCTTGGCACGAACGAACCAGATTGCACCAACGGGGATTTACGGAGCGGACGGCGACAAACAAGCATGGCTAGCTAAATATGCTACTGGAACGAGTCATGAGGGCTCGGTCCCTACAGCTAATACCATGGAACAGATCAGCACCATCTTGAGAGACCAGTTCGGCATCTTGCCGAAGAGGAAAACAATCGGCTATTCCAAGCCGTACCCTGACGAGTATGACCTGATCCCGCTGCCACCAAAGTATCGACTCCCTGGATTCTCAAATGTCAATGGAGCAGAAGGATCTAGCTCAATAGAGCACGTAAGACGATATTTGGCACTGCTGGGCTTGATTTCAGTATCAGACCCGTTACGTGTGAGGTTTTTCGCACAATCTCTTACGGGATCAGCCTTTGGGTGGTACACCTCGTTGCCACCAAACTCAGTCCGCACATGGAAGCAGCTAGAGGTGCAGTTTCATGTGCAATATCATTCAGATGCTACCGAAGCTGGCATTGCCGATCTAGCCCAGATGCGGCAGAAGCGGGGAGAAACAGTGTCTAAATACATCCAACGTTTCAGGACTGTCAGGAACCGATGTTATTCGGTTCGTTTATCTGAGAAGGAAGCAATCGAGCTGGCAGTATTGGGCCTCGCAACGCCGATCAAGGATCTGACTTCCCAAGCAGAGTACAGTTCACTGTCGCACATGGTGCAGAAACTCACATCCTATGAGCAGCGGCACCCTGAATTGTACCAAGACAAGTTCAAGCGTCCGATAGGTCTGGTTGAGATGGAAGAAACTGAAGATCCTGCACCGGACCTGGAGGTGGCTGTAGTTGAATGGGCTCGGGGGGCAAATCCCGTGTCCTGCAAATGGGTAAAACCACAAGGGCCTGCAAGAGGGTTTGACTTCGATTGGAGCAAAGCTGAGCAGATTTTCGATCTATTGCTTAAGGAGAACAGCTGAAGTTACCCGAAGGCCATAAAATCCCTACAGCACAAGAAATGAATGGGAGGCCGTACTGCAAATGGCATCATTCGTTCACCCATACCACCAATGACTGCAAGGTGTTTCGTCAGCAGATCCAAATGGCGATAGAACAAGGCCGATTGCTCTTTGGGCAGTTTGCCATGAAAGTGGACACACATCCGTTCCCTGGCGTTAACATGGTGGAACCCAACTACTCCGCGAGGCGTCGACTGGATTTCTCGTTCGATGTTAACATGGCAGGGCCTGTGCGCCACCATAGCAAGGATAAAGAGGAAAGCAGGCACTCCCGCAACAAGGAAAATGAGGAGGCCGATCCACGCGACCGGCCCCGATATGATGACAAGCGGTACCTCACCAAGGAACAAGTGAGAAGCGTGCGATACCAAAAACCACTCTCCACGCACCTCCTCAATAAATATGAGTATCAGTATGACCGACGTCAGCAGTACGACAGAAACGACGAAAGATACAATCGGTCTGATGAAGACAAAGGAAGGTACCTTCCGCATGACAGAGACGACGAAGGACGTGAGCACCGCGCTAAGGAGAGGTCAAGGGAGCAGGAAGACATGGATAGACACTGGGACTGTCCCTTCTTTAAACACTGCTGGGACTCAGGGATGATCCGATTGCCTACAATCGACAACTGCCGGGAGTGTAGGCGTCGGAAGAAGGATGCAGGGGAAGTTTCAGTTTTCAAGCGTCTAGGGCCTCTCCCGCCACAGAACAAACGTGCTGAGTCCTCTCAAGATGAAGACTTTGAGGAGTCAGAAGATGAAGAAGAGGATAGGTACCACCGGCCAAGGTGGTGCCCCGATGGACTCAGCCACTCCCAGAAGCGTAGGGTTCAGCGGCTACGTAGCTTGGAGCAAGCCGAAGCGCGATACTTGCACACGCTGAGGAAAGCGCGGCCCGATCTAGCCGTGAAAATTCAGCAGACTTTGGACGAAGAGACTCGTCCACCAAAGAAATTTTGGCGTCCCAAGCAAGAAAAAGCCGATGTGGGAACATCGGCTGGCACAAACACGGTGTTCTTCCTTCCATCAGAGTTTCGTGCCCCAGGAACTGAAGAAGTGTCGATAGCACAGTTCGATTGCGGTCCACAGCCCGTCATCTTTGAAAAGCCACGAGAGAAGGGCTACAAACACATGAAGGCCCTGTACCTAAAGGGTTATATCAATGGGCAGCCCGTCGGCAGGATGTTGGTTGACACGGGAGCGGCGGTCAATATAATGACATATTCCATGCTACGGCGTCTGGGACGCTCTAGTGCCGATCTGATCAAGACCAACGTCACACTAAACGACTTCAACGGCCAAGCATCAGGGACGCAAGGTGTCCTGAACGTGGATCTAACCGTAGGCCGAAAGACGATCCCAACAACATTCTTCATCGTCGACAGCAAGAGCACCTACGCTGCCCTGCTAGGAAGAGATTGGATTCACGCCAACTGCTGCATTCCATCTACAATGCACCAATGCCTGATACAGTGGGATGAAGACGACGTAGAAGTCGTGCATGCAGACGACTCGATCGACGTCTCAATATCCGGCATGAACATTTGGGACTCAGAAGACCAAGAGCCGCTCTCTGGAATCAGTTTGGACGGCTGTGATTGCATCGAGGTGACAAAAAAACGGGGTGAGGCTGGTCTTATCCACCGGCCTGATAGAGTAGCAAGAGCAACATCCATCGACATACGTGACAAGGCCGATCCCTGCGATCGGCCCCAAAAAATAAAAAGCAAGGATCTCACTGCAAACATGTCATGTAGTCGTGGTAGGGAGACTCCCTTCTGTAAGGGAGCACATGCAAGTTGTAAACCTTCATTGAGCAATCCAATCAACATGGAGGCCGATTCCAGCAATCGGCCAAAATTATCCTCGCCATACGTTCTGCATGTGTTCAACGTCGATCTAACAGGCGACGGAAAGCTAGGGTATGGGTTTACGCCAGCTGATGAGCTAGAAGAGATCGACATTGGTCCTTGGGATAAGCTACGACCAACATGCATCAGCAAGAGCCGATATCTTCAATCACTTGAAAGATTCGGCTCGGGGGGCACCTAGTATGGAATAATATGGAATATGGACGATAACATATGTAGGCCGATGCACGAAATCGGCCAGTAAAAAAAATTATAGTGCACAGCCGATGCACAGACATCGACTCTAGAGTACAAACTCGTACAAACTCAATAATGAAGTTTCTCAGATTACACAGGGAGACTCTACTGAAGGAACATCTCAAGGGCATGGAGGGCATCAGCACGAACACGATCCACCTCGGCGATCTCGGCCTCATCATCTTCGTCTTTGCCTGCTACCAGCTGCTTGTTCAAGGCGCAGATTTCGGCCAGATCAGTCTCCAGTTCAGCTTTGAGGCCTTCTGCTTCCTCGAGGGAGTGGGCGATAAGAGCTTCCTTAGCTTCAATGAGCTGTTTTGTTGCCCGAACCTTCTCTTCAAGGGTCTCCAACTCTTTGCGCAAGGTCGCCAGTTCAGCAGTGCTGTCAGATGTGTCAGTTTTGGCGTCCAGGGCAGCCTTTTTCTCATTAAGCCGTTGGCATTTGTCTGCAATATCGGCTTTCAACGGAAGCTGGGCGTGGCGCAAGTCGATTCTCCGACGAGCCAATGTCACTCTTGACTCGTAGGCGGACAGAGTTACAAGCGGCCAAAGTTTCACCTGCAGCGTCACCGGGAGATGAGGCTGGATGTCTTCCAGAACGCTCTTCACCGCCTCGGAGTCTTCAACCAATGTCTCAATGGAAGAGGAAAGCAGGGCCTTGAGGTGCTGGAGTTGACCATGTGTAGCGCTGGGTCCTGGCTCCCCACTTGCTTTAGCGGTAGCCGGTTCGATGGATTCAGGGTCAAAGGTTAGCAAGCTTGAGAGGTCATAACCCTGACAAATAACAAGAAAAACGTCAGGAGACAGCAAAGGAGGAGGGTAGAGCCAAAGGAAAGGATTGTACCTCTCCTGAGACCAGAGGAACAGCCGATGAAGAGGTGATCGGCTCTTGTGTTTTGGCTGTGGGATTGGCCAAGTTGGCCACCTTGTCAGCTACACTCGCAGAAGTTGCTAGGTCCAGGGTGGCGGAAGGCATTGGTACCTCCTCGACTTCCCCACTGGAGGTGGCATCAGTCTGCAAAGGGAATGGTTAGCCGATGAGAACAACAATGGGCCAGCATGGAAAATGAGCCAAGGAGAGTATGGAGGGGATTACGTTTGATATCTCCTGGTTTGATGGAGAGGCTTGCGGTTCCTTGCGAGCTCTCTTGATGCATCGGCTCTTTGTGCGTAGACTGCCCTGCCCTGCTTTGATGGGAGTTTGGGAGATAGCAGGTTCAGGGGCTGACCTTTTCTTGGAAGCCGACGGTGGCAAGTCTGGCTGGCTCTGCGTGGTGGTTTTTTCAGAGTTGCCCGAGCTCGAGTCCCTTCGACTGGACTGTGTATTCTCACTGGAGTTCTCTTGAGTGGAGGTCTGTAAAGGGAGTACAAGCATGCTGCAGAAGCCTAGAAGGATAAATGAAATCAGCTAAAGCATGGATCAACTTACGTGCAAACTTTCTTGAGCTGGAGTAGGGCTTTGGCGCTTCAGAGTCTTCCTGGCAGCTAGCCTGAGGATGCTCGCCTTGACTGAGGCTCGGGGGGCAGCTAGCCTAGAGGATGCTCTGCTTTTGGAAGCCGATTTTGGTGTCATCGGCAAAGCTATCTAACCTGAAGGAGACTGGATTTTCAAAATTTTCAGACTCCGTATAAGGAAACAAGATAGGGTTGTCCAGGCCTTGGTAGAAAGTTCTGAACCACTCTGATGCTCCCTTTAAGGTTAGTTTGCTACCTGGGAGGCTATATAGAGCTTGGCCGTAGCTAGTGCATCGGATCTGCCTCCCATTAGTATATGGGAAGGTACAAGTAGCCAAGGGTGGAAGGTTTGGGATCTGGTTTTGGAAGTACAGCTGAGCCCATAGCTGAATAAACCACCAGGGACCTCCGGTTTTGACTGTCTTTTGGGAGAATAGTTTAACAGACATTAGCTGGAGATATCTATAGACCTCTCCAAGAAACAGTTTGCCAATGCCCAGCTGAGTGCCTCTGGCAAGTTCATAGGCCAGGGAAAGATAATTCTTGGTTGGAGCAAGTGAAGGACCACAAAATATGAAGTGTTCCAACTAGAAATTCAGAAAGGCCGTGTGTTCTTTTTCTGTTACGGGGCCTTTGTTTTTCATGTGGCGCCGAAGGTAGGCACCCCAGTTTGTGCACTCTGTTTTGGAAGAAAGCGTGAAGGGGACCTTTGGCAGCCTAAAGGCAGATGGGCTTGGGGATGCAATGTCTAAACCAGTGATCATGGCCACATCTAGTAAGGTTGGTGTCATGGGGCCATGACCAAACATGAAGCAATTCAACGCATCAGACCAAAAATAGCCGATGGTTTTCAGAAGGTTTTCATGTTTCTTAAGGGGAGACAGTGATAAAGCTAAAGCATCGGCTATTCCTGCGGTTTCCCAGGTGGCTTGGTGAGTTTTGGAGATTCTATTGTACCAAGAAACCCAATCTTCAGGAGGATTAGGCCAGGCGCGTAAGCAGTCGGCCCAAGAAGTCAGATCTATATTTTGGTTCACGAAGGGAATTCTATTTGCCTCGCATGAAATCAAATGGGCAGGACTCTCGGTAGAACGAGGACCAAGACAGAGAGAATTTGGAAGAGAAGGATGTGGCAGTAGAATGTCTGACACCTAGAAATTAATGACGAGATGAAGCATTAATTCAAATGTTCGTTGTTAATTCTAGCACTATGTTCGGACAGCGAGAAGCGGTTGAGGATTACCTTCAGGCCGGAGACCATAGCATTGGCGTTGGATGATTCCGCCATTGGATTCGCTGCGGGGTTGAGCCTGCGCGATTGAGATCTGAGGTTCGTGTGGCCGTGAGTTGGATCTGTTCGAGCGGCGATTTGGGGATCTGAGTGTTACTCTTGCGGATAAGTTGCAGGTTACCGTTTGAATATGCAACAGAGTTGGCCTTACTCGCGTTTTATGGCAAAGGCCGATGCGCTGCCATCGGCTCTTGGTGTGTTGACTTGCGTTGACAATCGGCAAAATTGATAGAAAGGCAAAATCGGCTTAGAAATATTTTCTTCATTAATAAAGGGGCTTTTACAGAGAAGAGCCGATTGCTCAAGGAAGAAAGAACAAAAGCCGATTACTACTACTACTAGTCCTATACTAGTAGTCCCTAATCTAAGGGCCGTTGCTGCCCTCGTCGTCGTCATCACTGCCGCCGGCGCTGCTGCTGGCGGGCTCCTCATCGCTGCTCCCGTAGCCCTCTACGGGAGCCTCGTCCTCCTCCTCGTCGTCGTCGTCCGACCCGGCGCGGAAGCGCTTCGCCGGCGGATATTTGTCGGAGGACTCGTCGTCCTCCTCTTCGTCCTCCTCGTCGGAGGAGGCGTAGCCGTCCCACGAGAAGCGGTCGTCCTCGCTCCCCGCTTCCAGCCCACCGTCGACGAGGAACTGGAAGTCATCTTCTCCCTCGGTCAAGGACTTGTCGTCCTCGGACCAGACGGAGGAATCATGGGACTCGATGTCCCACTCCTCCGGGGCGCGGCGGTCGTACGCCGCCAGCGGGTCCCACTCCGGCGTGGGCTCACGGAAGGGAGAAGATACGTAGGAGAGACCCGATGAGGCGAGGAGGAGGAGGAGGAGGAGGAAGACATGGCTACGAGAGGAAGGGGGTTTTTTGCCGATGGCTAGTACGGAGCAAGAGGATGAAGAGGCGAACTGCTCGGCGCGGTTAAATAAAGGGATATGGGGGAGAGTTAATGTTACAGCAGTTTCTGAGGAAGTGGTGCCAAAGAACTGTGAAATCGTGCAGAGAAGTTGAGAAGGCAAGGCATCATGATGAAGGATACTGCGACGGTTCTGCTCTGCCACGACGTGACCCTACGAAGAAAAACAGAGTGGTTTTGAAATTATCATTGCCAAAACCAGGGGGGCATGTGTTATCACCAGAATTTAACCAAGTCTGGAGATGGGCCGTGATTAAATGGGCTTAGAGGATGTGCACGGAAAATATTCCCGAACCGGTCTTGTACAAGAAGTTTGGGCAAGATTGCCCGTGTATCTGTAAATTATAGTAGGTTACGTGTCGGTTAGAATTAAGAGATAGAGTTTAGCTCGTACACAGTTGGGTTTATTCCCAAGTTAGAAAGTCTACGGACTATAAATATGTATCTAGGGTTATTGAGAAAGGTGGACGATCACGTTCACAACAAATCAATCTAGGCACATCGCCACCCCTTGTTTCGAGGGTTTCTCCCGGGTAAGCAACATGCTGCCTAGATCGCATCTTGCGATCTAGGCAGTATCAGTTTATTCGTTGTTGGTGTTGCTCGTGCTGAAGCCTTTTTGATGGCAAGCAGCACCCTTATCTTGGGTGTTTTGGGGTTGACGCCGATGCTTTCACGATGTACTTGTCTAGCTACGCTACCCCTTGATATCTAGCTGCCCTGGTGTAAGGGCAGCATCTTGCTTGTTCATTATTTAGTAGATCTAATCCGTTATAGTTGCTCCTTGTTTTTCAAGGATTGGTTTGATATCCGTATGGTTAGGCCTTATAAACGGGTTGAACGGTCCGGTAGTGCGTAAGGTGCGGTTTATTAAGCTCTAGAGGGATTGTTCCGGGGATCAACTTCACGTTGGTTTTTAGGCCTCTTTAGGGTTGGTTTTCCATCATATTACGTATCTGCTAGGCTCAATTACGCATAGGACGTTCTGATTATACGGTGAAAACCCTAGACTATCGTAGATTAGTTTAGCTTGATATTGATAAAGCATGATCCCCATGTCATTATAAATCTAACGTGAACCATGGGGCAATCGGCTCTTTGAGCCGATCCACAGAACAATTTAAGAGCCGATCGGGGCTCGTATTTAATGTTTACGTGTTTGCCATGCAGGAAACTAGTCGAAGCAATCCATCACCTTCCTGACCAGGTATAGATTAGGTGGCACGCCCTCGTAAGCACCAGGACGTGTGCCAGAAGGCATTGCGGGCCGTCGCACGAGGGACCAGGGTCCACCGCAATCCTGGGAGCCTCCCGGCTCTACGGTGTTGCCCATCGATACTCGCCGGTGGGTTTTTGACCGCAACAGATGCAAGCCGGACCTCCGGGCTCGGAGACAGCCGGACGGCGCAAGTCGGACCCTTACGAGTCGGGAAAGGGCGTAGCCGGTCGAGAAGAGATTCGCGGCCGGCCCCTTCAAAGGATTTTCAGCCGGATCCATGAGATCAACAAAGAACAGGCTTCGGGAATAACCTGCCCAGACCCTTCTCTACGCAGGGCCTTGATACGTCTCCGACGTATCGATAATTTCTTATGTTCCATGCCACATTATTGATGATATCTACATGTTTTATGCACACTTTATGTCATATTCGTGCATTTTCTGGAACTAACCTATTAACAAGATGCCGAAGTGCCTGTTTTCTGCTGTTTTTAGTTTCAGAAATCCTAGTAAAGAAATATTCTCGGAATTGGACGAAATCAACGCCCAGGTTCCTATTTTGCCCGGAAGCATCCAGAACACCCGAGAGCCGCCAGAGAGGGGGCACAGGCCCACCAGACCATAGGCCGGCGCGGCCTGGGGGTGGCCCGCGCCCCCCTATGGTGTCGTCGCCCCGTTGACCTTCTGACGCCGCCTCTTCGCCTATATAAAGCCCCTCGACCTAAAACTTCGATACGAAAAAGCCACGGTACGAGAAACCTTCCAGAGCCGCCGCCATCGCGAAGCCAAGATCTGGGGGACAGGAGTCTCTGTTCCGGCACGCCGCCGGGACGGGGAAGTGCCCCGGAAGGCTCCTCCATCGACACCACCGCCATCTTCATCAACGCTCGCTGTCTCCCATGAGGAGGGAGTAGTTCTCCATCGAGGCTCGGGGCTGTACCGGTAGCTATGTGGTTCATCTCTCTCCTATGTGCTTCAATACAATAATCTCATGAGCTGCCTTACATGATTGAGATTCATATGATGATGCTTGTAATCTAGATGTCATTATGCTAGTCAAGTGGGTTTTACTTATGTGATCTCCGGAGACTCCTTGTCCCACGTGTGTAAAGGTGACAAGTGTGTGCACCGTGTGGGTCTCTTAGGCTATATTTCACGGAATACTTATTCACCGTTATGAATGGCGTAGTGAAGTGCTTATTTATATCTCTTTATGATTGCAATGTGTTTTGTATCACAATTTATCTATGTGCTACTCTAGTGATGTTATTAAAGTAGTTTTATTCCTCCTGCACGGTGTAATGGTGACAGTGTGTGCATCCGCGTTAGTACTTGGCGTAGGCTATGATTATGATCTCTTGTAGATTATGAAGTTAACTATTGCTATGATTATATTGATGTGGTCTATTCCTCCTACATAGTGTGAAGGTGACAGTGTGCATGCTGTGTTAGTACTTGGTTTAGTTGTGTTGATCTTTCATGCACTCTAAGGTTATTTAAATATGAACATTGAATTGTGGAGCTTGTTAACTCCGGCATTGAGGGTTCGTATAATCCTACGCAATGGTGTTCATCATCCAACAAAAGAGTGTAGAGTATGCATCTATCTATTCTGTTATGTGATCAAAGTTGAGAGTGTCCACTAGTGAAAGTCTAATCCCTAGGCCTTGTTCCTAAATAACGCTATCGCTGCTTGTTTACTGTTTTACTGCGTTACTACTGCTACCATATTACCACCATCAACTACACGCCAGCAAAGCTATTTTCTGGCGCCGTTACTACTGCTCATATTCATTCATACCACCTGTATTTCACTATCTCTTCGCCGAACTAGTGCACCTATTAGGTGTGTTGGGGACACAAGAGACTTCTTGCTTTGTGGTTGCAGGGTTGCATGAGAGGGATATCTTTGACCTCTTCCTCCCTGAGTTCGATAAACCTTGGGTGATCCAGTTAAGGGAAACTTGCTGCTGTTCTACAAACCTCTGCTCTTGGAGGCCCAACACTGTCTACAAAAATAGAAGCACCCGTAGACATCAGGCCTCGCCAGCTTCAGGGGCTAATGTTGGGGGAATCCGGGTATGGCAAAGGACTGGGAACAGTTGGCTCAGGGCCGGCTGGCCTGCAACCAACGCCAGCTGAGGAGCAGCCGGCTAGAGCTGTGGCCGGCTGCCTTGGGGCCGACTGGAACCAAGTCTATGCTGACTTGGCCATGGCCGGCTGCGCCATGGTCTGGGCCAGCTTCAACATACCATATCCGGCTGACCCTTTATCGGCCGGATTCAACTTTCCCCTGGCCGACTCCAGAAGTTGGTGATCCTTGCAGGAGAAGGCTCCTGGACGGTCATCCGGGTGCCAAAGTCCACGAGGAGATCCCATCCCGCTGATCCTGGAATACTGCAGAGTAACAGGGATCAGCGTGACAACATGGCATCATGGCCCGGCTTTCCGGGGCGGCGCATGCTACGGGCGGCCCTACCTAAGGGCTGCAGGCTACGAACAGGAGCTAGATCCGGCCTACTGCATGTGCACCGCTCCGTCCTGTCCCTGCCAGCAGCGAAAGAGAGGACAAGATAGGGGCGGCAGCCGGGGGCCCAAGCGCCTCGGGACCACGTGAGGAAGCCGGAGCCGGCGCCATAGCCTCTAGGGACTTCTTTGTAATTGTTCCGGGCACTATATAAGCCCCAGTAGCACCCCCTCCCCCCCCCGTTGGGGCGATCGATCCATTCCATATTTTCACACTTAGCAGAACCGCTTGGAAGGAGAGGTCTTCGTCTACCTCGAGCCCTCTCTCAAGCCGGCCACAACTCAAAGAGCACCATTGTACTGTCTCCACATCATATACATCTCTAGGCAGCAGTAGGGTTGTTACCTCCATACGAGGGCCCCGAGCCTGGGTACATCGCCGTGTCGCTTATGCTCATACCCGCCTCCGGAATCCGCCGCGGGCCATAAGGTCTCAACCACTCGACTTAAGCCGCCCCATAGCATATGCCGTGACGAAACCACGATAATTTTGCATGTTAATATTTTTGGAAAAAAATCCATCAAACTTAAGATAGTTTGACTTTCTAAAAAAAACCATAAGCTTTAGGTGGAGGTAGTACTTGCGAAGGAAGAAACCGAGAAACATCGCGTGTATGCATTTTGCACGCGCACCCTGAGAATTAGATATTCCATGCTTTTGGGAAAGCAGCGTGTTTGGTGAGGTGTGAACTGTGCCTTTGAGAGCATCTAGCGCGTTTTTGATAGGAGCTCATTATACTTTAGCTAGCGGGCAGTGGCATATTGCACATATGTGACTGGACACTGCTTGCATTGCCTCCTTAGGGCATCTCCAACGGGGCGACCCATCCCGCGCCCGCGCGTCCGGATGGGTCGATCCGGACAAAAACCCGGCCCAACGCGGGGACGCACCGCAAAAGCGGACGGCCGCGGCGTCCGGAACGACGCAAACCCGGCCCAAATCTGGGCCGGGTTTGCGTGGCCGCGGATGGCACGCGGCGTCCTCGCGTGTCCGCCCTGTCCGCGTGGCTGGCCCACCTGTCGGTGCCCCAGTCCTATTAAATGTGGACCGGGGAAGTGGACTGTCCCTATCCAGTCCCCACTTTCCACTCCGGCCGCACGCGCGAGCTCGAAGCTTCCGCGCCGCCATGGCCCCGAAGCGCGAGTTCTCGCCATCCGCCAACGACCACGAGGCCGGCAGCAGCCGGCCAGTCGCGCCGGCGCCGTTCGCCATGGGGCCGCCGGCGACGCCCAGACGCGACCGGATCTACGTCACCGTAGCGGTGGCGCGGATGTTCCGGGACGCCGGCGTCCCAATGCCGTGGGGGACGTGCACCTCCCCACGGCCGGCACCTCGAGCCCGGATCGGGTTCCGGTGCCGCCCATCCCGGCGTCAGGCCGCGCCCGCTACGCCGAGATCCGGGGGCGCCGCGCTCAGCTGCCGGCGGACCTCCGGCAGGACCCCGCGTACGGCGACGCAAGTCCCAACTGGGACTTGTGGTTCGAGGTGGAGCACGATGCGCGGCGGCGCACGTGCTTCACATCCGCGACGGCGCGGCCTCGCGCGCAGCCAGGCACAGCTGCTAGGCGGGCTGGCCGCCGCCCCGGCGGCCTCTACATCGGCGAGCCCGCGCCCAGCCCCAGCCCCCGCCGCAGCCGCAGCCCCAGGAGGAGGAGAACGACCCGGAGCTGCAGGCGGCGCTCGCGGCGTCCCGCGAGCAGCAGGACCTCGACGAGCTGGCCAAATGGCCGCTCCTCGCCGAGACGCTGCGCACCTCCGCGCTGGAGGAGGCGGCCAGGAAGGCCCAGGAGGACGCCCAGGCGGACGCGTGGGCCTTCCTCCAGCTGGCGCGCCGTCGGGGAGGAGGCCGCTACGCGTCAGGCGGCGCTCCGGGAGGAGGAGCGCCGGGCCGCGCGCCTGGCGGAGGAGGAGCGCCTGGCCACGCAGGCGGAGGAGCAGCTCCGACAGGAGTCCGCGCGGAGGACACGGCTGCGCAGGCCGGCGAGCCCGCCGAACGCGCACTCCGCTTGGGAAAGGGCGCAGTGGGACCCCTGGCCGGAGTCCCCGGTGCCCTCCGGCGTGTCGAGCCGGAACAGCGCGTCGCCGCCGGGCGGCGTCGTCGTCATCGACGCCGACGATGACGAGTACTACTGGGGGTAGTACTGCCGGCGGCCACCGCGAGCTCGCAAACCCTGGCTAGGGTTTGCTTTTTTTTTTAGTTTAAAGCCATATATGGCTTTCTTTTGTGTAAAATTTGCCCAAAATAGGGCTAAGTTTAATGACCAACTAGTTTAAATTTATGTTTTGTTCTTTTCCTTTTTTATTTTCATTTCTGTTTTATTTTATTACCAATGCGCTGCGTCCGCGCGTTGGGCGCAGCGTGCGACCCAAACGGACACGCGGACGCGGGCCGCTGTCCGGGTGTCCGTTCGGCCACGCAAACGGCCCAAAACGGACGGCCCAGCGCGTCCGTTTGGGTCGCCCGGTTGGAGATGCCCTTAATGCGCAACCGCGCATATAAAGTCGGATGAGCAGCGCCGGTGGATGGTGGTGAACATATTCTGTAGCTAAGCCAAGTTGTAATTCCAAAGGCGCACATGACGATCTTATTCTCTGAGACGACAACGGCAGCAGCGGCAATGATGATAGTCGTAGTGCTGGTCTTGCCACTCTCCGCCGTTGCAGCAGCTCCACCTCCGGCGCCGGCGATCGGCATGCCCAACTGCAGCACCTCATGCGGCGACATCAGCGTGCCGTACCCGTTCGGCATGGGCCCGGCAAGGTGCTACCACTCGCCGGGGTTCAACCTCACCTGCGACAACACCACAAGCCCCCCACGCCTGTTGCTCGGCGGCATCCTCCAAGTCCAATACTTCGGCCTCCCCCAGTCCACCCTGCTCGTCACGCGTACCCCCGGCGACGTGAGGGTCGACGCGGGGGGCAGCGGCTCCTTGTTCGCTGGAGGCCTCGGGGACGACGACGGGGCTTACATTAAATTGTCCTACATCGGGAACGAGCTCATCCTGCTGGGATGCAACGTGCGGGCAACGCTCAAGAACGGCAACGGCACCATCGTCAGCAGCTGCTCCTCCTTGTGCGGCGACATAGGACGCGGGCCCTATTGGTACGTGCCGTCGAGTCTCGACAGCAGCATGCTGTGCACCGGCGACGCCTGCTGCCAGGCGCCCATCGTCGCCGACGCGGGGACGGCGGGCAAGGCAGCGGCTGCCTCCTACGACGTGAAGCTCGAGTGGTTCGGCCGGAACCGCACCGCCGACGAGGAGCGGATGCCCACGCGCGTGTTCGTCGCTGACAAGGGCTGGTTCGAGAAGAAACAGGTCGCCGACCGGCTGTTACATCCGACGACAAAGGATCTCGCCATGGGAGCTCCGGTTTGGCTGAGCTGGGAGGTTGCGGAACATCCTTCTCCTGCAAATAGCAATACAACTTCGCCTTCTTCCCTTGTCGTGTGCGAAGAGGGTGAAGGAGGAGGCTATTCTGCGTGCCGCTGCCCGGAGGGTTACGGAGGCAACCCATACATCCCCGACGGATGCCAAGGTTAAATTCTTCTCGCTACCCTGCAGTATATAAAACAAGTTCATTTCACAATTTGTGCACTATTTTATCCGTAAGGAATGTGGTTCAACCACTAAATATCAGGCCATTGTGTTATAAATGGCAGTGGTTAATGTTGATGCTTGTTGTTGTTGCTTGATGTTGGTTGTGAGTGCACGCGCGCCATTTTTTATTTTATTTTTTTAATTATTTATTTGTGTGCATCTTTGATATCTTGAATTTTTTTGATGTTTTCCTGTTAGAGAGTCAGGGTCTACTTGATATTAGTATATTGCTCTTTGTCGAAAAAATATCTCTGTATTTCATAACTTACGTGGCATAATTAGATTTTTGGATGACAATGTAGATATCAACGAGTGCGAACTTCCAGACTATAGGTGCCTTGGAGACGGTGTATGTACCAATATGCATGGATCGTTTGACTGCGGGTGCCCACCAGGAACCACCGGCAACCATACCATACCCGGTGGTTGCGTTCCTTCTACCTCGTTCAAAGGTAAACAGTCTTCCAATCAACCTTTTTTATGAGTGGCTTTGCAATCAATTTAATTTTTGACGTCTCTCCTTCAGATATGCTTGCCCCGTTATATTAATGTAGCAACCACGTCCACACAAGAGTTTAAAAATAAAAAAATCAGCAACACAAACATGCTAATAAAAAACTAAAATTTTAGGTGGACGATATATTTGTCTATTATTCTTTGGAATGCGCTCTGTGGATTGCATGCCGTGCAAGTTGCAATAGAAGAATATTACTAGGTGCACATGGCAGACAAGAGGTACTGATTAAGTGTAGATAAGGAAAAAAAGCAAACAAAGCACCATCATTAGACTAAAAAATAGTTTTGTGAATTTTAAATGTTTTATGGCCCAACCATCATCTCAATGATATAATATTTATGTTGCTAGTTTTGTAAGAACTTGGTTGTTGTAGATTTTATTATATTTGTATATACAGTTGATCAATCTTAAGAAAATTTGACTCAAGTCAGATTAAGTAGTGACCTGCTAGCTAGCTAGCTTCAGCTTGTATATATATAAACGGAGAAATAGTTTCACCTTCCTAGGTTTAACATTGCTGTCGGTGGCATATGCAGAAGGCGATAGGTGTAACACGTCATGTCACTAGTGGAAAACAGGCCTTTTGATCCGGGTGGTTAGGGCCTTTTGTCGCGGGCGGCCAGCCGCGACAAGCAAGGCGCGATAAAAGGGAGGCCTTTTATCCCGGGTCACTTACGACCCGCGACATAAGGTCCACCACGTGGCAGCCGCCTGGCGCGCAGGGCACAGGCCCTTTTGTCGCGGGCGGTATTACCACCCGCGACAAAAGGCCCTCTACGTGGCGCGCGCACAACGCTTCTGCTTTAGGGTTTGAGGGGTGCAGCACCCCTCCCCCCCGCCACCGACCGCCTGTTATATCATTTTCTTCGTTCGAAAATAAAAGTTGCATATATTTGTACGCTACTAGAAATTGTACACGTTCATTCAATATATATATATATAGATCGATCAAACAAATGTTGGAAGCAAAAGTCGATTCCTCTTTACATGTAGCCCTTACATATATATATACATTTAGCTCACGATCGACAAGCGGTACTAACGACCGTCTATTTGGAGGTAGAGCATCTATTTGGACTAAACAAGCCTTTGTTGTTTAGTACATCTTTAATCAAAAGTCCCGCCAGTTCCTCCGCGATTCCTAGTGCGTGTTCCTTTGGTTGGAGTCTGTCCCGCATGAACTCGACCTATATACGAAAATGAGATGAGTATGACTATATCAGTGTTGATAACGAAATATTGATGATAATAAATAAAGTTGTGAACTTACGTTGAATTTATTATTGTTCTGCTTCTCAGTGGTTAACATGCGAATGGACTCGCAAACGTAGTATCCACATAGATTCGTCCCTTGTGGCTGCTGGGGGCACGGTACAGGAGTAAATGTTAGCTTCTCTCGCCTAGGTTTCGTTCTTACGATGTCTCTTGAAAGCGGTCCAAGCCCTGCCGGGCAAAAGAATGATTGAATGAGTGGATAATTAATTGATATCTCACGAATGATAAAGCGCGGCGATGAAGGAAATTACACTTGGAGCAACTTCTGCAAGTCCTGGAACCCGTCCACGCCTCTACTCAGTGGGTCTTTTACCTCAACTATTCCCTTATCAGGTTTAATGTCTAGTAGAATCCAGTGGAAGCTGCACATGTTATGCATATACGTCAGGAATTACACTTAACATCGAGTAAGAAAAATTGAATGTGCATAAAGATCATTAAGACTCTCACTCGTAGTTGTAAGGAAACAATATTGAATCACGTAAATATTGCTCCCCAAAAACCTTAGTAGGTTTCCCCCGTTTCTTGGGCATTAAACTTTACCGTTTGAGCATGTACTTTATCCGGGTCAATAAACCCAATATTGATAATATTATTACTTTTGCATTCACCGATCTTCGATCTGCATAAGAGAACACATAAGATATAATGAGTATATATATGCAATGAAAACGAACATGAACTGAATGAAAATGAACTTATATGTAGTTAACAACTTACAAGCAATAGCAACTCATGAGAGATTTGTCGAGGGCATCTAGATTGAATAACCGCCGGAGTTCATTCATCTCAATATGGATCTCCTCCTTTCGGTAGTAATATTCCCATGATATACTCGCCACGATGAACCTTATGTTCTCCTTGCATGCATCAAGGTACCACCGATGCAAATTCCGCATATGTGTTGGCAGTTTAAGCAGCTGCTCCGTGCTGACCAAGTCGGCCCCGTAGACAAATTTAGGAGCTATATCAGCAGTGGGTACTGCAGCATCTGCTGCATACATCAATTCCTCCACGGTAACGTCACAAGCAGCCGCTAGCTTTGCAGCTTCTTCCATATTGAAACCACCATGTTCCTGGTACAGCTTGGGAACATTAAGCACTTTGAGTGGTGGGATCGATTGTTTGGGCTGAGCACCGAGGAGGGGAACTTCCTTTCTCTTTTTGCCTTTTGTCGTTTGTAGGAGGGGCCTCCGAGTCGGCCACGCTGCTGTCTCGTCGCTGAGATATTTCAGCGGTATTATCTGGCGGGCGCTGTCCTTTTAGTTCATTTATCTCCCGCTCGCTCGCCGCTGAAGCTCCCGCCGCTGCTGGTCAAGTCGGCGTTGGAACTCGGCCATCTGGTCATTCTGCACCTCCAGCTGGCGTTGTTTAGCTCTCGCTCGGCTTCTATAAGTCTCCGCGTCGGCCGGAAACCCAAGCGACCACGGAACACTAGGGCCGAAGCCTCTTGTTCGTCCTCCCTTCTCAGGATTACCGAGGACAAGCGTCGGCAAGTCTTTCTCTCTATCGGGAGCAAACTTTAGTTTTCCCGCCTTTATATCTGTCGTCACTTCAATCCATTTTTGCCTGGGTACCCTAACCTCGGTGTCACTTTCAACAATGTTCCCTGTCTTCATGTCATACTCACAGCCATGCGCGAGGAACCAATTTCGAGCCCTTGTGTCCCATCCTTCTCGCGTGGGTTCCGGAGTGATCCCGTTCAGCTCCATCTCGGCCTCTTGTGCATCCCACTTAGGCATGGCTCTTCCGTAGCCCCCTCGCCCCGTATGATGGTGATACTTCTTCTCGCTTGCATTCTTCTTGTTTTTCGCTGATAGGTTCACAGCCTCCTCTGATTCTTTGTACCTCACAAATTCTTCCCAGTTATGCTCCTGCTTCGCTAGGTAGTTCTCGAATAATGGAGGCTTCTTGTCTTTCTTATAATTTTTCCATAACCGGTTCTTATACGCCCGGAAAAGTTCCCCCATCTTCTTAAGAGCCCATTTCTTCACTAGCTCTCGCTGCTTAGCATTCTCAGACTCCGATCCCAAATCCGGCAAAGTGAAATGTGCCATCGGGTCTCGAAAAGTGTGTCTTTGTACCTATCGGCAACCTGATTTTCGGACACATTCTTCGTCTTGTTCCATTCTCTGACAGTGATCGGGACACGATCTCTAACCACAACTCCGCACTGATTTTTGAACTTCACTCCGACATTCTCGGGTACCACCGGTTGGCCTTCCGGTGATATAGCTTCAATTGTGAAGTGGTCTTTCTTGGTCAACTTCTTTGCCGGGCCTCGTTTCTCTATCTTATCTTCGGAGGCCTAAGAGAATACATATAGAATTGCATTAATGCCTCTATACTAATGCCTCAATACATATGTACATATAGAATTCCATTAATACCTCGTCATGATCGGAGCCGTCAGCTTCTCCGTCACCGGAGCCGTCGTCGGCTTCTCCGTCACCCGAGCCGTCGGCTTCTCCATGACCGGAGCCGTCGGCTTCTCCATGACCGGAGCCGCGGGCTTCTCCATCACCGGAGTCGGCTCGGTCGGCTTCGTACCATCGCGGATTATGTCCGCGAATATGTCTTCCTGTTCCAAGTCCCGTTCGAATTGATCCATTGTTTCGCAAAAGAATTAAATCGATAAGTACATGTTCAAACACAAACCAAACCCTAACCCTAATCAAACACAAACCAAACCCTAACCCTAATCGGCGACACGTGTTTGCGAGAGGGAGAGGGTGTCGGCGACGCGTGTTTGCGAGAGGGAGAGGAGTGTCGGCGACGCTTGTTTGCGAGAGGGAGAGGGTGTCGGCGACGCGTGTTTGCGAGAGGCTCGGATGTTCGCGAGAGGTAGAGGAGAGGGAGAGAGGGGAGTTGCGGCGTCGAGTGATCGCGAGAGGGAGAGGGAGCACGGGACGAGGGCGATTGCGCGAGAGGGAGAGGAGAGGGCCGGTGTCGGCGTCGGGGGTGTTTGCGAGAGGTAGAGGAGAGGGAGAGAGAGAGGAGTTGCGGCGTCGAGTGATTGCGAGGGAGAGAGAGGGGAGTTGCGGCTAAATCGATTCTAGAAGGGAGTGACTAATCGTTCGCGGTTAAGTGATACCATCGAATAACAATGTTCTTCATCATTATAAAGTTGCACTATCACACATTACATAAAAACTAACAAATTAACTATTAAACTAAGTACTAATTACATAAAAACTAAAACAACTAACAAATTAACTAAAACAACTAACAAACTAAACCTAAAAACTAACTACTAAATACATTAACTAATTAACTAATTAAACCTAAAAACTAAAACAATTACAGAAAATTAAAAACTAAATTACAAAAACCTAAAAACTAAAACAATTACAGAAATGTAAAAACTAAATTAAAAACAATTACAGTAATTAAAAAAAGAAAAAAAAGGTGTTCCTAGCTAGGCCGGCGGGCACTACCTGCAGCTGGCGCGGCGGCGGCCCGAGGCGCGGTGGCGGCGGAGGCCGAGGGCGAGGCGCGGCGCAGAGGCGACGCGAGACGGCGCCCGGTGGCGGCGGAGGCAGCAGGGAGATGGCCGGCGGCGCGCGGCGGAGCGCGGCGCGGCCCGAGGCGCGGCGCGACGCGAGGCGGCGGCCGAGGGCGAGGCGCGGCGGCGGCCGAGGGCGAGGCGCGGCGCAGAGGCGGCCGAGGGCGAGGCGCGGCGCAGAGGCGGGGAAGACGGCCGGCGGCGGCGGCGGAGGCGCGGCGCGAAAATTTGGCAGCCTGGCGGCGCGCTAAGTCGCTAGGGTTGGCCTCCGGGTGTTGCGGGTGGGCGGCCCGCCCGCGACGCGCCGCTATATACCTCCCCCCCTTTTGTCGCGGGTGGTGGCTCAACCCGCGACAAAAGGCACCCCTTTAATCGCGGGTTGAGCTACCACCCGCGACAAAAGGGGGGGTCTTTTGTCGCGGGTTGAGCCACCGCCCGCGACTAAAGGCCCTTTTGGCCGATCCGTGGCACTCCGCATCCAACGGCTCCGGCCGTTTGAATCCAACGGCCTGGAGCAGTTTGGACACGGATCAGCTCTGTTATTTTTTCTTTTTTCTTTTTTCCTTTTTTGTTTTTTCTTATTTCAATAACTTTTAAATGGTAAATCAAATAGAAAAGTGTTATATATGAAAATTTGTTAGAAAAATACAATGAACATGAATATGACATCCATATAACTAGTTGCATCTTCCACGCGTCGCCGCCTCTTCCACGTGTCGCCGCCTCTTCCACGCGCCTCGCTCCGTCGGCCGCCGGCGTGCGACGTGTGTAGCCGTGGCTTACACGTGCCTCGCCACGTGTCGCCGCCGCTTCCACGTGCCTCGCCCCGTCGTCGCTGCCCGCGTGCGACGTGTGTACCCGTAGCTACACGTGCCTCGCCACATGCCGCCGCCGGCGTGCGACGTGTAGCCACCGCTGACACGTGCCTCACCCCGCCGACGCCGGCGTGCGACGTGTAGCCACCGCTGACACGTGCCATGCCCCGCGGGCACTATATAGAGCGACGAGTGCGGGCGCAACCACACGCCGCCACCGCCTCCGCTCATTCATCTCCGGGATGCCTCCATGTCGTCGAGGGGCGTCCGGTTTCCGTGGCGTTCGAGTGCATCCGAGCGGTAGGTTCACCGCCGAGATACGCGCCGGTGGCTTCCGCCTCACCCTCGGCACGTACAACACGCCGGAAGAGGCGGCGCGCGCTTACGACGCGGCGGCGTGGCGCTTTCGGCGGCCGGGGCACGACATGAACTTCCCGGATGTTGAATCGCTAGAGGAGGCGGAGTTCCTCGCGCCACCTGCCGTGCCTCGTCACCGACGAGGACCGTCGCCGGCATCGCCGGGTGCGGCGCAGGATCGCCATCGCCGAGCGCGACGAGCAGCTGATGCGCCGGTGGAGGGCGCGGTCCCCCGACGCGTTCTTTGCTAACCTTAGGGCACAACGCAGGTCCAACAGCGGCACCGTCGGGCCGTCGCCGCCTTCGAGCTCGAGAACTCGAATACAACTTGGACCGAAAACGACCCTCGGTGGGATGACCTTTGGATCGGAGACAACCTCCGACGACGAGTAGAGACTAGACTAGTAATTTATCTATTTTATTGTAATTTCAATAAAGTCGTTGTCGGTTCTATTAGTTTAAATTTAGTTTATAAAGTCGTTGTCGGTTGTTTTTGTTCAATAAAGTGGTTGACACGAAATTTATTACGATTGAACCGAAATTAAAGTACGAGCTCAACCGAAAAATAAGATACATGGCCGGATTCGAATGTTGGAGCCATTCAATCATAGTCGTGCCTAGTCCTATACACGTCGCCACCGTAGTCATCAAAGTCGCCGACGTCATCGTCGCTAGCATCGGGGTCGCGGTTGTCGAACCTCGGCGGATGACCACGCGTGGGCCGGGATTGAGGGTAGCGCAGGTGGGGGCCACGATAGGCCGGGACGCTCCGGAGAGTCCGGCCGCGCCACCACATCCGACGGCCGGCCTCGTTGAAGTTCGAAGGAGGAGGGCCGTCCTCCTCGTACTCGGCAACCGCCCTCTCACGCCGATTGATGAAGAAGCTGTCCCAAGTCGGGCTGTAGTCGGGATGCCACCGGGGATTCCTCCGCCTGCTCAGGCGTGAGCTCGAAATAGTAGTGGTTCGTGATGGCCATCTCGCGTGGCACACCCACAGGGATAGGAGGGACCGGTACGCCTCCGACGCTCAGCGAACCAGCCGGTCGGGACGCGGTAGCCGGGCGGGCAGGGGTAGTTCGAGGCGCAAAGCGCCTCCGCCTCCCGGGTGTTAGACATACGATGGAAGCCATGGGAGAGAGTGATGAGGTTTGCAGATATGAGAGTCCAAGCCTACATATATATAGTGGAAAAATGGCGGGAATGCGGGAAGAAAATAGGCGGGAACGAAGTGGCGCGCGAAACTTTCATCCCGGGTGGAGGCTCAAACCGCGACAAAAGACTGGGGGAGGCTTATCTAGGAGGGCCTTTTGTCACGGTTGGTGGCTGCAACCGCGACTAAAGATGTCGGCAGGATAATAAGGATGTGTCGGTAACCTTTTGTCACGGTTGGTGGCTGCAACCGCGACTAAAGCTGTCGGCAGGATAAGGACGCGTGGGTGGACGCACTGCTCGATGAGATAAAGCATGTAGCGCACGACGGTCTGTCGAAGGAATAAGACAAAGTACAAGCGGTGCCGTGCCTATAAAAGGAGCATCGATACGCCTTGCCAAGCAGATCAACAAGCCAAGCACAGCTTTAATCTTCATTATTACATAAATGTAGAGATTGTCTTGGGAACTATATATGAAGAATACATTATTACATCGCCATCTAGTGTTGTGATCTTCTACGCCGTAGCCATGGAGAATCTTCATCATTTAGCAAGATGCTTGGGTCAATTTTCACCGTGAAGGGCGGAATTTCTTTAAACTTATTATAATCTTCTCGACATGTCCGTCTTGTCATCCACTCCCACGATGTTTCTTTTCCCCGAAAGAACTATGTGGCGCTTTGGCTCCTCGATTGATGTATTCTTTTGTTGATTTCTTTTTCTTGATTTGCTAGACATGTCCTTCACGTAGAAAACTTGAGCCACCTCGCTGGCTAGGACAAAAGGCTCGTCCGGGTACGCAAGATTGTTGGGATCCACTGTTATCATACCGTACTTATCGTCAACATGTATAGCGCTGAGCTTCACCCATTTGCACCGAAACAAAGGGACCTTAAAAGTGGGACCATAGTCAAGTTCCCATATCTCCTCTATGTATCCATAATATGTGGTGGTCTGCCCATTCTCGTCCGTTGCATCGAAGCGGACACCGCTGTTTTGGTTGGTGCTCTTTTTATCTTGGTCGATCGTGTAAAATGTATTCCCATTTATCTCGTACCCTTGGAATGTACATATGTTTGAAGATGGTAACTCGGCCAACAAGTACAGCTGCTCCACCGCAGATGGGTCATTAATGAGATGTCTTTGCAACCAACTGCCGAAGGTATTCATGTGTTGACGTGTAATCAAGGACTCGGGCTGGCCCGGGTTTATTTCTCGTAAAACATTCTTATGTTTCTCGATGTACGGAGCCACCAAGTTGGAATTGTATAGAACTGTGTAGTGCGCTTGATTGAAAGAAATCTTGTCCCTCCACACCGTTGTTTTCCTTCCTAGTGTGCCTTTTCCAGTCAGCCTCCCCTCATACCGAGATTCAGGAACACCAATCGGCTTAAGGTCGGGAAGAAAGTCAACACAAAACTCAATGACCTCCTCGGCTCCGTAGCCCTTTGAGATACTTCCTTCCGGCCTAGCTCGGTTATGAACATATTTCTTTAAGACTCCCATGAACCTCTCGAAGGGGAACATATTGTGTAGAAATACGAGACCGAGAATTCTAATCTCTTCAACTAGGTGAACGAGGAGGTGCGTCATAATATTGAAGAAGGATGGTGGGAACAACAACTCGAAGCCGACAAGACATTGGACCACATCTTCCCGTAATCCCGACAAAGTTTCTGGATCCATTACCTTCGAGAAATTGCGTTCAGGAATGCACATATCTTCACAATGGCTAGTCGAACATTTTCTCGTAGAAGTCCCCTCAATGCAATCGGAAGCAATTGTGTCATAAGCACGTGACAGTCATGGGACTTCAGTTTCTGGAATTTTTTCTCCTTCATATTTACTATCCCCTTTATATTCGACGAGAAACCAGACGGAACCTTGATACTGAATAGGGCTTCAAAAAAGATCTCCTTCTCTTGTTTGGTAAGAGCATAGCTGGCAGGCCCTACAAACCGCTCCGGATGATTGCCGTTTCGTCCTTTATGAAGTTCCTGGTCCTCCCGTGCTTCGTTGTATCTTTTGTCTTTCCATACACGCCAGAAAACCTAGAATATTCACACAAAGATTCTTGGTCGTGTGCATCACGTCGATTGCAGAGCGGACTTCCAGGACTTTCCAATATTCTAGCTCCCGTAAAATAGATTTCTTCTTCCACATGGGCGCGTGTCCGTCATCGTCTTTCGGAACAGAGTCGACTGCCCGGACCCTTTCCAAAGATAACATTTAAATCCTTGACCATGTCAAATATATCAGCACCACTACGGGGGACAGGCTCGGACGGCGGTCCGCCTCGCCATCGAAATGCTTGCCTTTTTCCTTAAGGGATGCTTGCGCGGAAGGAAACGACGATTGAACGGGTACACAACTTTTCTCGCTTTTTCCCAAATATTTACTTTCAGCCTCATCTAAACAGTGTGTGCATGCATTGTATCCTTTGTTCGTCTGTCCCGAAATGTTACCGAGAGCAGGCCAATCATTGATGGTTACGAATAGCAACGCTCGTAGGTCAAATTCTTGCTCCGTGTGCTCATCCCACACACGTACACCTGGTTTGGCCCACAACTCCAAAAGTTCATCGACTAATGGTCTTAGGTACACATCAATGTCGTTGTCCGGTTGCTTTGGGCCTTGGATAAGCACCGGCATCATAATGAACTTCCGCTTCATGCACAACCAAGGAGGAAGGTTGTAGATACATAGAGTCACGGGCCAGGTGCCGTGACCGCAGCTCGCTCCCCAAAAGGATTCATGCCATCTCGTACTTAGACCAAAGTATAAGTTCCTTGCCTCACCCGCAAAATCCGGAATCCCTCTCCCGATGTTTCTCCACTGCCGACCATCAGCGGGGTGCCTCAACATCGCGTCTTTCTTACGTTCTTCCATGTTCCATCGCAACAACTTGGCATGCTCTTTGTTTCTGAACAAACGTTTCAACCGTGGTATTATTGGAGCATACCACATCACCTTCGCAGGAACCCTCTTCCCGGGTGGCTCGCCCTCAACATCACCAGGGTCATCTTTTCTCGATCTTATACCGCAATGCACCACATATCGGACATTTATTCAAATTCTCGTACTTCTCACCGCGGTAGAGGATACAATCATTAATGCATGCATGTATCTTCTCGCACATCTAATCCTAGAGGGCGCACAAGCTTCTTTGCTTCATATGTACCGACGGGCAATTCATTATTTCTTGGAAACAGCTTCTTTAATATTATCATCAATTTCTCAAATCCCGAGTCACCACACCGACCTCTGCCTTCCATTTCAGCAATTCCAATATGCTACCCAGCTTTCTATGCCCATCTTCACAACCTGGGTACAACAATTTGTGGTGGTCCTCTAACATCTTGTCAAACCGCAACCTCTCCTTATCCGTGCCACAGCCTCTTCTGCATCGAAATGGCCCGACGAAGATCATCATCAACAGGATCATCTCGATGCCTGTTCTTCACCTCTCCTTCTTCTTCATTGTCGTCCATTGCGGTATCAAAGCATTCAGAGAACATAGATCGGTATCTGGTCATCATTATCTTCTTCCTCATCGCCGTCTTCCATCATAACCCCTTCTTCTCCGTGCTTGGTCCAAACATTATAGCTGGACATGAATCCAAACCGAAGCATGGTGGCTCTTAATGTCTCTTGAGCAAGAGTAATCCTTCTCGTTCTTACATTTTAGACATGGACAGCACATAAAACCTTGCTTCGACTTGTTGGCCTCGGCCACAAGCAGGAAAGAATTCACGCCCTCTCCGAAAGCGGGGGCACATCGGTTACCGTACATCCATGGATGACTCATCTGCATCATAAGTACAATTATATATGTATCAGATGCAATCACCTTGCTAAAATTAGTATTGTACTGGACTGTGCATATATATATAGTCGAGGAAAATAGTTGCTAACCTTTTAGGATCAAAAAAGGAGAAATCTTATCAAATAAAACCAAGTGGCATCCCTCTCACAAGCATTCCATCAAACACCTCTTGTGCACATGTAGAAAAAATGAGCTAGCATACACCTCCACCTTCACCACCAAGGAAAAA